>NW_004444008.1:1153832-1155167 GCF_000243295.1 Trichechus manatus latirostris | reverse complement strand
CTCCAGAACCAGCAAAAAGCGGCGCTCAGTCGGCAAAAGATAAGTACATGCGTCTGACCTACTGCGCGAATCAAAAATCACCCCCTTTGGGAACAATGTCTCTCCCATTTACCTGCCCCCTCCCTGCTCTGCACTGGGTCACAGGCCAGCTTCAGCGATTTACAAGTCCCCTGGGCTGTGAGTAGGACCCCGTCACGTGCCCTGAGACATTCTCCCGGCCTTGGAGAGGGAACAAATTAACTAACAGGAAAAATAAGTCTGTCAGCTCCCTAAGCCAGGAGCTCAGGGTAGGCACAGCTCCTTTGCCTAGGCACAGGCATAAGGGGTCCACAGACGTTGAATGCCTTTCACCCCTACATAGACCTGTGTGGGCCCATTTCAACAGCATAGGCCCTCATTACCGTAGTACAGTAGGGTATATACTGGAAGCCTAACTTCAGCTGTATCAGCTATGTGGTGGAGTGGCAGGTTCATGACATTTGACACTGCTCTGCCCGTTAAGCAGGGTCCTCACCTAGAGGACTGGTGGCTCCACCCACGCCACCTAGCCACTTGCGACAGCCGTCCAAGAATAAGTGGTGCCTTCCAGTCCTTAGAGCCAGCAGCATTGGGTGCTCATAGTCCGGCTGCAAAACCTACCCACCTACGTGCTCTAGGGAACAGGGACACACTTTCCTGCTAGGCACTCAGGGGCAGCTGTCAGCCCCCTGCCTTGCTCAGCACATGACCCCCTACTGCAGCCAGATACCTGTGCATACACCAGTCACCCCTGCCTGTCTAGGACTGGAGGTGAGAGCCTGCACCACACACTTGGTGACTGACTACCTGGACAACTGAGCTGAATCTATACCAGAAAAGTAATCAGACTCCTAGGCTCGCATACCTAGTAACAGATCTAACTGTCTGGTGACAGGACATTAGTGCTTCAAAGACACGAATAAAACGAGGTCACACGAGCAGCCTGTTTGGGCATATCAAAACAAAACAGGAAGCTAGGACACAGTAGGCCACATTAAATAAATAAATATAATAACTTATTGATGGCTCGGAGACAGCAGTCAGAATCAAATCACATGAAGAGGCAGACCATGATGGCTTCAGCAAGCTCCCAAAACAAAGAAAGAAATTTTCTGGAGGAAGAGATCTTCTTGGACTTACCAGAGGTAGAATACAAAAGGTTAACATACAGAACTCTTCAAGAGATCAGGAAGGAGATCAGTCAAAACACAGAACAAGCCAAGGATCATACTGAAAAAACAATAGAGGAACTTAAGAAGATTGGAGAATAATGACAAATTTAACAGGCTGCAAGAATCTATCAAGAGACAGCAATCA
>NW_004444008.1:1145788-1147468 GCF_000243295.1 Trichechus manatus latirostris | reverse complement strand
AAAAAAAAAAAACACTATTATACTGCTTATTTGCTTTATCCTATAAGTTTTAAAATGACTATCAATATTATTGCTGTCAACACTGTGATTACTGAATTCTGTTTAGGGTTTCTTTGCAGTTCCTTCTGTCTTAGAATATAGCCTACTGGGGTGTACTATCGTTACTGTGTTTCGGTATCTCTTAAAACAGTTCTCTGTGCTGATATATTTTTAGGGATTGTTTTTTCCATTTTAATAAAATTTTGTTTTATATATGTAAGAGATTTCTGTGGTTCTAAAAGAAGGCAAAGAAAAAGTCTAATTTCCTTCTCTTTCCTCCTGTAGAATAACTGGAGGTTTGTGAAGCCCCTGAGATAATATGACAACTCTGCATTTGTGTGCATTTTGGGAGAGCCATATCTGTTCTCCAGTTTTCTTTGAAAGGTTCCATGAGCCATGAGAAGAAGTGGACCAAGAGACTGGAAAGCAGGGACTCAAACAGATACTTGTACACCAGTGTTCACTGCAGCATTATTCACAGTAGCCTAGAGGTGGAAACAGCCCAAGTGTCCATCAACAGATGAAGGGTAAACAAATGCAGTCTGTCCATACGGTGGAATACTACTCAGTCATAAAGAGAAATGGACACATGCCACAACATGGATGAACCTTAGAGACGTTCTGCTGAGTGAAAGAAGCGAGTCACAAAAGCACAAATGTGTGATCCCACTTAAATGAAACATCTAGAATAAGCCAGTGCATAGAGATCAGAGTTTATTAGTGGTGACAGGGACAGGTGGGATGGGGAAAGGGCAGTTCCTACCTAAGGGTTGCTGAGTTTGTGTTTGGGGGGATGTAGAACTTTTGGAAATGGACAGTGGGGATGGTGGCAGAACATGGTGAATGTAGTTAATATCAATTGTATGCCTAAGAAGGGTAAAATGGCATACTTGTTGTTATGTGTCATTTACCATAATAAAATTAAATGGAAAAGAAACCAAGGACTGGAAACTCTGCTCTGGGGTAGCACCTCAGACTCCTGGGCTCAGGACCCTGCTATACTTAGAAACTGAAGACCCTGAAGAGCTTTATTTGCCAGATTAGAATATAAAACAAATGCTGGAGATATGTATTGATTATTTCACTTAAAAATGATGCACATTATTAACATGTTGATGTGAATAATACTTTTCTTAAAAAATATATTCAAACCCCAAACCTGGTGGGAAGAGTGGCCTTGTTTTATGCCGGAGAATTACTCTCACCTGGTGTCTGGGAGGCAGCCACTGGCCGTCAGTCCACCTGTGTAGTCCGTCTGCTGTACACATCTGGGCAGGGGAGTGAAGAGGTGCAGACCGGCTCCTAGTTAGCAGGAAAGCTGCCCTGGCGGTGGACACTCTGTGCGAACCTGAGGACCCCAGGGGTCCCGGTGTTAACAGAGCCCTGGGGCTGGAGTCAAGATTTGTTGCGTTCGCTTAGTTTTGTCGTTGAGAAGGACGGGGCTCCGGAAATCAGAGACCCAGCCGTTTATGTGTCTCTCTGTCCCCTAAGTGGAGATCCATTTGGTGTGTCTGCACCTCCCTGGTTTCACCCCCTCCCGCCCCATCCAGCCTGTGTGCGCAGATGGGGTCCCCAGGAGCTCCCTCGCGCCCATAGATGAGTAGTCCCGGTGGGGCGGCCCGTATTGCGGTAGCAAGGGGG
>NW_004444008.1:1142452-1143914 GCF_000243295.1 Trichechus manatus latirostris | reverse complement strand
CTTATGGAAGCTGACTTCGTGTATTTCCATTCAGCATTTCTTAGTTATGGAGAGTGCAGTTTTAAATAAGACCACCGGGTCTGTTATTTTACCTTGAATTATTCATAGACCTCCTATACAGCGGAACAACTTACCATTCTGTACTTGATGTGGGACACTTCTTAGTATTTTCAGGTAGTTACCCCAGGGTCATCCTAATCCCAATTGCCAGTCCTCTATGCTGTTGATGGATGTTTTGCCAAGTGGCAGATTCTCCCTTTCATGGGCTCTGTTTTAGTTTTTGTTGGTCTGTTATTTTTTAAAAAGCAATATAACCAAAAATAATTGTATTTTTCTTTTCACCTAACAGATATATGTCGAGTGTGTCGATCAGAAGGGACCCCTGAGAAGCCTCTTTATCATCCTTGTGTGTGTACTGGCAGTATTAAGTTTATCCATCAAGAATGGTGAGTAGTTCTTATAGAAAATCTTATAATAAGTCTGAACTTCTCAGTTTTCTCATCTTACAATAAGGAGGAATCATTGCAGTGAGCTTTCTTAATAATTGGTTATTTAGTTTTTCAGGTTTTGTTGTGAAGCTTTAGAAAAGAGATTACCCAGCCACAATCCCTACTCCCACGCTTGTCCTTGTGACAGGTGGCACACCTGTCCTGTGGCAGGCTGGCCTCCAGATGCCCCAGAGTGCCCTTTGTTCACACCTTCTGCTGTGGAGAGCAGAGCAGGGAGCTGGCGTATTCGTCCATTGCAGGTGCTGGGGTTTTCTCTTCTGCTGGCCTGATAGGCGCTTACACTTAGGGAATACTTCTCAGTGCTTTACACGTATTTACACGCATTTAATCCTCATAAGAAGACCGTGAGGGTGGAGGAGACTAAAGCGTTGGAAGAATTTGTTCTGGGTGGCACAGCCAGCCAGGTAGGGCTGGAGCGAGAATTTAGACCCGGGTCCCAGGCCCACGATGCCAGCCAGTGCTCGAGCTGACCCTGATGCTGGGAGAGTGTCCACACGCAGCTAGCTTTAGGGAGAGGACAGTGGAGATTAACTGAACCTGGTGATAGTAGAAATACATGTTGTTTTAATCATCAGCTCTTGTTGTTTTGTACTCTTGAAAGGCATCAGTTATAAAAAATTGAGAATATTGTAAATTTGAAATTTCAAAATTGTGAAAGCTCTATGATCTGTAAACTTTTAATGAAAACAGAAGAGTCGTTTTCTACGGGACTTTAAAGTTGATTTGTTGCGAACACTGTACCTATAATAATGTGTTTGTTGTTACAGCTTAGTTCAGTGGCTGAAACATAGTCGAAAAGAATACTGTGAATTGTGCAAACACAGATTTGCTTTCACACCAAGTAAGTTCTTTAGAAATGTTCATTGCGTTTTTCTGTTTGTTTGCTGTATAGAGGTGTGTAAGCAATTTAAGCAAATATTTTCAACTCAATTTATCTTTGATAGTAATAGAAA
>NW_004444008.1:1132246-1141388 GCF_000243295.1 Trichechus manatus latirostris | reverse complement strand
TCCTGTGGGCTTGTACCTTCAGGCCCATCAGAGTTTGTACTGGGACGTTTTTGTTTTCATGTGGCAGTCATGTCCTCTGTTTTCTTTATGTCCTCAGTCTCTGGTAATGCTGGCCTCATGACTTGCTCTGTGTGTCAGCTGTCCCGTTGGAATGCCGCTGCGTGGGGGTGCGTTGTACAGAGTTGCTATGTGTTCGTTGTTGATTCCTCAGTGCTCAGCTGTGGGTAGTTGTATGACGGAGCCCTCATACATTTTAGGTCACTGATCTGACAACTTGTATATCATAATTCCTGTGGAAGGAACTCCTTGTTGGGAAAGAAGTGCTTGTTCCTCCCCAGTGTTCTTTCTGAGGTACCAGAGGTGGAGCCTTGTAATGAACAATGGTGTTTACTGGAACCATTTTAAAAGAGAATCTTCCTCAAACATGGCAAAACCTTTCCTTCTGAGTATTTGGAACCACATTTTGCAGAGGGGGGAAGGTCTGAACTGACTGTTTGGAATGTAACTTTGTGTTGAAAGGTGCAGTGGGGCTAACACAGGTCAGTGGGCTGTGTGTATCGGCATCGATCGGCCTGTGCCGGCTTGCTGTGTGTTCCCAGCGCTCGTGGCCAAGGCTTACTCTTAATAACAGAGCACCAGCTTCACCTTTGCTCCTGTTTGCTTTGCCCCATCTTGTGTACTTTGGGAAAACAGATAACGTTGTTTGAGTGCTAACCTGTGTGTACACAGCTTTGCCTCAGGCTCATGGCCGCGAGTGAAGGACGATGGTATCTGGTGACTGTCCTGCTCAGAGGCCGTTTCTGTTGGCATCCACAAAAGAGTTCACATGTGGTTTGCCTCTTAAGTGACTTCTGGTTAAATGGGACAGTAGTGTAACTTTTCAGTTCACTTTAACTTTTTGTAGAAAAAAATCTTAAGTGCAGTATAGTTATTAAAAGTTAAGGTAGCGCTACGTGGCTGTTTTATATTTTGAGTGAAGCTGTTTTTAAAGCTACATGAAATTAAACGTACTTTTCCTTTTACAGTTTATTCCCCAGATATGCCTTCACGGCTTCCAATCCAAGACATTTTTGCTGGTCTGGTGACAAGTATTGGCACTGCAATACGGTACTGGTTTCACTACACGCTGGTGGCCTTTGCCTGGCTGGGAGTCGTCCCTCTCACCGCCTGTGAGTGCCCATCTACTGCGGTTGGAGTCCTTTGAATACCGTGTAGCTCTTCAGTATTATGAAGTGACATTGTGTCATGTTTTTGTTTGAATGCTGTTCACTTATTTGATATTAGAATATCATGACTTAGGAATACCTCACTTAAAAAACTATTCACCTGCATTAAGAACTCCTTAACAGGTCAGTTTCTGAATGAAAGTGGGAGAGAAAAAACACAGAATACAGAGGCTAATAGTGAAAATTCATGAAGGAATTACAAAAGCAAGATCAAACAATTTGAAAGAACTCAAATTTTATTCTGTAAAGATTTCTAGAGCTTTCTAGGGCTGCAAATGATGGACTCCATCTCGAAACTCTTTGTTCTTTTTAAAGACTCTCACATGCCTGATGGTCATGAATAACTAGGATGCTCACCTTTCAGATACAGGAGGCCTCAGGGGGTTAGTTTCTAGTCCACTGACCCTTAGTGGAGAGCCCTGGTGGTGGCACAGCGGTTAAACGTTTGGCTGCTAACCAAAAGGTCGGCAGTTCAAATCCACCAGCCGCTCCTTGGAAACTCTAGGGGGCAGGTCTGCTCTGTCCTATAGGGTCACTGTAGGGTTGCTATGAGTTGGAATCCACTCAGTGGCAGTAGGTTTGGGGTTTTTTTTTGGTTAACCCTTTGCTGATCACTGTTAGGTTCATTGTACTTGTTAAAGACTGAAGGAGGTAGGCAGTATGCGGGGCCAGGGATGATTCCTTAGAGTTAAACCAAAAAAGACTTTTGGTAATTATAGTTGATATCCTCATGTCCCCTTAAACTAAAATCAGGTGAGTTTGATCACCCATGAAAATAGAAGTCTTGCGTGAGACATCAAATCGCAGTATGGATACACACCGCTGGAGATGTGAATTGGTGCACTAGGGAAGTGAACCAAGGAGCTTCCCCCCGCTTGTCACACAAACGGACGAGGGGTTGCAGGTCTGAGAGGAAAGATGAGAGACAGAGGCCAGGCCCACTGTGTCAGCAGCTGTCTGATCAGAGGTTCCAGGAGGCAGGGAGACGACAGAGATGGGGAGGTGGTGGGAGAGCTGGGCATGGGGAGAGCTGGCTGAGGGAAGGAGAAAGGCTCCCCACCAGCACTGCCCAGAGGTCCACGACCGCCCCCACCTCTGATACCAGCTGCCAGTTCAGGGGTTCCCCACCCAGCCTCAGATTCAGTAATTCACAGAAGGGTGCAGAGCTCGCTGACAGCTGCTATGCGCACACCATGGTGTATCGCAGGGAGAGCGTGCAGGTCAACATCAGCAAAGGAAAGAGACGTGGGGCCGAATCTGGGGGGTCCGCACGCGGAGCTGCCATCGTTCCCTGCACTGATGTGCGATGGCACACACAGAGTACTGCCAGCCAGGGAATCTTGCCTGCACCTCGGCGTCCTGGGGCTCCGTCACACAGGCACCACTGAGTGATTGGATTCCCCCGTGGGTGAACCTGCCTCCAGGTCACCTGATACCTCACAACCCAGACCCCCCGTTTAAATCAGCCCCTACCTTAAGACTGTTGGGTGTGGCGTGCCCCACCCTAAACAGGGACACTCCTATTAGGTACCATATAGATGATTCCCCAAGACCCAAGGGCAGAGCCACAGCTCTCTTTGGGCAAGGCCAGATTCTCTACTACATGCAGACACGTTCTGCAGGTTTTCCAGAGCTGGGTGAGAGGCAGTGATAGGGGTGTCTAGATGGTTCCAGATTATCCTACAAAATAATGAAAATTATACTGGCATCAGCAACATTCAATGCTAGAAGACAGTGGAAACATCAAAATTTGATAAAATTTTTGAACCTAAAATTCCATACCCACCAAACTGTCATTCTCAGATAGAATGACAAAATACAGACCTTTCTGTAGATACGAGGGTTCAGAAAGTTTAGCATCTCAAACTTTTTAGGAAGAACCTGAGGTGATCCTTCACTAAAGTGGGCAAGGATTGAAAGAGAGGATGCTGTGGGTGACCTTGTTCTTTAGTGGATTTGTAATGTAGCGCCCTCTACTAAAGACGCCCCAAATCCATGGGCCGGTTTGCCTATCGACAGACCTTTGGTTTCTTGCCAATTTTACTTTGTTACAAACATACTTGCTTTAATATTTTATACCCAGACACAGGTAATTTCTGTTACAGAAAATCTTTTCCTACCTTTCTGTTTTGACATGGCGTTTGAAAACAGCCGTTGAAGTCACTGAGAATCTCTGACACGAGGCTGCAGGGACGTTGAAACTAACACATAGCACTGGTTTGAAAGAAAGTCTCAGCTGCTGCTTCGTGGGCCCCGTTCCCAAGTCTGTAGTCCGTGACCTCACTCTGCCCTGCCTTTTCTAAGAGAGTAAGGGGATGGGTGTGCGTTCACCCACACTCCATCTTTCCCCTCGTGATCTGCATTTCAGATTTTCCCTTGAATCTATGCTTTGTAAGCATTGATTGTAAGGTTGCTGTTGGAGCGCGTATGCTACGGAAAAATCCTCTAATTCCAAAGATGTCCAGTACCCCAAATTCAAACTCTTTAGCAAACTTAATGTATTTTAGAATTCTAGGTTATAAAATTTCTGTGTAGTATTGTAATTTTGCAGATTTTTACTTTAAACCATTTTTTGTTACTCAAACATCTAAGCTCATTTGATGAAAAACAAGCAAATCTATATAGAATATAAACTTTAAAAGTTATCGAATGACATTTATTCTTCGCTATCACTGTTATTATTTATGCTTGACCATGGTTTTTAAAATTTAGTGCTTTGAGAACCAGACTTGCAAAGACCAAACGCTTACCCCTGCGGCCCCCACTGCCTTCCATGTCCCCAAGTCCCTGGCGCGCGTGGTGACCATCTGCCCTGCCCTCTCTCGCAGGCCGCATCTACAAGTGCTTGTTTACGGGATCTGTGAGCTCCCTGCTGACCCTGCCGCTGGACATGCTGTCCACGTGAGTACCGACCGGACGCGGAGAGGCTGCTGCGTGGCGCTGGGGCGCGTTTCTTTCTCCACACTGTGGTGTTTGTTCTGATTTCAAAATCCTCCTGCTCGAAGGACAAGTGGTAGTCTGCGTCTCTCTCTCTGGCAGTTTGGCCGTACCACAGGTAGCCGATGCAGGTAGATGGTGTTGCCTTGCAAACCTGCCTGTTGGGAGGACCCGTTAGGATGGTGGGGTGACTGCTAAGCAGGCTGTTGTGCAGGGCGAGATGGACGGCGTTCACTCAGCAGGAGAAGTTGTATTTTTAACAGCATGTACATTTGAACTCACATTGATTTTTTAAATGTTTCTCACGATTTTTAAAAACCTCTTTGTTGTCATTGTTGTGCTTAGTCTGACACTGGCCTTGTGATTTCATTTTCTTGGGAAGGACAGAGCACGCGTGGTTCATTCTTCACTGCTGTCAGAGTTAGAGCTCCATAGATGATGGGGCAGATCAGGGTCAGCAGCCTATCGGGCCTACACAAGATAGCACCACATTTGCTCGGTCATCTCTGTGCCTGGCTGACCTTGGGCCTCTGACCCCTGGGTGAGTAAAGGCAGAGAAAACCTCCGACTCAGGCTGTTCTGTGGAACGGAGACACTTCAGCCATATGGCCCAGGAGAGAGACACAGAGGGTGTTCAATTTTGGACAGAGATGAAATCAAGGAGGAGGGCTTTTAGGTCTCTTGCGTGGCCATCGGCACTTTAGTCGTGGAGAATGCGTAGAAGCATTACACGTTTCTGCAGCTAGGGGTCCTAACTGCTGGTTTTGCCTTATTTTGGATAGACCTGACAAATTATTTAATTTATATCTGTTTCCTTGGCAGTTCAGAGAGTACATAAAATAAGAGATTTTGAATTTGAGCCTTACTTGCATTGGAACTGTGTTTTGCTTTCGTTGTTGAAGAACAGCTTTGATAAAGCCGTGTTTGGAAGCAGCAAGAGCCTGGAGAACAGAGCGTTCACGGCCAGGCCATGACAGAAGGGGATGGTAACCTGACACGCTCCAAGGGTTTAAAACAGTGGCAGGAGAGAGCCCTTGTGTAAAAACAGACCCTCTGCCAAGTGGTGCGAAGCAGTGCGTGGGAGACACACAGGCCTCTGTTGGGTTTCTGACGTTGGTGTTTGCCTCAGTGTCTAGAACAGCGTCTGCACAGGGAAGCGGGAGGAGTCAGACTTAAACAACCCAGCTGTCACTCATGCTGTCCTTCTCCGTGTGGGGGACGCAGCTCTCCTCGGCCTTCCACGTAGATGAGTCTAGAACAAACACGTGTGGGACGAAGGGAGGGAGGTCGGGAAAAGCAGGGGCAATGCTGAGAGTCATGGAGGTTCTCTTTTAAAATCTATAAACTAGAAAAACCATTCAAACCGTTAGAAACAGGGCAGTCTTGTACTTTTTATTCCAGTGTTACGATTTTATATGTCACTGTAGCTTTTGGGAGCACAGTGTAGAGCCAGCCAGCACCTCAGTTATCTAGGAAGGGGGACTTGAGTTTCCACCTGTGCTACTTAATAGAGCAACTTCCTGCTATTTAGTGCCATTGGAATGGAATCTGGCGGCGTGACTGGGCCTGGGTGGCTGAGGACGGCCTTGGCTGGGGCGCCGTAGTCTCCCCTCCCCCCCGCCCATGACCTCTCATCTCCCAGAGGGCATGGTGGTCCCTGGGAAGCATTCTAAAAGGTCAGGAGTGGAGCCTTGCAGGGTCTAGAGATGAGACTCTGGTACTTGCCAGCCTCCTGCTGGTCCAAGAAGTTTCTAGGCGAGGGGAAAGGACTGTACGGTGGGCGACCACTTAAAAGTGCCCCGCAGACAGACAGTTCTTGTTCTCATTGCTGACCGCACCGAAGGGTAGAGGGGAAGGGGCCTTTTAGCCTCAGCCGATCACCATTTAATGGTCTGGAGGGCTCTTCAGCAAGGGGTGGTGAGGACCCCTTGGATGCGGGTATGTTCCAGACGACATCTTCCTAGGGGCTGCGTCAGTTCAGTTAGGGTTAGGGTCAGGCTTGGAACCACGAGGCTGTGGTCTCCCAGAGGATGCTTCCTCAGGTTTCCCATGGAAGAAAAGAAGTCATTCCATTCAAACAGTGCATTTTCCAAAGCTGCCAAGATTCTCGGGTTATCCTGAAGTCACAGACATGGACTAGAGAGGAAAAGAAGGAACATCTCCAGTGTTACAGGGAGCTGTGTGTCTCCACCGTGAGAGCAGTTCCCTGAGGGCGGCCACACTGGGCCGGCAGAACTTGCTGTTGCTTTGTGGTGAGGTTTTCCTCAGTGGAGGGTAGGCGTGTCACCCCCGCCGTCCCCGCTGTCCGTGTTGTCATGTGCTTGTCCCTGGGGGGCTGCGCCCCTTCCCGTCGGCTGATTCTCACTGGTGTGCTCGCTCGTGTGGGCCCGGGTTTTGCTGCCTGAGCCGTCAGCACCGTGTGTGAAGTCAGGACGCGAGGCTGTGGGCTGGGCAGGCTTGTCACGCTTGGTGCCGGGCACGGATTTGGTGCTGGCTGCTCAGGAAGGAGGCTGTGGTTTCCACGTAGTTCCGACGCCTCTGCCTGCTCTCGTGTGTACATCCGGTCAGCTTTTCAGATGGAATTTCATCATCATCAGAACTGATTTTCCCCCAGGAGATGATGATTTACTGTTTGGCTGTTCTTTCTGAGGTATTAGTGTACAAGCAGATGTTCTTAGCTTTGTCTCCTAATTTAAGTGTCCTTGGGAGGAATGACATGCATCTTTTTTGACAGGGAGAACCTGCTGGCGGACTGCTTGCAGGGCTGCTTCGTGGTGACCTGCACGCTCTGTGCCTTCATCAGCCTGGTGTGGCTTCGTGAGCAGATCGTGCACGGTGGTGCCCCCATCTGGCTGGAGCATGCCGCACCGCCCTTCAACATCGCAGAGCACCACCAGCATGAGGTGACCGCCACCTCCCTGACTGTGCTCTGAGCCGCAGCCCCTGGCTCCCTTGGTTTTCCCCTCGTGAGCATTGTCAAGCCCCTTTGGAAAGCAGGACAGTGGAAAGGTTTAGGACAAGATAAAAGGAAGCGTGAAAAATCAGAAGAATGCTCTTGTGGCTTTGCCTCTGGGTTTTCTGGGGAGCCTGGCCCCTTTGTCGGTTTCTTGGTGTGTAAAAGCTCTCCGTCCCTGCTCTGAGCGGGGGCCGCTGGCCACTGTTGATCCTATTTTGTACAGTTGTATGTTCTCAGTGTGTAAAGTGATCTCATCAAACACTGCCAAACGGTGCCCTCCACAGAGGCGTCAGGAGCGTACCCTCCCACTATTCCTTCATCCTCTTTGAAGAGACACATGTTCAACATGTCCCTGTAAACATGGCACCACTCTTACCGGGCCCAGCACTACCCGTGTCCTGCTCCATGTCCTGCAGTGTCTGATGCATGTCCTCTGCTAGGATGCCCTGTAAACCACTCCACCTGAGCCTCTGCGTGTGGCAGGTGCAGAGCTCAGGGAGAGTCCTGGGAGGTGCACCTGCCAGTGACGGTCCCTGTGTGCAGTCTGTCCTGCTGAGCGGAGATGGGACCGCTCTTCCCCAGCTGTCTCGCTGACAACAGCAAATTAAGTTCTATATGTATATATATGTATAGCTATAAAGGGTTACAGAAGGATGTATTCGAAACAGTCAGCTTTGCAAACCCGTTTCCTGTAACGCTTTGTGAAATGTTAACCCTTAAATTATACCTAGTGAGTACGTAGTTTGTTCTTCTATACCAAGTTGATCCAAAGTTGAATACGGTCAGAAAAGATGACTTTGAGAGATGCTGTTTTGGAAGTTGAGTAGAGTTTTTGTTTGCTTGTTCGTTTTTTTGAGAGGGAGGATGAGGTTTGGCAAAACTGAGACAAGCTCCCTAAACTTCCAGGCTCTTCTGTCGTTCCAGGTGCCAGCAGGAGGGAATGGTGCTGAGAACATCGCCCCTGATCAGCCTGCAAACCCGCCCGCTGAGAACGTGGTGGTGGGGGAGAACCCCGACGTTCAGGACGACCAGGTGGAGGAGGAGGAGGACAATGAGGAGGAAGACGATGTGGGCGTGGAGGACGCAGCCGATGCCAACAACGGAGCTCCTGGTGAGGCTGCTGGCATCTGCACCACTCCTTGTCCACAGTGGGGACAAGGACCGAGTTCTCAAATCTTAGTGGTTTCGAAGTTCCATTTTGAACCTGTGTTTACTTTATTTTGGAAAATTTATGTTTATGAATATGGTGGTGGTGCTGTAAGGTGCCCTCAAGTCACTTCCGACTCATAGCGACCCTATGTACGACAGAACAAAACACCACCGTGTCCTGCTTCTTCTTCATGATCATTATGATGTTTGAGCCCATTGTTGCAGCCACTGTGTCAGTCCATCTGATTGAGGGTCTTCCTCTTTTTCTCTGACCCTCTACTTTACCAAGCATGATGTCCTTCTCCAGGGACTGGTCCTTCCTGACAACATGTCCAAAGTATGTGAGATGAAGTCTTGCCATCCTTGTTTCTAAGGAGCATTCTGGCTGCACTTCTTCCAAGACAGATTTGTTCCTTCTTCTGGCAGTCAATGGTATATTCAGTATTCTCCACCAACACCACAATTCAAAGGCATCAGTTCTCCTTCAGTCTTCCTTATTCATTGTCCAGCTTTCGCACACGCATGAGGTGATTGAAAACACTATGCCTTGAGTCAGGCGTACCTTAGTCCTTAAAGTGACATCTTTGCTTTTTAACACTCCAAAGAGATCTTTTGCAGCAGATTTGCCCAATGCAGTACATCGTTTGATTTCTTGACTGCTGCTTCCATGGGTGTTGATTGTTGATCCAAGTAAAATGAAATCCTTGAGGACTTCGATCTTTTCTCTGTTTATCATGATGTTGCTTATTGGTCCTGTTGTGAGGATTTTTGTTTTCTTTACATCAAGGTGTGATCCATACTGAAGGCTGTGGTCTTTGATCTTCAGTAGGTGCTTCAAGTCCTCTTCACTTTCACTTTCAGCAAGCAAGGTTAT
>NW_004444008.1:1129753-1131164 GCF_000243295.1 Trichechus manatus latirostris | reverse complement strand
GAAATTGCCTTGACGGCCGTGGGTTATGGGTTTACTGTTTGTAGTTGAGGCCCCCCCAGTGATCTTTCCACTGCACTGTGCTTGCAGACGACATGAACTGGAATGCCCTGGAGTGGGACCGGGCTGCCGAGGAGCTCACGTGGGAGAGGGTGAGTCAGGCTGTCGTCCCCATTGTGCCTCAAGTGGGGCAGGGCGGGGGCTTAGACGTGCATGCTGATTTCTGAACGGCTACCAGAACTTAATTTCTGGAGAAATGTGCCGCGGGGTCCACTGACGGCTGCTGCTCCGTCATCTGGCCTCGCGCCACTTCACATTGTGGGCTTTGGAGAAACAGTAACGCGCTTCCATCTGAGTAGTATTTTGATGCTTCAGTTAACAGAATAACATAGTTCTGTCATGAAATCTCGACTAGCTCCATGTGTAATGTAAGAATTAAACCCAAGATAGAATTTTTTTAGACTTACAACCATATGATCTGGAAGAAAGGAGACCCAGTATACGGCTCCCATAAACAAACCTTTGCTCTCTGAAATGCGGGGCGGTACTGGGAAGTGTGGGCGAGCTGTGCTGGCAGCCCTTTTCAGAAACAGTAGAAGATCCTGCTGCGTTGTGAATTAATGCGTATTGTTATCCTTTATTCTTTTAGATGCTGGGACTTGACGGATCCCTGGTTTTTCTCGTAAGTAAACGTGTTCTTTTTAATGACACAACTGTGATTTGCTTTCTTAGTGACCCAGTGACTTCCGATTTGCAGCGTGTGCTGCCTTTCCAAATGCCCTTTGGCTTTCAATATGCAGTATATTGAAGAAAGTCTGTTTTGTGTATTGAAAGTATTGGAAAAGCATAAGGCTAATGCTGTTTTAAAAGGAAGTCAGTGTTAAGTGTTTGATTTTTGGAAAAGAAAAGGGAGTCCAGAGTTGGTGGCAGTGAAGGGCACTTGATCTTCTTTAAAGTGCAGCCTCCACGCCTGTCCTGGCCAGAACCAGCGGTTTTGCGTGCTCCCAGCAAGAGTGTGCACTGGCCTGGGCGTCCTCCTTTTACTTTACCTGGGGATCTCCACCTGCCAGGAGAGGCCGCAGCGCTGAGGTAAGGATGAGCTGCCTGGCACTCGAAGGAGGAGCGAGGCTGCTTACAGGGCCTGCAGTGCAAGCACCACTTGCCAGTTGGGATTTTCGGGATGCTCAGGGCATCAAGATGGCTGCAGAAACCCTGCTGACTCACAGGATACATCTGCCAGCTCACACACCAGAGTTCAGAGCAGGCACGGGCTTAAGGCTGTGTGATCTGGGCCCAGCAGCATCCTCATAGACCCAAGTCCTGTCCATCCGCAGGCAGGCTCCCCTGGGTGCTTGTGGGGTGGTCAAGGCTGCACCTCACTCTGTCTAGCTGGGGAGGCCCCTCAGAGAGTGGT
>NW_004444008.1:1126374-1128881 GCF_000243295.1 Trichechus manatus latirostris | reverse complement strand
TCACGTTATGATAGGGAGACTAGTAGGTGGTGAGCCAGGGCAGAGGTGAGGCCAGCCATCTGGGGTTGGGGACACATCTATCTCATGGTGTTCCCAGCTTCAAGACAGTGTGGTCCTAGTGAGGCCCTGGTCAGCTGTGATCATGGTCATACGTGCCCCTTACCTTGTCTGTGCCGCACAGTGAGTGTGGAGCCATCGAGGCAGTGGTGTGGACGCAGACCCATTGTGACTGTCGGACAGAGTGTTCTCACGATGCTGTATCCCCTTGTGGGAAAGCGCCCACTGCCTGCCATGCCCAGTGTTGGGGGGCTTGGGGGTGGGTGAGACGGGGTCCCAGCTCTCAGAGACATTTGTAGGTTAGCAGTGGGAAACAAGCTTGTGAACAAGGAAGTTTGGAGGTGCTGTGTGTGAGATACAGGTGCACAGGGCCCACAACGGGGGCCTTGTTCGTTCCTTAGCAGAGAGCTTGTCAGCAAGAGATTTTAGGGAAGGTACCTCGGAGGTTGAGGCATGAGAGATGCTGGGATGGGGACACCATGGTGACCCTGAAGGCAAAGAAGCTGAGCCGTCCAGGAGCTGGGAGCCTGCATGGCCAGTGGGGACAGGCAGCCACTTCTCTCTGCTAACCAGTCCCCTCATGGCAGTCAAATTTGTAGAAGAGCAGAGTAGAGTAGTCTTTCTAAGGAGAAAATCTTACCGTGTTAGCCCTCCCTACAGTGGGGGGGCGGGGATCATTAAACTTGGTGTGGCAGGGGAGGTGGTAGGCCCGGCCAGAGACCAGCATGGGTGGGTCATGGCTGGAGGAGCAGGGTGGCAGCATCGGCTTGGTGTAACCATGGGGCGGACGGGGACCTTGTGGGACCAGTGTTCTGAGACACAAACAAAGAAAGCTGGACACCATAGGGACAGGAGACAGGAGGACCAGGCTGGAACGTTCCAGAAGGAGAGTGGACGCCATAGGACAGGAGGCAGGAGGACTAGGTTGGAACGTTCCAGAAGGAGAACAGACACCACAGGACAGGAGGTAGGAGGACTAGGTTGGAACCTTCCTGAAGGAGAATAGAAACCGTAGGACAGGAGGCAGGAGGACTAGGTTGGAACGTTCCAGAAGAACAGACACCACAGGACAGGAGGCAGGAGGACGAGGCTGGAACATTACAGAAGGAGAACAGACACCACAGGACAGGAGGCAGGAGGACTAGGTTGGAATGTTCCAGAAGGAGAGTGGACACCATAGGGACAAGGGGCAGGAGGACCCGGCTGAAATGTTCCAGAAGGAGAGTGGACACCACAGGGACAGGAGACAGGAGGACCAGGCTGGAATGTTCCAGAAGGAGAGTGGACATCATAGGACAGGCAGGAGGACTAGACTGGAACATTCCACAAGGAGGCAGCAGAGCGGTTGGGACCTGCAGAGGTCACAGCAGGAATGCCTTACTGGGCCAGAGGCCTCAAGGGCCTCAGGGAAGGAGCCCAAACGAACAGTGAAAGGCACACTGCTGGTACCTGAATGTGCTCTCAGAGTTCAGGTGGTTTCACCTTTTCTTCCTTTGGAATTTTGTGGTGTCATTGATTTAAGTGAAACCTGACCGGTATTTCTGAAAATCTGTGTCATTTGTGGTGGATTATTAATTTCTAAAAAGAAAATGTTTATGAATTGATTTATTTGATCGTTTTTTCTGTTTTTAACATTATAAACTTTGAGTTTTATTACGTTTAGCTTAATTGTTGTTAGGTGCCGTCCTGTCGGTTCCGACTCATAGCGACCTTATGCACCACAGAATGAAAAACACTGCTCAGTCCTGTGCCATCCTCACAATCGTTGTTACGCCTGAGCCCATTGTTGCAGCCACTGTGTCAGTCCATCTCATTGAGGGTCTTCCTCTTTTTCGCTGAGCAAGTTTAGCTTTACGAGCCATCTAATGAAAAGCTGTGCATCATTTCTGGATTGAAATCTCAAAACTGTAAAGAGGAAAAACTTTGCATCCTGCAGTAAAAAGAGTAGAGTACTGCAGCTGAGCATACACCTAGCATGAACACACTCTTTGCATTAATGCAGACATCTAATGTGAATGCATCGGTTGAATTAATGCTCTTTTCTTTTAGGAGCATGTCTTCTGGGTGGTGTCTCTAAATACGCTGTTCATTCTTGTTTTTGGTAAGTGATCTTTATGCTTTTATTTTTCATGGTATTGTGGTATGAGTATTTAGTTTTCAAGGAGCCCTGTTAATAGGTTTTTGTCTTGTTTAGTTTTGAACACAGGAATATTAGTTAAGGATTATATAGAAGCAGTTTTAGATAGGAATCCTGTGTAGGGATTCCCCAATACATAGGTTTTACATTGACTTGGGAATATAGAGTATTCCATCTCTGGAATGATTTTGTGCTGATTACTTGTGTGCCATAGGGAATATGGCAGAAGATCTTGTTTTCCTCTGCCCCTGGTCTAGGAGCTATTACAGGAGGAAATGGGAGATAGCCCACCTTCCCCTGGTGTGAGCTCCTT
>NW_004444008.1:1120967-1124482 GCF_000243295.1 Trichechus manatus latirostris | reverse complement strand
GAGGATTCCTCACACTGAGGGCTGACGTCCTCACACTGGAGTCCTCACGCTGAGGGCTGATGTCCTCACACTGACGAACCCTCACACTGCAGGCCGACATCCTCACACTGAAGGCTGACGTCCTCACACTGTGGAGTCCTCACACTGAGGGCTGATGTCGTCACACTGTGGAGTCCTCACACTGTGGAATCGTCATACTGAGGGCTGTGTGATTGCCCCCTCATCACGTCCCTGTGCTTTCTGTAGCTGCAAGTTGGGTCTGAGGGCCTGGTTTGACCCAGGCTCAGTACACTGTGCACCTAGTCCTTCCTGGGCCACCTCTGCCTTTTCATATCCTGTGCAGGAGGAGTGCAGCGCCCAGTCACCAGCTTTTCTAGCCTGAGCCTCTGCTGCTCAGTTTCATAGAGTCGCCTGAGGGCAGGATAGGGCGAGTGTGCAGGACTCCGCCTGCCTTTCACCGGATGGCTTTATACCCCTGGATGATCCTTGCTGGGGTCATTTATTTTATTCGGTGTTGCACAATGACAATTTCCACATTCTGTCATTTTTACATTTATTGGCTGGCTGCCTTCTGTGAAGAAGGACTTATTCTTGGCGACTAGAGCTGTTTGGTTAACCTGAAGTCATTTGTTCAGGAGGGGCAGTCTAGGTGCTCAGCTCTTTAACTTGAATTGTCAGTTTTCAGAGCAAGAATTGGTGGAGTAGCTACTTGCAATGGTGATGAAAGAGTTTTCTGTTGCTTTTCTCCTTTTGTTGTGGTGGTTTTGGATGTCTCTCTTTTGAGCCTGGTGAGCTCATGGATTTGTATGTGTCCAGTGTTTCCACCAGTTCGGTCCGTATGTTTTAGGATGCTCATGCTATCCTCCGTGGCCTGTGGGACCCTCTTCACAGTGGCTCCTGTGTCATTCTGACAGGATCCCATTAGACTTGGGCAGCTTTCTTGTTCTCTGGTTGTAGAGGATGTCCACTCCTGGAATCTGACATTTCTCCAGGAATCTCAGGTTCCTTCAGGAAGCCCTGGTTCCTTTGAGTTGGTGGTGGTACTAGGGGGCTCCTTGTTTTGGTGTTTAGATTTTCATTGAGTTTTTTCTCCCTTTCAGCCTTTTGCCCTTACCACATTGGCCATTTCTCCCTAGTTGGTTTGGGATTCGAAGAACATGTAAGTATAATACTTTCATAAACTCACTTTCATTAATTACTTCCCGATTTGATATGTGCTCAGTAATAATGTTCTAAACAGTTATCTTACTCGTCTATCTGCCCCATGCAAATGGAATGGTTACACATCATGGTCTTGTTCTTTTCTTTCAAACTACCAGTGGCACAAGGGTTAGCAGGTCATGTTGTGTTCTGAGCCGTTTATGATGCACCGCCTTCCTTCCTGTTGGGCGGCCAGAGGCAGCCTGTGGTGGGACAGTCTCCCTGCGAAGCTGCCCTCCAACTCATGAGCTGGGGTGTCCCTTCCTTTCCCCCTGTCCTCTGGCCCCAGGCACCCCACAGTGAATTTAGAAACATAACAACATGTCGGTCAATGAAGAAAAAGTGGTAGACTCTCTTGGAATGGCAGGCTATAGTGTTTTTTAAGCATCTACTTTAATTTTGACGTTTTATCGGTATCTTAGTCATCTAGTGTTGCTCTAACAGGAATACCACAAGTGGATGGATTTAGCAAAGAGAAGTTTATTCTCTCACAGTCCAGTAGGCTACAAGTCCAAATTCAGGGCATCAGCTCCAGGGGAACGCTTTCTCCATTAGCTCTGGAGGAAGGTCTGTGTCATCAATCTTCCCTTGGTCTGGGAGCTTCTCTGCAGAGGAACCTCAGGTCCAAAGGACGCGCTCTGCTCCTGGCACTGGTTTCTTGGTGGTACGAGGTTCCCATGCATCTCTGCTCACTTCTCTCTTTTATATCTCAAAAGAGATTGGATTAAGACACTATCTAATCTTGTGAACCTCATCAGCATAACCTCATCACAGTAATAGAATTTACAGCACATAAGGAGATCACATATAACCTCATCATAGTGATAGAGTTTACAACACATAAGGAAATCACATCAGTTACACAATCATACAATACTGGGAATCATGACCTAGCCAAGTTGCTACACACAGTTTTTGGGGGACACAATTCAGTCTATGACAATTGGTATTTTTCAGAGACAGATACATGTTTGGATGAACTACCACCATCACCTTTTTGGGGCCCTAGAAAGATCTGGTCTTTTAAGGAAGAGATGACATATCAGAAAGCTTCAGTTCACTTCATGTACATGAACCTCAAGAGTGCTTGAATGTCAGAATCTGATGCTTTGAAAAGACCAAGAGCTGTCCGTGTTCAGCCTTTAACATAGCATTCCGAGTTGTCACTATTAGAAGGCAGGAACTCAAAAGGTTGAGACCCGTGTTTTGATAAATTTTGACCTTCCAAACCATTGCCACATGCTGTCTGACTCTCAGGAACCAGAAAGATCCTATGGGCGCCTTTGTCACTGTGTACACGCTCACTCCCCATGGCTGGGCACGGACCATGGAGAGTGCAGACCACGGTATTACAGCTCTGTCCTTACCTTGTCAAGCTTAGCTCGCTCGACTTTGATTTTGTCTCCTGGGCGATGTTCTCCAGCTCCTCCTTGTCGTTAGTAACATGTAGGGGGTGGGGGGTGGGGGGGAGTGTTGGCCGCAGAACAGCCTCTGGGCGCTGTTCTCCAGCTCCCCCTTGTCATTAGTAACATGTAGCGGGTGGGGGGGGGAGTGTTGGCCGCAGAACAGCCTCTGGGCGATGTTCTCCAGCTCCCCCTTGTCGTTAGTAACATGTAGCGGGTGGGGGGGGAGGAGTGTTGGCCGCAGAACAGCCTCTGGGATGTTAGGATGGTTGTTCCTTCCCAGTAGCCTCCGTGGCTCCTCCCACTCATCTGAAATTGTTTAATACATTGGTGAAACTGGGTGAAGGCCATGTGGTGAAGTTAAATTTTACTTGTTTTTCTTGTTTCAGGTCCAAGCATCTCATTTTGAAGGCCTGATCACAACCATAGTTGGGTACATACTCTTAGCAATAACACTGATCATTTGTCACGTATCCTTTAATGAGCCAACTTGGTGTTCAGTGATATTCACGCCGAGACGTGGTGTTCTCTCACTTGTCCTCTTAGTAAAAGCTGTAGGTATTTGTAGTGAGAGTGAGGATGGACAGACTGTGAAGTTAATTCTGTCTGTCAAAGCACACGAAGTGACTGCCTCAGTAGTCACGTGTTCCATGGACCTGTGAGTGTGCAGCTTTTCCTTGACCAGGTGATGTAGGGCTTGGCAACGCTTGTTAAATTCCACCGGTCTCGTCGCTTACTGGGAGTCTGCTACATTGTTGTTAAGGTAACTCTTGTTCTGAGTTAACACTAGCAACCCCCTCTCCCACACTAGGGTGGCTATACTGATGGCATTTACTCTCCCACCAGGTCTCACTGTTGGTGGTGGTGGAGATCGGCGTGTTCCCGCTCATCTGTGGCTGGTGGCTAGACATC
>NW_004444008.1:1118977-1119955 GCF_000243295.1 Trichechus manatus latirostris | reverse complement strand
CACTGTAGCTGTGCCAGGATACTCTTATCCATCTGCTGGTTTACCTTTCCTTCTTGCTTCTGATGTTTAAATGTTTTAAATGTTGTACGCATCTCTGGAACCACATCCAGCCGTGCGGTCCATCATTCTGACACCATGAGGTGGCATCAGGAGAGCTGCAGCCCCAGAGCCTCATAACCTATGTGTGCTGCAATTGGCTGGTGTCCTGGGAGTCGGGCGTATTAACGTCTCTCCCTCTCCACGTGTCCAGGAAATGTTTGACGCCACCCTGAAGGACCGGGAGCTGAGCTTCCAGTCAGCCCCGGGCACCACCATGTTCCTGCACTGGCTGGTGGGAATGGTCTACGTGTTCTACTTTGCCTCCTTCATCCTGTTACTGAGAGAGGTGAGTTCCACGGGCTGATTTGTTCTACAAGGAACAGCTTGTCAGGACTTCAGCTTGATTGCCTTAAACTGCTTTTAGTTGTATATCCCCAAAATTGACAAATTTTAGTATTTCTGTTTATAATCAGCTGTGAATTTGAAAGATGGTGAGAGTGAGGGAAGAAATTCAGTGAAAGCACGTGTTTCCTTGGTATGTGCTATAGCCAGCCTCTAATCCAGATGCCTGGACTGGTGTGTGGTGTGAGCCTGTCTCCACCTTGATTCAAGGGATGTCATGCTGGAAACGCCAAAAGGACACGGTTTGCAGGATTGAATTCGTAAGGCGGTCTTAAAGCAGGCACCTCAGTGTAGAATTACCACGAGGGCCCTTTTAACTT
Source organism: Trichechus manatus latirostris (assembly GCF_000243295.1). Classification (NCBI taxonomy): domain Eukaryota; kingdom Metazoa; phylum Chordata; class Mammalia; order Sirenia; family Trichechidae; genus Trichechus; species Trichechus manatus. The sequence continues at coordinate 1,119,194 of NW_004444008.1, read as the reverse complement.
CAGTCCACTTGGCAGATAGGCTCCTTTAGGGCCTGGTGAGGACGAGGGCTGATCCGCGTTGGACTCAGCGCAGCTCCAGCCAAGCCATCCTGGTGCAGGACACGGAAACCGAGCCCTTTGGATGAGGGTACATTCTCTCACCAAATATTTGCCAAGTTCTCACGGGTGCCAGGCCCTGTGCCATTCCCTGTGCTGTACCTGGGCTCTGTGCTGTACT
>NW_004444008.1:1117814-1118257 GCF_000243295.1 Trichechus manatus latirostris | reverse complement strand
ATACCCGGGCCCCATGCCATACCCGGACTCCATGCCTTGTACCAAGCCCTGTGCTGTACCCTGGCCCCATGCCATACCCGGACTGCATGCCATGTATCAGGCCCTGTGCCGTACCCGGGCCCCGTGCCATACCCTGACCCCGTGCTGTGCACCAGGCCATGTGCCACACCTGAGCCCTGTGCCGTGTGCCTGCTGCAGTGAGATGGAAAGACACGATTCTGAGAAGGACTGTGCACACGGACAAGTCCACTCACCCGCAGAGGGGGTGGGGAGCTGACTCAAGAGCTGCACAGGAGCACGTGGGCTTACGCTCTGCTCCGTGTACCTCGTGCCCTTTGAATCATCTCGTTTAAGCTTAGTGAATTCTATTGCAAATAAAGCATGAATTCTTTCTTTGAGACTAAAGCAAATATAATAATGTGGTTTTAAAGAATTGTAAGTGA
>NW_004444008.1:1104638-1106278 GCF_000243295.1 Trichechus manatus latirostris | reverse complement strand
CCCTCACAGTCCCAGCTAACCCCACCCAGATCCTGAAGGTGTGGTGAAGGTGGGGCTGGGTGTGGCCCGGGACTGCCTGAGGTCAGCTGGTGGCGCTGTGCGTGCTTTGCTCTGCGTGCCACGTGGGCTCCTTCACTGCTCCTGGCCCGGCAGGTTCTCCCAAGGTTTAGTGATAAGACAGGCCCCTGAGTCAGATTATTTTACCTGGGCCTTTGTAAAAGTGTCTTTGTAAAAACGCCATCTGACTTCCTCGTCTTAATGTCAGGCAGGATGGGGGAGGAGAATCAAGATCAGCATCTGCCCCAAGCTGACTCCTGTGAGGCGGAGGTCAGACACACCTCCGCTACAAGCTTTTTACCAGTTCTGACACCAGCCGTCCCTCCCAGGGCACTCTGTACTTCTCTGCTGCATTTAATAATTTGTTGCAATGGCCCCCAGAGCTCCCAGACCATACTCAGACAATTACAGAGTTTATTAGACAACTAAAAAAACCAAACCTGTTGCCCTCAAGTCAATTCTGACTCATAGCAACCCTATAGGACAGAGTAGAACTGCTCCATAGGGTTTCTAAGGAACAGCTGGTGAATTCGAACTATCAACCTTTCGGTTAGGAGCTGAGCTGTTAACCACTGCACCACCAGGGCTCCTATTAGGGAAGTAGCAGGTTATAATTAGGATCCGGATCAACTTGGAGGTAGTAGGAACAACTCAGGATACAGTTCTTCGATCAAGACAACTTCTCAGCTGTATCCAAAGGCAGGCCTCTCTTGGCCCTCTGCCCTGCTCAGGCAGGTGCTACATACAGCTCTTTAGCTTCGCTGATAAGTGCCCACAGGCACCCCAGCTCCACCAGGAAGCCTCCTACCCAAAGGTGCTCAGCTCTCTCACTCCACGGGTTGGTGAGCCTAGCCTGTGGTCCTGTGCCATTGCTGTCTCGTGCTGTCTTTCATGTTACAGTAGCTCTCTCTGTTGCCTAGGTCTAGGAGGTTCTCAGCACAGGAACCCCAGGTCCAAAGGATGCACTCCACTTATGGCTCTTCTTGATGGTAGTGAACCCCCACCCCATCCCCCCCACAACCTCTAGGATTGGCTCCCTTTAAGCCTAGCAGGATGGCAAAACCCCTATAAGGGTTCTGTGCACCTTATTCGCATGGTCCCACCCCCACAAAGGTTTCATGTACCTAGCAAAACTGTCCAATCTCCTTAGTGGGCCACTAGTACCTTATTTGCATAGTCCCACCCAATCCTTCTGTGGGAGTTATGAGACCATGGCTAGAAGGGCCGTATTAAAGCAGTTCACAGCCCCGCAGTCTTCCTCTGTAAGCATGGGCATCACAGTGCCTTCCTGGGTCACTGTGGGCCACGTATGCCATTTGTTCATCGGTCCTGCAGCAAACATGTCTCGAGTGTCTGGGTATTCTCGGTGCCTGTGAGGGATGCAGGAAGCAGTCAGCCCTTTTCACCAGCCTTCGGCTCCCTCCCGCAGCCCTGCCCTCCAGCCTCCTGCACACTTGCTTGTCAAAGGGACAGCGAGCAGGTCAAAGGGACAGCTGGCAGGTCAAAGGGACAGCCGGAAGGTCAAAGGGACAGCCGGAAGGGTCAAAGGGACAGCCGCTGCCTCTGCCCAGGAACCCTGTCCT
>NW_004444008.1:1102058-1103538 GCF_000243295.1 Trichechus manatus latirostris | reverse complement strand
GGCTCAGGGCCTAGTTTCCCCAGCTCAGCCAGCCCCCCGGCTCAGCCAGCCCCCCGGCTCAGCCAGCCCCCGGCTCAGGGCCTAGTTTCCCCAGCGTTGCTGCTCCCAGGGCAGTGCAGTTACAGCCGTCCACCTCCACAGGACGGCCTTCGAGAGTGTTGTCAGAGAGCACGCTTCTCTTGCTGTTTTGAGAACCTGATAAAAGATGAATATGTTTCGTTGATGATTTTTAGTTTTAACTAATGGAGAGAATACGAGCTAATATGTGTCATTTTTGTGCTCTGTGTTTAAAAATAAATTTGCTTGTTATTTGGTGGTGTATCCGATCTCATGAAAATGGATGCTTATTTCCCTTTTGGCCTGAAATATAGGTAATCTTACCTAAAATAAAAATTCCTTCCCGACGTGACATGGAGGGGTACCCGGCAGTGGACGTGCGGGCTTTTCTGATGGGAGAACGTGTAGGTTCTCTGAGGGGTGCTGTAAAGGGCACCGCAGGGAGCAGCACGTGACGCCCTGTGTTTGCCTTGCAGATATGCCTGCTGATCGTCCTGATGTGCATAACCTTACTGCTCGCCAGCCTCATCTGCCTTACCCTACCAGGTACGAGCGCCGCCTCGTTCTCGGCTGACACACTGTTTTGGAGGATGTATCTTGCCGAGATGTGTCTTTTTCGTCAGACGTTAATCTGAAATCATTTCCCTATCATTTTCGACTGAATGTGGGACGTTGGTCCGTTCAGGGCTCACCGTCTTATTGGTGTCCTTCGTTCGTTTTGCAGCAGAAGCGGACAGAGTCAAGATAACAGCTTACGGTTCATTTTTGAAGTAAGGTGCTTGTGGCCACTCATTTTCACAGATGTGGTCTTTTTGGCAGGTGGATTTCCACAAAGTCACCTGCGTGACCTCAGTCACGTCTGCCTTCGTATGGAGCTGGCTTCCCAGCCCGTTGCAGACTGCTGCCAGGGACCCCGAGGGAGCCAGGCCGCTCTCCCTCCCTGGCTCCTGTGGTGTTAAGTTGTGGGAAGTTTCAGCTGAACGACATCTTTTCATCTAACAACGTGGAGGCGTGGGTGGATGTAGTAGTTTGCCATCCCCCTGGAGGTGGCGGGACACGGGTGGCGCCCAGAGCCAGTGACAGATGGAAGAAACAGCCTGCTGACCCCAACTTCTTTGTTGGGTACAGCCAGCCAGAGAATTCTAAAGCATGTTGCTGTTGTACCTGGTGTTAGCCACCTACGTGGGCACCACGGAGCCCACGTCAGACACGTAAATGTGTATGGCGTTCGTGTCTTGATGATAACATTAAATACAGTTGTATATATCAAATTGGCATTAAATCTGTTTTCTCCCCCAGTGAGGACTGAGGCCTGGGAAGGAGCAGCTAGGAGATGTAATTTCAAGCGAGGTAGAAATGACAAAGTTCAGTTTACCCGTTTGAGTGCAGCACATTGCAGAAAACTGAGTTTTTGTACTTTGGT
>NW_004444008.1:1100704-1101564 GCF_000243295.1 Trichechus manatus latirostris | reverse complement strand
TCTTCAGAAGTGGTTTTTCACACCTCAGCTGTTCTGAGAGATTGCAGAGAGGTCTGGTCGTGACATTCTGACGTGTCAGTGCAGCTGTGGAGATGGTTTGCTGTGACGCGGCGGCCTTGTAGCTCGGTGTCGAGCGTGCACTGTCATGTAGATTCGGGCTCCCATCCGGCCTCCACCCTTGGGTGGCCTTGGGCAGGGTTCTCAATTTTAAACTGGAGCCAGCGTCTGCATGGTTACCTTGTTGTGAGGAAAGGGCTTTGCACGGTGACAGCCCCTTCAGGTATTCAGAAATGGTAGCTAGAGTGTGTGGAGAAGAAATCCATCCATAGAAAAACACTGTTGATTCAGGTCTTGCTGTTCTCTCTAGGGAGCCCTGGTGGTGTATTGGTTAAGAGCTCAGCTGCTAATGAAAAGGTCGGCAGTTCAAATCCACCAGCTGCTCCTTGGAAACCCCGTGGGGCAGTTCTGCTCTGTCTTAGAGGGTCGCTATGAGTCAGAATCGGCTCGACAGCAACGTGTTTGGTTTCTTGGTTTATTCTCTCTAGCCTTTCAGAAGTAGCCATCTAACGAAAGTTACTAAATTACATACATGATCTTGCCGGAGAGTTAGATTGTTGTGGGTACATGGTAGAATGTATTCATAATAGCTCTTTTCATGAGGCAGTCCTTCGCTCTCAGATCTACCGTATTTTTACACAAATAACGCGCGTTACATGTTTGTTGCTACCTGCGCAACCCTCTCACACATTATGCATGTTATATTTGTGGGTGCGTTATACATGTGGACACGTTATTTGCAAAATAAAAATGGTATTTCACTAAAGACCCAGCATATTTAGATGCTTTTAATTTTGTTCTAA
>NW_004444008.1:1098457-1100025 GCF_000243295.1 Trichechus manatus latirostris | reverse complement strand
GTGGGGAAGGCCCCGGTCCCTCAGGGTGTCAGCTCGGTCCCTTGTGGGGAAGGCCCCGGTCCCTCAGGATATCGGCCCCAGTCCCTCGTGGGGAAGGCCCCGGTCCCTCAGGATGTCGGCCCCAGTCCCTCGTGGGGAAGGCCCCGGTCCCTCAGGATGTCGGCCCCAGTCCCTCGTGGGGAAGGCCCTGGTCCCTCAGGATGTCGGCCCCAGTCCCTCGTGGGGAAGGCCCCAGTCCCTCGTGGTGTCGGCCTTGTTCCCTTGTGGTGTCAGCCCAGTCTCCCGTGTAGGCCCTGGTCCCTCGTGGCATCTATCCCAGTCCCCCATGTAGGCCCCGGTCGCTCGTGGCATCTATCCCAGTCCCCCGTGTAGGCCCCGGTCCCTCGTGGCGTCTATCCCAGTCCCTCGTGTAGGCCCTGGTCCCTCGTGGCGTCTATCCCAGTCCCCCGTGTAGGCCCCGGTCCCTCGTGGCATCTATCCCAGTCCCTCATGTTGGCCCCGGTCCCTCGTGGCATCTATCCCAGTCCCTCGTGTTGGCCCTGGTCCCTCGTGGCATCTATCCCAGTCCCTCGTGTTGGCCCTGGTCCCTCGTGGCATCTATCCCAGTCCCTCGTGTTGGCCCTGGTCCCTCACGGTGTCGGCGCTGTTCCCGTGTGGTCCACAGTTGATTGGCTGATGCAGAAGCATTGTGAGGATTGGGGACCATCACTCTCAATAAAGAACCTGGTTCCCTCACCTGCAGGGAAGATGTGATTATCCAAGTGACTGTTTATTCAGTTTTTGTAACAGTTAAACTGATAAATATGTGTAGGTCACTGTTCATGCCTTTCCGTTTGTATAAACGAAGCTAGCTTTGTGTCTGAGCTTATTTTGACTTCACTGTAAATTTAGTATCCCTGTAACAGTGTGGAAAGAAAACCGTAAAGGCGGTGTTGGCCCTGCATTTGTATAGCGAGAATGTCGTCAGGTATCACGGGCGGAAGGCTAACTGTGGTTTGGGCCATGAGATGATGAGGCCCCTGACTACCTGCAGCCGCTTTGGCTTTCTGTCGGTGCTCTCTGTGGCATCCCAAGTTTCTGTGAGGAAGCAGGGAGCGTCTTCCACGCACACCCTGTTGTTCTCTTGCTGTTGAAGGAGCTGAGCTGACAGGCTTCTCGGGAGAAGGAGGTGGCAGTCAGGTACAGACACGAGGCCACGCCGAGGATGGCTGCCGCCCAGGACCTTGCGGTGGTTTTCTGCAGGGCCTCTGCTCTGTCCTCGCGTCTGCTTTCCTCCCCCTTCCACTTGTCCCAGTTCTGGTGCTGCACCGTCCAACACAGTAGCCCTGTGCTGGTGGCTACCCTGCAGACAGTGCAGGCGGAGGCATCCTGAGTCAGAGGGAGGGCTGTCGGACCTCCCCTGGGCCAGCCAGTGGCTCTGCCTGGGCAGAATGGGGCTGTGAGAACCATGGCTGGTCCTGGCCAGTAGAGGCTGTGAGATGGCGCTGTGTGCTCCCCCTGTGGCAGCGACACAGGGATTCAGGTCTCTGTCAGTCATGGATTCAGGAAATCTCATTTAAACGTGTGAC
>NW_004444008.1:1095383-1096577 GCF_000243295.1 Trichechus manatus latirostris | reverse complement strand
TAGCAGGGGGGCCCGGGGCTTGGGAACAGTGACACTTCTAATACCGGATCTGCAGTAAAACTGCTAGTGCCCCGGTGAGAGTCGGCGTGCAGCCTTGGGTGTGGTTTCTTTAGGCTGAGCTCGGCTCCACGGTTTTACTCTGACGTAGCTCAGCCCACCCCACACCACAGCCGAGAGTGGCCGGAGGATGCGGTACAATCACGGCATCATTGTGTGTGTGTGCTCGTCAAGATCTCAGAGTGCCCAGACTTCTCCAAATTCTCTGGAATTTGAAATAATGTGGATTTCCAAAAGATACAAGAATGATTTTTAAAATTTTATTGTGAAAATATACATAACAAAACACGCCATCTCGACAGTGTGTAGGAATCAGCGACATTGATTACGTTCTTCAAGTTGTGCGACCTTTCTCGCTGTCCTTTTCCAGTCCTCCCACCTCCACTGACATAAACTCAATGCCGCCTAATCAAGAGCTCCCTGTCCCCTCCCCCACCCCTGGTAACCACTGATAGTCCTTGGTTTCCATGTATTTGCTTATTTCATGTAAGTGAGATCATACAGTATTTTCCTTTTGTGACTGACTTCTTCTGCTCCGCATGATGTTTTCAAGGCTCGTCCATGTTGTGGCGTGTATCAGGCCTTCATTTCTCTTTATGGCTGAGTAATAATATTGCATTGTATGTATATAGCACATTTGTTTATCTCTTCGTCTGTTGATGGACATTTCGGTGGTTTCTACCTTTCGGCTGTTGTGAAAAGTGCTGCAGTGAACACTGACGTACAGGTTTCTGTTTGTGTTCCTGCCTTCCCTTCTGGGTATATACCCAGCACTGGGATTGCTAAATCATATGGTGGTTGTGTGGTCAGCTGTTTGAGAAACCACCACACTGTTCTCCACAGTGGCTGCACCATTTTACGTTCCCACCAGCAGTGGGTGTGGGTTCCAGTTGCTCCAACTTTGCCGACACCTGTCGTTTTCCGTTTATTTGCTCATTGCCATTCTAACGGGTGCAAGGTGGCATCTCACTGTGGTTTTGATTTGCATTTCCCTCATGGCTGATTTGCATTTCCCTGATGGCATATTTTCATGTACTTGTTGGTCATTTGAATATCCTTTTTGGTGAAATGTCTTTTTAAGTCCTTTGCTTATTTTTATATTGGGTTGTTTGTCTTTTTGTTGTTAAGTTGTAGAAA
>NW_004444008.1:1093928-1095037 GCF_000243295.1 Trichechus manatus latirostris | reverse complement strand
GATTAGCCTCTATGACCTGTTTTTTTAAAACAAAAGGCAGTTTTCTCTTGTGCCATCTGGATTTCATCAGTCACTCTTAGGTCTGCGGTGAAGGTTAACCAGTAGCTTAACATCCTGAGAGTCTCGTCCAAGTCAGAAGAGAGCTCCCATACGTGCGTTCTGCATTGCAGAGCGTTCAGGGGGAAGTGTGTTTCTTTAAAAGCTTATAGGCACTGTGCTGGTGATATTTGTGGTCCGGAATGTGTCTTGCCTTTGGAAAACACTGACCAGTTTGGGTCCTTTGGGGCTGGCAGAGTCGGTCACTGTGGCTGGATTCAGCAGCAGGGCTCTGTGAACCTGGAGTATCGGTCAACGTCCTGGCTCTGATCATTTTCTCAATGTTCAGGTGTATGCGAACGGCATCCGCAACATCGACCTGCACTACATCGTCAGGAAGCTGGCAGCCCCTGTCATCTCTGTGCTCCTGCTCTCCCTGTGCGTGCCCTACGTCATTGCCTCGGGCCTCGTCCCACTGCTAGGTGAGGCGCTGGCAGGGAGCGGCTTCTGGGCCCAGTGCTTTCTCTCTGAACGCAGAGCCCATGAGACACCCGTTCCTTAGCTGGCAGGCCAATCAGCTAGACTCCCTAGAGTGAGGTTTTTCATAAAACTTGGGTATTTTTCCTTCTTTTTTACATTTGTTTCTACTAGGACTGTCCTATTAAAAGCAGATTTATATTTTGCTGATTAATAGTGTGTGGGTGCATTGACTGGTACTTGGATTTTCAAACCCAAACTCTTCATACTTGTATTATGGAAAATTTCTCTGTCAGAAGGATCTTAGATGAGGAAAAGAAGTGGGAGAGGGGTTTTTAAGCATTTTTGTGCTCTGTATTAGATGTTTTAGGAGTCCCTGGGTGGCGCAAAGAGTTATGCGCTCAGCTGCCAACCGAAAGGTTGGAGGTTCAAGTCCACCGAGAGGCACCTCAGAAGAAAGGCCTAGCAATCTACTTCTGAAAGATCATCCACTGAAAACTGTATGGAGCACAGTTCTACTCTGACACATACGGGGTCACCATGAGTCGGAGTCAACTTCACAGCAGCTGGTTATCAGATGCCCCACATGACCCTCT
>NW_004444008.1:1087724-1093756 GCF_000243295.1 Trichechus manatus latirostris | reverse complement strand
CGTGGCCCTCTGGTTATTAGATGTTCTACGTTACTTTGTTTATTAGATGCTCCGTGTGATTCTCTAATATGATTCTTAGAAGAGCTTCTGAACTGTAGAGATGAGGAAACAGGTTCACAGTGATTGAGGGTTTTGCCCAAAGTCTAGCTTTTAAGGAGTGGAACAAAAATCGAACCTCAAGCTTGACCCTAAGGCTCACTGCTGCCCAGGTTTGAAAACATGGATGTGCTTGTTTCTCAAAATAGTGCTCTGATTTTAAAGCTTTCCCCACCAGAGGAAGAAGTAAAAGTCACAAACTCAGTCATGAGAACCACCGAAGCACTGAACTGTTGGAGTGCTGTGAAGTTTGAAGCGCAGACCTGTCATAAGCACAGCCTTGTTTTCTTCTGAGCTGGGCAGTGGCTGCCGTGTCCTTTGGAGCATTGGACTCCGACACTGTTGAGCTGGGAGGGGCCCTGTTCTGGAGGAGGACAGTGGTCTTGGACCCTCCGAGTGGGCCCCACCAGGATCTGCACTGGCTCCTTGTTGGCCCACGGCCTCTGGGGATGGTGTGTGTCTGGCTGCTCTACGTGTGCTGAGCGCCCCCTTGTGTCTGCAGGTGTAACTGCGGAAATGCAGAACCTGGTGCAGCGGCGCATCTACCCGTTCCTGCTGATGGTCGTGGTCCTGATGGGCATCCTGTCCTTCCAGGTCCGCCAGTTCAAGCGCCTTTATGAGCACATCAAAAACGACAAGTGAGTCCTTGTAAGACGCTCTTATGTGTGCCCACTGTGCTGAGCCACGGAAGAGCCACTCTGTGGTTACCTGGGGGTCAGGTGTGTTAGGATTGCCTGGTTTACGTCATTTCAAACACTTCCAGAATCCTCACTGTTTAAAAAGCGCTGTGAGGTTGTTTGGGGAACGGGTGAACTTCAGGAAGTGTTGGTGAGGCAGATGAAGGAGCAGCAGGGGTCCATGCCATTTTCACACTAAAAAGCCAGGCTGTAGGGCACACACATCAGGCCCGGACGCACCGATAGAATACTGGCCGCTGTGACACACACTTGCACACACTCCGGGTTCCTACACAGTCGCCATGCTGGGCTCGTGTTCTCACTTCACTGATGGGTAAACTGAGCCCCACAGGCCTGGCCTGCAGTCCTCCTGCCCTGGCCACACACGGGCCTGGCCGCATGCAGGTTCCAGGTACTGTCCTCACTCTGCATGGCTGCTGTCTCCACTCCTCCACCCCGAGGCATGCAGCTGTCTCGCCTTGTCACCACTGCCCCCATGGGACAGCCCCCCAGCCACGCCCCACACTGGGCCCCTCGACCACCAGCTCTGGACTCTTGGATCCTTGTAGAGGGTCTCTCCAGGGGCACTCATCCCCCCAACTGCCACCTCTGCCTCCACTGCCTGGCACACCACACCTGATGCCCCCCTGCCATTAGCACACCCCCACGTCTCCCTGCACGCCGCACCTGACCTCCCGCTGTCACAGGACACAAGCACCTGCTCACACACCCTCACGTCCCCTGTGACCACCTCACTGAGATCAGAAGGCCTTGAACTGTCCTTGGATCCATCTCACTTGAGCTTTTCAGGGCATCAGCTCTCTCTTCCCAGCCTCTGGCAATCCTGTCCTAGGGAGTTTCCCAGGTCATAAAATCAGAATCATAGCAGATGAGGCCCGCGTGGATTTACTGCTCCTTTGGCCCCATCTGCCTCTGAGCCTGAGCTGTGAGGACTGCTGGCCCACGGACAGAGGCCCCGTCCTTTGCTCCATGCCCATTCCGGGTGTCGCGTGGTGCCCCTGGCCGGCTTCGTCCCACAGTCCCCCTTCCCTCCTCCCATTACCTGGGGAGGCTGTGAGGGAGGGAAGGCCATCTGACCCTCTCGTAGGAGGGGTTCCTCTGTGGGGACAGCTTGTTAACCTCCCTGTCTCCCCAGGTACCTTGTGGGGCAGCGCCTCGTGAACTACGAGCGGAAGTCGGGCAAGTCGGGAGCCTCGCCGCCCCCGCTGCTCTCGTCCCAGGAGTGATGTGCTGTCTCCAGCTCCTGACCCCCCGGCCTTTCCGTGTCCTTTTTTGTGACTTCTCTCTGTGGAGACCCTCGTGATCTCAGTTCTACGTGTTTGATGTGTATCTCAGCACCAGGAGCGGCTGTCCGCCCAGCCTCCTCCTGCCCACCCTCGGACGCCCCTGCTTCCGCGGCCTGTGAATGTGTACATAGACGCTGTCAGTGCCGGGACCGCGGGCGCCAGAGGCACGTGGACATCCTCAACAGTGTAGATTAATTTATTAAATCTAGTTGTCACGTTAACGTGGCCCGCTGTGATCTCGACAGGAGTGTGCCAAGCAGTGCGCGGAGCAGGACCCGCCAGCGCCTTGTCTCTGGGGCCGCACGGGCTGGCGGGGGCTCTGCGGGAGGAAGGCGGCCTCGTGTGTCACTGTCAGCTGTCTCGGGAAGTTGAAGTTGTTTTGTATAACACCAAAGTTGTTGTACATTTTCTACTGCCTGATTTTTTTCATGTGTCTGTGTTTGTAATATTGTATAGTATCTTGTGCTAGGTGAGGAAATTATTTTTAATTTTGATAATTTAATATTCCTAGCGATCAGCATTGGGCGTTGGGTTTTCTCTGCTTGTTAGGGCATGTCTACACTTAGGAAAAAAGGAAAAGTCCAGACGGAGACTCAGCAGCTCCCCACCCCCAGCCGTCTTTCCTCCTCTCGGCAGCGGTGGCCGAGAGTCCCCCAGGGTCACGGCGCCATCAGCATGGCATCGCCGGGGCCACGCTCAGGCATCTGCTCGCGGGACCCCAGCCTGTGTCTCAGTGGGCGGCATGGAGAAGACCGCTCAGTGCCCGTCCCGCTGGCTGTGCGGCATTGTGTGAGGGCGTGGGAGCACGATTCCCCTGGTTTTCCGTCAGCTTTTGTTTACAGAATAAAACTGCAGATAAAACCAATTTGGTTTCATTCATCCAGAAGGAAGCTGGCAGAGCTGGGCTTGTCATAGGAGTGCAGGGTTCTGTCATTGGAAATGTGCTGAACGTCTCAGTGATGTGGACATTTAACCCGGAGGTTTCCCTAGACCCAGAGCTCCCAGCTGGCAGCGTAGAGAACTGGGGAGAGCAGCTGTGCCCCCAGCCCACATAGTCCGTGTATATTGTCAGGTAGGGTTTGCTTTCGACAGGTAACTTAGAAAGCGAGGAGCATAGGGCTACAGAAACCATAAAAGAATTTCCATAGAGTATTAAAATCCATAGACTAAAATCTGAAGTTTTTTTATATGAAAGTCAGCCAAGCACAGGCTACTAAAATCAGAATGTTCTGGTTGTTTTATATTTCAACAGTTTTTCCCCAAGTGGTAAGCAGTTACTTGACTTTCAGACCTGTTTTAAACCATCAGTATAAACAAAGCTGCCTGCAGGGCTCAGTGTTGAACATCCGCACTGCGTGGGCCACGTCTCTTGAGTTTACTCGGTCAGGCGTCCTGTAAAAATGAGCAGCATTTACAGGTGCGCCACCTGCGCCTCTCATCTGGAGTAGAAGTTTACTGCATCGGGCACATAGCTTGAGTACATTAGGTGTCTTTGTTGATTTTTCAGACAATTTGTAGCTCTCAATATCCAGCCATTGGTCCGCATTCAACTGTTTTAACAGTAAGGAATCTAGGCAGAAATCACAAAAAGCTCAAGGTGGTTAGTCTACAAATTTCAAGTGATTCTTACCTGGTGTTTTGTGAAAACACGTGAGTGGCCGACAGCAGCCTCTGTCTCGTGGCAGAGACCTTCTTGCCGTCACCCGTCAGTTCCCGCGGTTTGGGCTGTGCTGGGTGCTGTTGTCTGAAGGAGGTGGGTGCTGCTGCAGGAAGTGCCCGCCCCTGTGGCTCACCTGGGCAGCACCCGGCCCTCTCGCTGACCCGCAGTCTCATCAGTGCTCACAGCCCGCGGCTCAGAGCCCTGGTGCTGCCGCCCGTGCGTACGCATGGACTTCCCGTCAGTGTCCCGTCACGGCGCTGTCTTGCATCATCTCACAGCGGCCCTCGAGGAGCGAGAGAGGACCTGTCCGCTCAGTTCTTCCTGCTGCGTGTGCGTTGAGGGCAGCTCAGCCTTCGGGGCCACTCGTAGTATGAGGTGTGCAGGTGTTCGTTATTAGCAAGTTATGTTTGGTTTTTACGCCGTTGGGCACCGACAGTGGAGATGGGAATGGAAGGCAAGTGGCGCGCAGTCGGGGCGTTTCCTGCTGGTCTGGGCCACAGCGGTGGCTTCTCAGCTCCAGACACGGACGCCAGTGAGTGTCAGGCGGCCCTCAGTGAAGTGCCGTGGGCCTGGCCTGTGGTTTTCTTCCTTCTTCAGGTCACAGGGAGCCACTGGCGACTCGATCTTAGGCGTGTCGTTTCTGGTTGGCACATGCGCCCGTTAAGGTGTAATTCTTCAGTTTAGGTAAATTGATGGCTTTTTACAACAAAATGAAAAGGTAACACTGGCCTTTCTACATCGTGTTACCTTCGCACGCACACACGCGCGTGCACACGTGTGCGAGGATGTGGGGTTGGTGTAAGAACACTGGCACGCTGGCACTTTTTAAAACTCCACAAGTGAGCTGCTTACTCTTGTCAGGATTGAGTCTTTTAAGCTCTCTACTTACTGTGAGAAGTTTTTTCCGTTGTAAAATTACGTGATCGTGTTTAAAACACTGTCGTTTGGAATGTGAACAGACAGACCGAGGTGAAATGCTCGCCGCTCGAGCTAAGTGCGGTCAAAGGCTCGCGTGCCCTCAGCCAGGCGTTTTCATTTCAGCCTGTTGCCACCCGTGTCGTTCTGTTCAACCTCCGTCCCGAGCAGGGGCTTCTCGGAAGAACCGCCGGCGACGTCTCCGACCAACGTGACAGAGGCTGAGGCGGCGTGCGTGGGTTTTCATCCTGTCTTGTCGCCTGCCTCTCCCTGAGTGGAGACGTCCGGCGGTCAGGCCTGGGAGCACCGCCAGAAAGATGGACGGACGCGTGGTTCTTTGGGATGTCAGTTTTCTCTTAACGCAAACACCCGAGACTCCCAGACCAATCTTAAGTGTATATATTCTAAAATGCCTCCTTTTTTATGTGGTCGTTTGTTGCCTTCTGAGTTGAGAGAACAAAATGAATAAAGTAAATGTTAGCTGTAGCCTAGTTTTTTTGTCTGTTTTTGCTGTTTCAGAAATGACAGCACGTGCGTTAGTCGCCACACGGAGATGAAGCCACCGTGGGGGGCCGAGGAGGCTCCTGTATTCACCCTGTGTCCCGGTCGCGGGCTGCCCACTGCACTGCCTTCCTGCACCCTGCACCCCTCAGCACCCCCACAAACACCTCCCAGTGAAACCCGCTGGTGGCCTGGCTGGAGGTCCCTTCTTGTGTCACTGCCTTGTTTAATCACTTTTGGAGGCTTCTGTGCATGGGTCAGGGCCCTTACCTTGCTGCTTCTCCACGTTTGTTCCGTAAATCGTCTTGGGAACGAGCAGCTTCCTGCCCCAGCCAGGGGCCCCGTCACCAGCCGGAGCCGTCACCTGGCCGGGAGCCCCTTCACCCTGCCGGGAGCCCCTTCAACCGTGTAGGAGCCCTGTCACCCTGGGGGGAGGAGCCCTGTCACCCAGCCAGGAGCCCCCTCACCCAGCCAGGAACCCCCTCACCCTGGGGGGAGGAGCCCTGTAACCCAGCCAGAGGCCTGTCACCCAACCAGGAGCCCCGTCACCCAGCCAGGAGTCCCGTCACCCATCCAGGAGCCCCCTCACCCGGCCAGGAGCCCCCTCACCCTGGGGGAAGGAGCCCTGTAACCAAGCCAGAGGCCTGTCACCCAGCCATGAGCCCCGTCACCCTGGGGGAAGGAACCCTGTAACTCCCCTCCCCCTTTGCTCTTTGCTCAGTCTGGTTGGTCCCTGGGGGCCGCACAGATCCACTGTGGGGACAGAGCAGAAGACAGTCCAGAAGTCCACCTCCTTCTCTGTTTCTCATCATCTCTTCTCACCTTCCCAGCACAGCCACCACGGCCATCCGCCCACCCGCGGCTCGCGGTCTCCCT
>NW_004444008.1:1076034-1087486 GCF_000243295.1 Trichechus manatus latirostris | reverse complement strand
AGTCCTGAGAAGACCACAGTGGACCTGCCAGCCGCGGGGGCGGGGGGCCTGTCTGACACAGCTGCTCTGCTCCTGGGCTGCTCCTCCAGCTGCCGTACACCCTGCCCCATCGTCCTTCTGCCCGTCTGGACCTTCCTGCTTATCCTGCAGCCTGTACAACGCCCGGCTCGGCCGGGACGCCACCCCCACACCTGAAGCCCACACTCCCCCAACTCCAGACGCCTGTGTGCAGCTGCCCGTGGGTGCTGCCCAGACTTCCCAAATGTGGCAGGTCCAAATGCAGCCCTGACACCCCCAAACCTGGTGCTCCCCAACTTCCAATCTCACGTGGTAAGCAGGTGGATGGACTGGAGTTGCTACACCCAAAATGTTGGGAACACCCTGGCACTTCCTTTTCCTGCACCCCGTGTCGTCGACAGCAGGTCTCTCCTCTTCAGAATAAACTGGAATCCAGCTGCGTGACGCCAACTCCCTGCTACCGTCCTGGGGGGAGCACCGTCGCCGGCCACCTGGGTCACTGCCACTTCTCCTGCGATGCCCTTGATCTCTCTCCTCCTTCCGTTTTCCACACTGAGGCCAGAGGGATCCTGTTAAAATCTCAGGTCACACGAGCCCTCTACTCAGCCCTCCGACGGCTGGCCGTCACACTCAGGCTGTCAGACTTGGGGTCAGAGCCCGTGTTCGCATGGCCTTCACGGCGCGGCCAGGACGCTGCCCCACCCACCCCCACCCCCCGACCACGGCGCCCCCTGGGGTTCAGGTCAGGCCTCCGGACCTTGGCACTTAGGGTTTGCTGGGCCTTCCCCAAGGCTGCTCCAGCCTCCACTTCGTTACTTAAGCCTCATTCTCAGGAGAGCTGTCTAGAACTGGGGCTGCTGGGGCCCTCCTGTCTCCCCTCCCTGCTGAGTTTTTCCTTTTTCCACACTTATTAGCACTGCACTTTACCAATCTTGTTTGTTTGCATGTTTTCCACGCTTGAATGTAAGCTCCAGAGGCTGATTTTCTTTCTTTTTTACTGCATTGTTTGGGTTACTCCTGTGTTCTCTGCACCCGGAACATATCTGGCACTCGGTGTGTATTGCTGCCAGCCGGTCTGTCAGCGTGTCGTACTGTGGGGGCTTGAGTGTTGCTGTGATGCTGGAACCCATGGTGGACAGGTTTCAGCAGAGCTTCCAGACTAGGAACAAAGGCCTGACAATCTACCTCCAAAAATCAGCCAATGAAAACCTTATGAATCACAACAGAACACTGTCCGACTTGCTTGCTTTGGACACGTCATCGGGAGGGATCAATCATTGGAGGAGGACATGGTGTTTGGTGAAGCAGAGGGCCAGTGAGGGCGAGGGAGACCCTCGGTGAGATGAATGGGCACAAGAGCCAGAGAGATGCACTCAGACACGCCGGCGACTGGTGAGGATGACTCTGGACGGGGCAACGTTTCCTTCTGTTGCACATGGAGTCCATTTGATGCTATCTATCTATCTAGTATTGCTGAGAAGTAAATGCATTCAGAATCAAAATAATGTACAAACGTTTAAAATGAAACCTGGAGGCCTGCTCCATTCTCCAGACGCACCACTGTTATCGTGATACCCATAAGGAGGTCATTGTACCACAGTGCGGCGGTAGCTGCACAGGAGGCTTCCCGGGGTAATCTCTCCACTTTGGTTTTCGTGGCATATGCCAGGTCAGCGCGTAAGCAGCTGCCTCCTCTTGGTTCTGGGGCTTGGTTCTGGCCGTGTTGTGTTCCGTTGTGGGGCCGGATGGACCACTATTCACGTGTTCCGAAAGGCAGTCAGTACCCCAGGTTATCCTACGCTGTAGTGAGCGTTCTTGCCCACACAGCTTTGAACACCCAGGCCAGGGTTTGTGCAGGATAAACTCCCAGGAGGAAGACTGCTGCATCATCAAATCGCCCCAAAGGCCCTCCTGTTGGCGAGGCGGGTCCGCGCTGTCCCTGCCTCATCGACACTGATGCTCACTGCTCCACTTCCTGTCGGTGCTGCTGATCTGGAGACACGTGTGTGCGTCGTGCTCGCTTGAAGGGGTGTGTGTGTGTGGTGTGCGCATTGGGGGTCCGTATGCGTGTGTACACGGGTGATAGGCGCGCGTTTGGCGGGCTGGACCACGGGAGGTCGCAGGCGTCACCGCCTGGGGCGCTCCCCGCAGCCCCATACTCGGAGTGGGGTGAGGACCCAGCTGAGCGGCCTGGAGCGTGCGTTCCGAGGGGCGGCCGGAGCCGGGCCCACGAGGCCCGAGGCGCTCAGCCGACTCACTGGGCGTCCACTCAGCAGCTCCTACCGCGTGAGGCGCCACGTCCTGGGCCTCAATGCGCAGGCGCGCGCCTGACTGCCCGCCTGCCGGCCCGCGCAGAGCGAGTACACATGCGCGGCCCCGCCTCTGTCGGGCTCGCGCGCCTGCGCTATGTCGCCTCCTAGGCGTTTGCGCCTGCACGGTGCCGGGGGCGGGGCTCGCGCGCGTCCCGGTTGCCTGGATACCGATGCTAAACAATAGCCGCGGCTTGCGCGGTTTTGAGGCGGCTTTAGGGTGACGGTCGAGGGGCGGTTGGTCCACATTACCCGAGGAGCCGGTGGAAGAGCCGGTGAGATCTCCCGTCGTCCCCGATCCCGTCCCGGGACCCTAACCCTAAACTAGGGGAGGGGGTACGCTGACCCCGAGCCCCGTCCCCAGACCTTGACCCCAAACACAGAGAGGGAGAAAGCCGTCTCCGATCCCCGGACCCCGACCCCAAACCCGGGGAGGGTCGCCACGTCGCCGACCCGCGTACCGGACCCCGACCCTAACCCGGGGAGGGGGGATGCCGGGCTCCTGAACCTTTTCCTGGGACCCCAGGCCGACCCCAGCCGAGCGGTGGTGGGGGTGGGCGGGCCCCTGGCCCACGCTCCCCGCTGGGGGCTGACCGCCCGCCCGCCGCCCGCAGCCACCTCGGTTCTCCCAGCCTGGTCCCGTCTGCGGACGCGATGCCGCTTCCCGACACCATGTTCTGCGCTCAGCAGATCCACATCCCCCCGGAGCTGCCCGACATCCTGAAGCAGTTCACGAAGGCCGCCATCCGCACGCAGCCCGCCGACGTGCTGCAGTGGTCCGCGGGGTGAGCGCGGGCGCGGCCAACCACCCAGACCGGCCCAGGGCGTCCCCGTCCCGGGGGATCGGCCCCCTTCCCGAGGATGGGCCCCCTTCCCGGGGACGGCCCCACTGCCCCACGGCAGGAAGCCCAGAGCAGTGCCTGGCAAAGCTCTTTACTGTGGGTGACGTCTGGACCTAAGTGTCCTTCTAGGAGCTATGGTGGTTGATTAGCCCTGAGGCCAGCCTGGTTCACAGCACGTGGATCTCTACAGCAGCTTCCTCAAACGTTTACAATCCCAGGTTACCGGCCAACAGACCCTACCTAGAACCTTTGCTATAAACCTTCTGATTTTCCGGGAAAGCTCTTTCCCGCTTTTCAGTAAACAGACTTGAGCAGAAGCTCGATTTAACCATGAAAAGAATTAGCATAAGCACAGATCTCAGATTTTTCGTAACTAGCATGTCAGTGTTTGCTAATCTTCTTTAAACTGTTCAAAGGGAAGTTCACTAGTTTGCTAGAGCCGCTGTAACAAATCACCACAGACGTGGTGGCTTCAAACAACGCACCTATATTCACTTACAGCTCTGGAGGTCAGAAGTCCGGGAGTTGGGGTTTCAGGGCCGAGCCCCCTGCACGCGGGAGCGGGGATTCAGGGCTGAGCCCAGCGCTGAGCGGGTGACGCGGGCCCGACAGCACTTGGGGTCGGTGAGGAGAGGTGCTCACTCCTCATCTAGGGGCCTGAGCGCTGTCTGCTGTTCTTAGGTATTTTTCAGCTCTGTCTCGAGGGGAGCCTCTCCCTATGAAGGACAGGCTCGAGATGCCCGTGGCGACCCAGAAGACCGACACGGGCCTGACGCAGGGGCTCCTCAAGGTCCTGCACAAGCAGGTACGCGGCTGCGCCACAGTCTGCTCGTTCCCCGCTGACGCACCTCTCCCACCTATCAATGCGCCGCCGCCAAGACCCCCATACACACCCCTGCACCCAAGACATCCACTAGGCCTGCTCCTAGAAGGAGCACTCAGTTCCCACTGCCTCTGTCTGCTGAAAGAACCCGGGACAGCAGTCTGTAATTAGGTTGTAGCAAAAACCCAAAACTAAATCCGTTGCCATCCAGTCGATTCCGATTCATAGCAACCCTATAGGACAGAGTAGAACTGCCCCATAGGGTTTCCAAAGACCGGCTGGTGGATTCAAACTGCTGATCTTTTGGTTAGCAGCCAAGCTGTTAACCACTGCACCACCAGGGCTCCAGGGTTATAGAAAAGGAAGTGTAATTCTTCTAAATGCCACGTTGAGACGACGCCAGGTGTTTCTGGCTTCTTGAAAAATGTGTTCTGAAAACACGGCGTTCCAGAAATGAATTGTGGGTGCCTCCTTGAGGTATGTGTCCCCCGACCTGGGCATGTGCTGGATGAATGGGCTGTCCTCTGCTTGGCCTGGCAGATGGGACTGCCCACGTGTGTGGCTGGCAGGCACGTCCAGTGCCGACCCCACAGGGCACCGGGAGCTTGACACGTCCCTCGTGCGCCTGGAGATGCTGCCTCGACTTTGGGAAGTGGACTGCAGAACTGACTTCCGGGCACGTCACTAAAGTGCCAGTCAGGTGTAGCCCTGACTGTGAGGACACTTTGGCTGCACTGTACGTTCTGAGCAGCTGTACAGGGTCCGTGGCCTCCTGGACAAGATATTTCCATGGCTCTCGATCCTAAGGCCTCTTAAGAGGCGCCTCTGGGTAGGCTTGAACCTCTAATTTTTTGGATAGCAGCTGAATGTTAACTGTTTGCACGACCCCAGGACTTCATCGATTGTCATAGATTGTTTAAAATAATGTTGTTGTTGTTAGGTGCCGTCAAGTCGGTTCCGACTCATAGCGACCCTGTGTACAACAGAATGAAACACTGCCTGGTCCCGCACCATCCTCACAATCCTTGCTATGCTTGAGCCCATTGTTGCAGCCACTGTGTCAGTCCATCTCGTTGAGGGTCCTCTTTTTTGCTCCCCTTCTACTTTACCAAGCATGATGTCCTTCTCCAGGGACTGTTCCCTCCCGATAACATGTCCAAAGTATGTGAGATGTAGTCTTGCCATCCTTGCTTCTAAGGAGCATTCTGGTTGTACTTCTTCCAAGACAGATTTGTTCATTCTTTTGGCAGTCCATGGTATATTCAATATTCTTCACCAACACAACAATTCAAAGGCTTCCATTCTTCTTCGGTCTTCCTTATTCATCATCCAGCTTTCACATGCATATGAGGCGATTGAAAACACCATGGCTTGGGTTAGGTGCACCTTAGTTTTCAAGGTGACATCTTTGCTTTTCGACACTTTAAAGAGGTCTTTTGTATCAGATTTGCCCAATGCAATGCGTCTTTTGATTTCTTGACTGCTGCTTCCATGGGTGTTGATTGTGGATCCAAATAAAATGAAATCCCTGACAACTTCAGTCTTTTCTCCGTTTATCATGATGTTGCTTATTGGTCCAGTTGTGAGGATGTTTGTTTTCTTTATGTTGTGGTGTAATCCATACTGAAGGCTGTGGTCTTTGATCTTCATCAGTAAGTGCTTCAAGTCCTCTTCACTTTCAATTCAGCAAGCAAGGTTGTGTCATCTGCATATCACAGGTTGTTAATGAGTCTCCCTCCAATCCTGATGCCCCGTTCTTCTTCATATAGTCCAGCTTCTTGAATTATTTGCTCAGCATGCAGACTGAAAAAGTATGGTGAAAGGTGATACACACTTTTCCTGACTTTAAACCAAGCGGTATCTCCTTGTTCTGTTTCAACAACTGCTTCTTGGTCTATGTGCAGGTTCCTCATGAGCACAATGAAGTGTTCTGGAATTCCCATTCTTCGCAATGTTATCCGTAATTTGTTATGATCCACATGGTCGAATGCATTTGCATAGTCCATAAAACACAGGTAAACATCTTTCTGGTCTTCTCTGCTTTCAGCCAGGATCCATCTGACATCAACTATGATATCCCTCGTTCCACGTCCTCTTCTGAATCTAGTTCTAATTTCTGGCAGTTCCCTGTCATTGTACTGCTGTAGCCACTTTTGAATGATGTTCAGCAAAGTTTTACTTGTGCGTGATATTAATGATATTGTTTGATAGTTTCGGCGTTCTGTTGGATCACCTTTTTGGAATAGGCATAAATATGGATTTCTTCCAGTTGGTTGGCCAGGTAGCTGTCTTCCAAATTTCTTGGTATAGACGAGTGAGCACCTCCAGTGCTGCCTCTGTTTGTTGAAACATCTCAGTTGGTTTTCCGGCAATTCCTGGAGCCTTGTTTTTCACCAACGCCCTCAGTGCAGCCTGGACTTCTTCCTTCAGCACCATCAGTTCCTGATCATATGTTACCTCCTGAAATGGTTGAATGTCGACCAATTCTTTTTGGTATAGTGACTCTGTGTATTCCTTCTATCTTCTTTTGATGCTTCCTGCATCGTTTAATATTTTCCCCACAGAATCCTTCAATATTGCAACCTGAGGCTTGAATTTTTCCTTCCATTCTTTCAGCTTGAGAAATGCCATTTTTAAGATTTCTTTCATCTAACTGTTACCATGTTTAGGGGGTTGGGTTTTAGTGTATTTATTTATTTTTTATTGTGAATATTTCAGTCAGACCACAGAGAGCATATACCCGGTATCTGTGTACCCACGTTACCAGTCAGAGTGCTACGCCATCTTTGCTTCATGGTTCTTTTAAGAAATAAAACATTATGATAATGTTATATACAGCTGAACACCTTATGGGATTTGGTTCCGTGGTTTGGAGGTTTAGTTAATTGGCCTGATAACATGTTTAGTGCTTCTGTTCTACCTCCTAGTTCGGTGCAAAGTGTCTGGGGTCTTAAAAGCTTGCAAATGGCCATCCAAGTCACGACGATTGATCTTTATTCACCTGGAGCAACAGAGGAAGAAGGAGAGTCAGGAATAGGAGGAGGAAGTGGAATGTGTGGCTAACTGCCTCCATGAACAACTGCCTCCTTTGCTATGAGACCAGAACTGGATGGTGCCCGGCTACTGTTACTGAACGTTTTTATCAAAGGTTCTATAGAAGAATCCTGATCAAAAATGGGAAAGTGCCTCGAGGGACAGCTAGTTCAATTGGCATAACAAGTTTATAAAGAAAATGTTCTACACTCTACCTTGGTGAGTAGCGTTGGGGCCTTAAAAGATACCCTACTGGTCTCACCCCTTCTGGAGCAAGGGAGAATGAAGAAAACAAAACACAAGGGAAAGATTAGTCCAAAGGACTAATGGACCACAACTACCACAGCCTCCTCCAGACTGAGCCCAGTACAAAACTAGATGGTGCCTGAATACCACCACCAACTGCTCTGACAGGGATCACAACAGAGCATCCTGGAGAAAAATGTGGAACAAAATTCTAACTCACAAAAAAAGACCAGACTTACTGGCCTGACAGAGACTGGAGAAACCCCGAGAGTATGGCTGCTGGACATCCTTTTAGCTCAGTAATGAAGTCACTCTTGAGGTTCACTTTCAGCCAAAGATTAGACAGGCCCATAAAAGAAAACGAGACTAAATGGGCACACCAACCCAGGACAAGGACTAGAAGGCAGGAGGGGACAGGAAAGCTGGTAATGGGGAACCCAAGGTCAAGAAGGGGAGAGTGTTGACACATTGTGGGGTTGGTAACCAACATCACAAAACAATATGTGTATTAATTGTTTAATGAGAAACTAATTCGCTCTGTAAGCCTTCACCTAAAGCACAATTAAAAAAAAAAAAAAAGAAACTGCTAAACAGAATTTCAAATTCTTATGGAATGCAGAGTTTCTGGAGCCGTGGAGACTGGATGAACCCCTGAAACTATTGCCCTGAGGTAATCTTTAAACCTTAAACCAAAAATATCCTCTGAAGTCTTAAAGCCAAACAATAATTTAGCTTAACTAGTAAAAAATATCTACCTTGAGCATTATACTCTTGAGAAATCTCTATATGGGATCAAAGTAACAGACAGCAACTCCAAAGATTAGGTAGGAGGCTCAGAGGGCAATGGGTTTATGTGAATAGGGGAGGAAGAACTCAGAGAAGGAGGGCCAGAGTGGCTCCACAACTCGAGGGATGTCATCGATGTCACTGAATACTACGTGTAGAAACGGTTGAATTGGTGTACGTTTTGCTGTGAATATTCTCAACAACCACAGAATAGTTTATATATAAAAAAAAGAAAACATGACAGCATATGTGTAACCAGCCGCCCTCCCCGCCTGGTGCCCCACACACGTGCCGCCCACCAGTGCTGACTGACCCCCCAGCAATGACTGACACCCCCAGCGCTGACCGACCCGCCAGTGCTGGCTGACCCCCCAGCGCTGACCGACCCCTCGCCAGCGCTGATCGGCGCCCCCAGCGCTGACCGGCACCCTGGCACTGACTGACCCCCCAAGCACTGACTGACCCCCCAAGCGCTGACCGGCCCCCCAGCGCTGACCGGCCCTCCAGCGCTGACCGGCACCCTGGCACTGACTGACCCCCCAAGCGCTGACCGGCCCCCCAGCGCTGACCGGCCCTCCAGCGCTGACCGGCACCCTGGCACTGACTGACCCCCCCCAGCGCTGACCGGCCCCCCAGCGCTGACCGGCCCTCCAGCGCTGACCGGCACCCTGGCACTGACTGACCCCCCCAGCGCTGACCGGCCCCCCAGCGCTGACCGGCCCCCCAGGGCCGACTGACCCGTCGTGAGGCCTGAGTTCGTCTCCCCCCGCCCCACCTCGAGGCTCGTGGCTGGCTGTTTGGGGATTGTTTACATGTATTCACCAGCGTTAGACCCGTGGTGCCTTTCTGTGCTGTCCACAGTGTAGCCACAAGGAGTACGTGGAGCTAGCAGACCTGGAGCAGAAGTGGAAAAACCTGTGCCTGCCTGTAGAGAAGTTTAGGGCGCTCCTGCAGCTGGATCCCTGCGAGAAGAAAATCAAGTGGATAAAGTTCCTAGCGCTCGGATGTAGCTCGCTCGGTGGGGTGAGTACCTGTGAGCAGCGTTTCCGTGACTGTGTGCCTTCCAAGGCCTGGCTTGATGGTGATTTAGGTGTTTTAATAACTAGGGCAAACGCTTACATTTCTCCAGTAACTTCGTCTTAACCACTTCCTTACCCACTGCCACGTCTTTCTCCCGCGGAGCTGCTGGTGCTTTGGAACCGCCAACCTTTCAGTTAGCAGCCGAGTGCTTTAACCATTGCACCAGCAGGGCTCCTAACTGTCTTAGAAGCGCACATTTTTCAGATGCCTGTCATCTGTTCAGGCTTATAGTTATTTTAATTTACAGTAGTTAAGTACTTACGAATCCCTCAGCTTAAAAGATGTTAATAAAAAACCCAAAATCAAACCCATTGCGGTCGAATCGGCGCTAACTCATAGCAACCCTATAGGACAGAGTCGAACTGCCCCATAGGGTTTCCAAGGAGCGGCTGGCTGATTCCAACGGCTGTCTTTTGGTTGGCAGCCCTAGCTCTTAACCACTGTGCCACCAGGGCACCGCCGATGTTTACAGTAGAGAATATATAGAGATGCTGTTGAAATTGACTCAGCTCTCGGTTTGAAAAGAGAACGCGTCAGTGACTATTACAATACATGTCATGTTGTAAACTGATGCTCTCCGCTTCCCTCAAAATCGTTGTCTACTTTGGTTACAGTCTGTTGTTAATAACTAAAGGGAGACTCCAGCTTTGCTGTGCTGACGGGCTCACAGCTGAGGAGTGAGAGCAGCCGGCCTGCGGTTCACCGGCCAGAGGGCTGTGAAGCAGGCGTGGGAATGGAGGGCTCGGGGACGCGCCCGTGGCGGTCTGCACCCCGCCCTCTGCGCTGTGCAGCCTGGCTGAGTGGGGAGAGCTGCCACCAAGAGCGGCGTGAGCAAGGACCCACCATTACTGCCCGTGATATGTTTCTTCACCCCTGCTTTCTATCCTGGACCCTGGAGCATGTAGGTGGGAGACGCACAGTCCCGGCTTCACAGCTCACACTCATCTGAGGTCCACGCCCCAAAAAACAAACAAACCAGCTTCTGTGGAGTCAGCCCCGACTCTCGGAGACCCCACATGTGGCAGAGTCGAACTGAGCTCCGCAGGATTTTCAATGGGTGATTTTTCACAGGTAGACCGCCAGGCTTTTGTTCTGAGGCACCTCTGGGTGGACTCGAACCTCTCACATTTCAGTTAGCAGCCGAGCGCATTTACCCTTCGCGCCATGCAGGGGCTCTGATCCATACACAAGCGTCTTCCATTCAATTCTAATTTCTAAAATTCACTCTGTTTATATAACGAACACCCGTGCTGAGGCCGCAAGTGGCTCACAGCGGCCTTACGGCCTCTTGCGTCCTGCGTGCCCCCGACCTGGTATCCGGGACCCAAATCGCGCGCTTCCGCTTCCCTTCGGTTTAAAGTACTCGCGGCACGTGTTTGCCCCGAGAAACACACTGCTCCGCCGTAGTGAGTCGGGCCGCGGAGAAGTCAGTCCATCCGTAATCTCCGGGTGCCCCCTGCCCTCCGAGCGGCACCACCAAGGCTCTCGTGGTGGCCGCCTGCTCTCCCCGGCTGTGTGACACCACCATGTTGGTCTGCCATGCTCATGACTCCTCCTCCTGCCAGCAGCCCTGTGGGACCCTCTGTGACCCTGGAGAGTCGGGGTGACGAGCCCCGCTTTGTCGTGTGAGAGCCACCGGCCCTGGGGTGCCCGGTCACTATGGAGGGAGCTTGCGGCGGGTCCCATTGACCTGTGAGGGCACTCGCTGAGCAGGCCGCATCAGCTGCAAGGTTGTATCTCACTGGGAGGCACCCCTGTGGGTTTTCACCTGGAAACACAGACACATTCCTCAGTGGTTAGAGCAGATTTTCTGTTGCTTTGTGGATCTGGGACTCTGCGGAATCAAGGTTATAATATGCTATCAAATTTATGTGTAAGAGTTGATTTAAGGTGTATGGTTGTCAACAGTGATGAGGCAGAGGAAAATGCTTCGTGTGTTTGGATCCACATTTCTCATTTCTACCTCCCTAAACCCAGCCAGCCAGTCCACGGAAGAAAGGCCTGGCGATCTGCTTCCGTAAAGGTCACAGCCAAGAAAACCCAGAGCAGTTCTCCTCTGCACATGAGGTCACCTAAGTTGGCACTGACTCCACAGCAGTGGGTTTGGGCTTGAAGTGATGAAAAGTGAGCACTAGATTTAAAGCAAAACTGGCTCCGTTCTGGAAAATAGTTTCTTACCCATTTGTGGTGTGTGACTCAGGTGGAGACGTTAAGGATGGCGCTTCCTTCTGAGCTGAGCAGGCAGGGCCCAGAAGGCAGGGCAGGGAGGCAGGGCCCAGAGGGCAGGGTAGGGAGGTAGGGCCCAGAGGGCAGGG
>NW_004444008.1:1056588-1075489 GCF_000243295.1 Trichechus manatus latirostris | reverse complement strand
AGGCAGGGCAGGGAGGCAGGGCCCAGCAGGCAGGGCAAGGAGGCGGTGCAGGGAGGCAAGGCCCAGCAGGCAGGACAGGGAGGCAGCTTGTTGTCTTACTGTTTCTCTACAACCACTGCTTGGTCCTGAGAAGACACACTCATACCGAGAGCGTGCTCACAGCAGCCTGACCCCCACTGGCCCCGAGCTCCCGCCCTCCCACATGGGGCTCAGAGTGCAGAGGGCAGGTTCGGATCCCCTTCGTCGGGCTGCGCACCTGGCCCAGGTGTGTATACCTGCATTGCTGACACCGTGGATGCCGACGTGGCCTGGGCCGCCTGGATGCCCTCAGAAAGGTGTGACTTCAAGAAAGCGTTTCCCCACATGGCTTGGCGTCATCACGCTTACTGTTAGGCTGTGAAGGTACCTTGTAAACGGAGGAAGTGGAGAGCAGCGCGTGGTGGGAAGGCGTGCCTCGTGGGCCTGCCCGGTCCCGTGTCTCCACGGGGGAGGCCCACATGGGTGCTGCCACCTATCAGCGGCTCCAGCCGTCGCCTCGCTTGGCTCATAGCAAATACACAAGCTGAAGGCTCTGAAAGGCCAGAGCCTCTGCTCACGCTCTTGAGTCAGGGCGTCCTTCCTTCTGCTATGTGCCACGTCCCCATTCTAAGTGTGGCCAGGTCTGAGGGGACAGGACAGACAGACCGTCCGCTAGGAGCTGTGTTCACGGACATCCTTGCAGTGTGGGGCGCTGCCCTTGTGGCTGCGTTGAAGCTGCGCCGTGAGGTGCTGGAGTGTTATGTGGTGACGCCGCCTTCCTGCAACCCTGGCCTGCCACCCTGGGCGTGAGACGCTGTGTGCGCGGCGAGTATCTCCCGTGGCAGCTCTGACGCGCCTGAGCTAAAGCGTGGGCTGAGATTCTTCGCTTGGTTTTTTAAAACGTGGAGAACTTTTAAACACACAGGAACTTTCCGGAGCAAGGCCCAATCTCTGTACCCCCACTGACTGAGAAGACACGTCATGACAGAGACCAGCCCGGGCGAGACAAAGGCCTTGGGTGGATGTTCAAGGGCTTTTGACTATACTGACCACAGGGCCACTGGCTGTGTCTCAACTGTGCGCATGCCTGCGGGTGATGCAGCATCCATCTGGACATGCCGCCCACGACGTCTCCCTTTCCACCCTTGACCAAAACACAGACTTTGGTCCTTGGTCATGCGGCCAGCCGACACTTGGGGGTGAGGCCCCAGGACAGCGCAGGAAGTGCCCAGGGCACGGCCAGAGCCTCATGGCCGTGTGGTCCCATGTCCCCACTGTCCTCAGATGATGGTCAGGTGTGAAGTCGTGGCTGAAGACCAAGGGCATCTCCAGCAGCCTCCTCCCAGGGATGGGGGATGCATCCAAGGACCAGGGGGCGAAGGACGGGGCCCTTTGGGTGGAGAAGTGTGTTTATAAGAAACAAGTCTCGGTCAAAATCAAGCAAGTTGTTTACGACTCCTCGGGTATAAAAATGCCTGCAGACTGTACTGTCAAAGCCAGCAGCCCTGGGGGTGTCTTACGCCTTCACTGAGGGCGGGGCTGCTTGCGGGTTAAAGTGCCTTGTCCTGCGCAGCATCTGGACATCACAGTAAGTGCCCCTCCCCGCCCCACACCCCTGAGCTGCTCCTGGCTGGGGAACTACCACCTGCCCTGGCCCCGCGCCTGCGGCCATACCTGAGCTCCCCAAAGCCCCACAGGGCCGGCTCCTCCCCCCGTCTTTGCTCAGCCACCTCCCCCTGTGCTCCCCACTGAGGATACCCCTTCCCCCAGCACCCCGCATTCACTGCTCCACACCCCCCTCCACACCCCTGATGCCAGGTGGGGCCCAGCCCCCAAATGGAAGGCGCCGCAGGAGGGCCTGTGGCAGGCCCAGTGCAGACAGCCACCAGGAGTCCGTCGTTGGGTATGTCTGTCTCCTGCCCCAGGACGCACTGGCCACCGACAGTGTCGCTCAGGGCAGACGAGGCGCAGCCTGTGGCCACCTGTGATACCAGGAGGGCAGGAGGACCTGCCCAGCGCCCAGCACCCGGCTCCCAGCCTGCAGGAAGAGGCAGAGGCTCTGGCCTGTGCACGCAGCTGGGGAGATAGCAGCCTCTTGTGGGGTTTCCTTCATCCAGCAGGTCAGAGGCGAGAGCTGTAGTGAGGACGAGGGCTTGGACTGGGAGCTGCCCTAGCCTCGAGGGCCTGCCGGGCGGGGTCAGAGTCTCCAGAAAGTTCTGTGAGTGGGTGTGGGTGTGTCCCTGAGGATAGGCGTCCTGGCTGGTAGTGAACGATGGGGGGACACGGCCAGGGTGGACCATCAGCCAGGCCGAGCTGGGCAGAGGGAACAAGCCTGAGCAAAGTGTGAGGTCGAAAGGGGTGGAAGGCGCAGTGCATTCCCGAAACTGAGGCCATGCCCGAGCCTGCTGTGTGAGCAGGCGCAAAGGTGTGGACAGGCCAGGATGGGGCCTGGACGGGTGTGGACAGGGAGTGGATGGGGGTGGATGGGGTGGACGGGCCTGGATGGGTGTGGACGGGGTACACCGGTGTGGACAGGGAGTGGATGGGCATGGACAGGCCTGGATGGGATGGCTGAGTGTGGACGGTGGTGGATGGGGCGTGGACGAGACACGGATGGGGCATGGACAGGGG
The DNA here is from genome assembly GCF_000243295.1 of Trichechus manatus latirostris. NCBI lineage: Eukaryota > Metazoa > Chordata > Mammalia > Sirenia > Trichechidae > Trichechus > Trichechus manatus. Next base: position 1,072,840 of record NW_004444008.1, on the reverse strand, counting down.
GTGGGGCCGACCTAGATAGGCGTGGACAGGGTGGTGGGCGGGTGTGGACAAGGCGTGGATGGGATGTGGACAGGCATGGATGGGGCCTGGACGGTGGTAGGCAGAACTGGATGAGCGTGGATGGACGGGTGGGTGGGCATGGATGGGCGTGGACGGGGGTGGGCAGGCATGGACAAGGTGTGGATGGGATGTGGACAGGTGTGGATGGGATGTGGACAGGCGTGGATGGGTGTGGACGAAGCATGGATGGGGCATGGACAGGCATGGATGGGGCGTGGACGGGGGTGGGCACACCTAAATGGGCATGGATGCGGGAGTGGGCAGGTGTGGACAAGGCTTGGATGGGATGTGGACAGGCGTGGATGAGGCATGGACGAGGCATGGATGGGGCCTGGACGGGGTGGACAGAACTGGATGGGCGTGGATGGGGGGTGGTCAGGCATGGATGGGCATGGACGGGGGTGGGCAGGCATGGACGAGGTGTGGATGGGATGTGGACAGGCGTGGATGGGCATGGACGGGCGGTGGGCAGGCATGGACGAGGTGTGGATGAGATGTGGACAGGCGTGGATGGGCATGGACGGGGGGTGGTCAGGCATGGATGGGCATGGACGGGGGTGGGCAGGCATGGACGAGGTGTGGATGAGATGTGGACAGGCGTGGATGGGATATGGACAGACGTGGGCCCGAGGGCTGGACGTTCTGCTCCAGCTGATGGTCCAGCCTTAAAGAAGCTTCCGTGCCGCCTTGAGAGTCGTTCCTGCCTTGACATAAGTTCTGAATCAGAATCTTCTTCAGGCCAGCTGCGTCCTTATCTCAGCCCTCCCTTTCCATCTCGTCCTTTATGTCAATTACAAACTCACCTGGTTCCCCAGATTGAGCCGTGCCCTGTGGAGTGTCTGGGTACCCTCTGCTCTGTGATTGGTGACCCACAGCCATAACCCCTCCCCCCGTGTGTTCCAGTCCCTGAACTCAGCGATGAAGAACCTCTGTCAGATCCTGACGGCCGACCCCGAGGGTGGGCCCGCACGCATCCCCTTCAAGACCTTCTCCTATGTATACCGCTACCTGGCTGGCCTGGATGCAGACTTGCCCCGTGCGGACACAGAGTCCTACCTTGACACCTTGAAGGAAAATATGTGAGTACGCCTCCTGGGGTCTTCGGGCAGCCACCCCCCTGCCGCCCCTTGTCCCTGAGCCGCTCAGGCAGGGGGGCATGCCCTCCTCACGCCTGCACACCTGCACTGTGTGTGCACCTGCACACCTGAACAGCTGCACACGTTCACTGGATGCACACCCACACACTTGTACACCCACACAACTGCAACCCTCACACCTGCACTGTGTGCACACCCAGGCACACACCTGCACGCCTCCACTGTACGCACACCTGCACACCCCCAACACCCTCACACCTGCACTGCGTGCACACCCAGGCACACAGCTGCACGCCTCCACTGTGTGCACACCTGTACACCTGCCATCTGAGGCATCTGGGCAGCGGCACCTACCTCAACAGGCTGCTTTCTCCTGGGACCCTGAGGTCCAGGGCAGGCGGCATGGGAATGTCTCAGACTGCGGCAGGGTGTAGCCCCCAGCTGTCCTGGGAGAACGTGCTGTCCTGGCCCCCTGCACTGAGGTCCCTGGGCTTTGCAAGCTGCTCACCGAGAGGCCAGCCCAGGCCAGGCAGTGGCTGCAGGCCTGGCTGGGGAAAGAGCCAGGGTCTTGCCTGGCTCTGGAGCAGGTCAGGCTGGGGACCCTGGAGGAGCTGAGAGCCCCTCGGGCCGACTTGGGGTGGTGTGGGAGGACCCAGCCTGCCGGGCCTGGAGGCATCGGAGGGTGGGAGCAGCCCCTTCCTGGGCATGGGGTGGCGTGTGTGCTGATGTTGGCTCTATAGCCCTTGGATGGACCCCAGCTAAAGATGATTCCAGTGCATGAGGAGAGTGAGAAAGCGCATCCCGTGCAGATGGGGGACAGGACGGCCTCCAGCCTGGACACCTCTGACCACAGCAGCCTCGGCCGCTGGGGGAGACTTGCTGTCTATGGCCAAGGATGGGTCCGTCCTGCCACTGACTGTGATCTGTGCCCTCATGCCCCTGTGGACGTGCAAGCTGAGTGGCCCGTTTGTGTTAGGATTGTGAACATCATCACCATGTGGCCTTACTGCTCACTGCCTGTAAGGAACGCAGATGTCCACAGACGCAAAAGCTCGGGTGTGGTCAGTGCTGGTCTCCTGGGCTTACGGCAGCCCGCGAGTTTCCCCAGACCGCCTTCTCAAATGGAAGGAGAATTTCATTGACTAAAATTTTTCATTAGAGAAAAATCCATACATGCAGTACTGATCTTTTCACCTGGAGCCCAATGTCCATTTCTGTACAAGGAACTAGGGATGCCTTATTCCGGGAGGTGGGAGTTACTGGTGAGAGACCACAGGGATGCCTAGTCGAGGCCGAGCTTGTACAGTCTCCTGCTTTCACGAGCGTTCTGTTGTGTGTGCCACGAGGAACCATTAACAAGCGTCTTTTCTGTTTCCGATCCAGAGAGTCTAGAAAGAACGGCATGATAGGACTTGCAGATTTCTTCCTTGCCAAGAGGAAAATTTAAAAAAGCCAAAAGAACACTTAGAAGACATAGGCCATAAATGCAGAGAAGAACACGTTTTAAAGTTGAAATAGTGTCTTCAAACCCCCAGCACCAAATACAGCTTGTCATGAGCCACATGGGTGTGCAGTGTGCATTTTTACCCCTGCGGGACATTCGTCTGGCAAAGGCTTCCTGGGGGCACGTTTAATTCCAGCCCCTCACGTTATATCCTGTGCGCACCTTACCCGCAGACCCGTCATGGCAGTGAAGTCTGCTTCATAGTCGGGCTGGCGAGTAGGCGGGGGATGGGCTCTTCTTTGTCTTCATCCAAACGATGACCAGCAGGGACCCATGCTCCGGGGTCCACACCAATTCCTGCGCGAGCGTCTACGTGCTGACGCTGGACAGCGGCAGTGGACGGGCGGCTGGGGGCTGTGGCACACACCAGACAGGCTGGCCAGCACCCGTCCACTTGGGTGGGGACAGGAAGATCCTGGATTGGCTTCCCCTGTCTTCAGACAACAGTGTGTCTTAGATGACTTGTGGAGAACTTGGCAGTGGGTTGGTGTGTTCCCTACAGACTGGCCTCCGTGCTGACAAAGGCTGCCGGCACTTGAAGCGTTGTGGGGAAATAGTCACTGTTACCTTGTGCTGAGATGCGTGATGTGTATTTGTTGTCCAGACACCAGGCCACCTTACGTGACATGATCACTCGTCTGGACTTTTCCTCGCCTTTCCAGAGACCGGGCAGTATACCTAGATGGTTGGTAAAAGTAGAAGCAACTTCTCAGAACCGGAATTTTTTAAAAAAGCTTTTGCAATTGCTAAAATGCCTAAACCTTCCCAAAACTTTCCTTTCCCAAAGAATCTAAAATGTGTTTTCCTACCTGCGAAGCCTCAGCACTCGGGACTGGGAGGAGAAGAGGTGTACGTCCTGTGCGGCACAGATGCACGCCCTGCGGAGCCGGGATGCTAGCCAGGCAGGAAGGGGCCACAGCAAAGACGCACAGAAGGACACAGCGTGCAGGCCGCTCTCTAGTTCCTACAGACCCGAAGAGACAGAAGCCCAGCCAGCTCGGAGTGTCTGCGTCCGCAGAGCCCACCAGAATGTCTGCCTTAAGCAGACCCAGGACTCCTGAGTCGGCCAGGGTGACGTGCCTCCAGGCACCGCCCACCCACAGGGGCCTCGCAGACCTCTGACAACTCCAGTGGACTGTGCCACCCACCTCAGCGAGCCAGCGGAGGGGGCTCCAGGGCTCCGAGGCAGGCGGGGCTGGGCTCGCGGGAACCAGGTGTTCTTCCCACGCCTGAGAGCAAACCAGAGGCAGAGGAAGCAGTGGTTAGAGCAGCTAATGGTGAATGCAAAACAGTTGGCTTTTTAAAAGAATTTCTGCAAATTTAATGTTTAAATGCAAATGTTTAAAAGCATTTAAACATATACCTTAGGATTAGTGTGTATTGAGACTTTACCTGTTTTATGTTTTTGAGAAGAAAAACTCAATGGGGTAGAAAAGCTTCCCGTCGAGTTGTCTCATTCTTTGATCACACCCAAGACTTTTCATGACCAAGGCACCATGACCACCTATAGCCACCTTCCCCAACTCAGTGTGGAGGGGAGAGGATTCTGCCAAGTTTAACCTGGTATCTAATGTCAAACCATTCATCCATCCATCCACCTACCCACCAGTCCATCCATCCATCCACTCAACCATCCATTCATTCACTTACCACCCATCCAACTACTCATCCGTCCACTCATCTGTCCATCTACTCAACCATCCATCCATCCACCCATCTACTCATCCATCCATCCATCCATCCACTCATCCATCCATCTATCCACTCATCTATCCATCCACTCATCTATCCACCCATCCATCCATACACTCATCCACCCACCCATCCATCCATCCACTCATACATCCATTCATCCATCCATCTATCCATCTATCCATCCATCCACCCATCCATCCATCTACTCATCCATCCCTCCATCCACCCATCCATCCACCCATCCACCCACCCATCCATCCATCCATCCATCCATCCATCATTCATCCATCCATCCATCATCCATCCATCCATCCATCCATCCATCCACCCATCCATCCATCCATCCATCTACCCATCCAACCAACTACTCATCCACCCATTCATCCACTCATGCATGCATCCACTCATCCATATATCCACTCATCCACCCACCCATCCATCCACCAATCCATCCATCCATTCATCCACTCATCCATTCATCCATCCATCCACTTATCCACCCATCCATCTACCCACTCATCCATTCATCCCTCCATTCATCCATCCATCTACTATCCATCCATTCGTCCACTCATCCATCTATCCACTCATCCATTCATTCGTCCACCCACCCATCTATGCACTTGTCCACCCATCCATCCATTCATCCACTCATCCATCCATCCACCCGTCCATCCATCCACTCATACACCCATCCACCCACCCATTCATTCATCCATCCATCCACTTATCCACCCATCCATCCATCCACTCATCCATTTATCCATACATCCATCGACCCATCCACCCCATCCATCCATCCGTCCATCCATTTGTCCATTGTAGTGCGATAGTAATAGTGTAGGACCTTGTCTAACTCCAGGGAGAATGAGAATAAGCATCAGCATTAGCCCAAAGCTGATTCCTACGAGGTGGAGGTCAAACATACCTCTACTCTCCAAACTTTTTAGCAATTCTGACACCAGCTGTCCTCCACAAGGCACTCCCTACTTCTCTGCTTCATTCCATAATTTGTTGCAATGGCCACACAGAACTCACAGATCATACAGTTATATGGTTTATTAGGGAAGTAACATGGGATCAGGATTAACTTGGAAATAACAGGAGCAGGATCCATGTCAGGAAGCACACAGGAAGGTCTGGAAGGCTCCCCCAAAGTGAAGAGTACATCCCTCCCTTATTTAGTGTAGGACAGCTCTCTCTGTCTCTCTCTGTCTCTCTGTCTCTCTCTCTTGGCCAGCCATGCAAGCCTCCTCTCAGACCCCTTAGGACAGGCCTCCTTTTGACCCCTGCCCTGCTCGGTCAAGTGTTACAGTTCTTTTAGCTCTGCTGATAAGTGGCCCAATTCTCTTAGGTGGATTTTATGCACCCTATTTGCATAATAACTGACTAATCCCCTCACTGGACTAAACTGGCCCATCCCCTCGCAAGTGGCTCCATCTATTTGCATAACTGACATTTTCTGCCAGCAGGGACTGGCTTCTTCCTGGGGCAAAAGTAACAAAATTCTTCCTAGGACTAGGGCAACTGTAACAAGGGTAATTGTAACAACTCTTCTGGGCTCTGGGGGCAAAAATCTCCCAAGCTGTTTTCTTTTTCTCTGTGTTTCACAGAAACAAGGCAAGGGGCCACATGAAAAAAATCATTTCACCACATCCATTCACCCATCCAATCATTCATCCACCAGCCAGCGCTTTGTCCAGCCAGCTACCCACCCATCGATACATTCATTCAAACAGTGTTTATGGAATAGCAACTCTGTCAAGCACGGCAGCTCCCAGATGGGGTGGGTGAAGGAGACTTGATCAGCGATGCCTGCCTACCGGCTGGTGAAAACTAGAGGTAAGAAAGATGGATGTGCACATACAGTTCAAGATGACGGGGCGCAAGTGTCAGGAGCAGCAGGAAATCACGGCACTTGTTCTGAACTCAGAGCAGTGTGACGTTGCAGGAGGGGGATAAGGAAGCCGAGAGGAGTCTGGGAAGGTGCAGCCTGGGCCAGGGATGTGGCCGAGGACCAGCCCAGCTTGGAGCTGCGCTGGTTTTAAAGTCTGTCTGTAGGGTCGCTCTGAGTTAGAACCGACTCGACGGCAACAGGTTTGGCTTGGTTTTATAGTGTCTTTGACCACCCCCTCCCAAAGCTGGAGCTGACCCCCTCCTGTTGCACCTGGGCTGGACTTAGGGACCGAGAGGACTCGCCGTCCTCACTGCCTTAATGGGGAGGGGCGCCCTCCCCCCCCCCCAGGCTCTTTAGTGGATAAAGGATGCTTTTGCTGATCTGGCTTCTTGTCTGCTGATTTTTAAAACTTAAAGGAGCTAGTGCACATTTTTGAAAGGAAATACAGAAGGAAGAGCTTGTCTGTGTCCAGAACATCCATCGACCTCATTTCATGCCTTCCCCTGAACTTTTCAACTGCTCTGAATTTCATCCTTAAACTGAACCCTGCGTCTCAGGTACAGCTCTGCACAGAGACTCTGCAGCTCCTGGGGGCAGGCGGGTCACACATTGTCCCAGCAGGAGCTAGAGAGGGCTATCAACAGCCCCCACGGGTGGTCTGGGGGGCCTGGGGGCAGTTTGGATCTGACCCTGGGATTTGGGGTGCACATGTCAGAGCTGGGGCTACTCTCAAGAGCCAGGATGGCTCGGAGCAGAGAGGAGAAGGTGGCAGGAGGAGACACCTCCTTGAGCAGCACTGGGGTCCCCCCTCCCAGAGGCTAGGGGCACAGGGAGGGAGAGAGCAGGGGGCGGCTCCCCAGCACACTTCCCCAGAGTGGCCCCCGCCACAAGTATGCTCCCACCACGGTGTGAGGTCTAACATCCACATCACAGGGGCTGTGGGCCAGCTGATGCCCATCAGAGAAATGCAAGGATGCACGTCCTAGAGCCCCAGAGCTGACGGGGGCACCTTGTCCCTGTCCCCGTGGCCCAGCCTGCAGGGGGCACCTTGTTGCTGTCCCTGTGACCTAGCCTGCAGGGGGCACCTTGTCCCTGTCCCTGTGACCTAGCCTGCAGGGGGCAGCTTGTCCCCATCCCTGTGACCCAGCCTTGCCCCAGAGGTGTCCACCAGGCTGTCTCTATCCCCCTGGCTGCCTTTCCGACCCACTGGGAGGAGGTCAGTGGGGATGGAGGTCAGCGGGGGTGGAGGTCAATGGAGATTGAGGTCAGTGGGGGTGGCAGTCAGTGGGGGTGGAGGTCAGCGGGGGTGGAGGTCAGTGGGGGTGGAGGTCAGCAGGCAGCGTCAACCAGCCTTTCAGAAGAAAGCAAGCTGGAGGGCAGTGGAGTGAATAGCTCCCTCTCTGCCCACCTTGGACAGGCCCTCAGCCAGGAGCTCGCCCTCCCACCCATGGGTTGGTTCCCTGTAACCCCTCTGCCTGCTGACGTCTCCGGCCCCTGACCTCTCCTGGGCAGCCTGGCGCCTTCCCCACAGGCCACATCTCCCCTCCCCCTCAGTCAGAGCGTCTCGTCCTGGTCCCAATGGTCCTCAGGAGGCCATGAGGCCTGCGCTGCCTCAGGGGCAGAGGTGAGGCACCTGGATGCCACCGTCATCAAGGAGGTGGCACTTTTGCATCCTGACGACGTTCTTGTCCTCTCCGTCAACACGGAGCTCACGTTTGCATGGCTCCTGTGCTCCTCTGGTCAGTCGACCGCAGCTCCTTTGTCCCCCCATGAAGCCTGCTCCGTGCACACCCGTGTCCTCACGCTCTTCTGGAAACTGGACAGAACAGGCGCCTGTGGAGGCATCTCCATCACTTGCCCAATCTTAAAGGGTGGACTGTGCAGTGAGGGGGGACACCAGTTTGGGGGATGGGGTGGACCCAGGGAGCTGGTACCCAAGCAAAGGGGGCAGACAAGCTGGGGGGTGGGAGGAGGACCCACCTCTGCCCCTGGTGTGCCCAGGAATCCGCAACCACTGTGGGGCCCAGCTGGGGGTGTTCTGATGCCCCGGGGCCTGGGAACCAGGGACCCGGAGCTGAGGGCTTGGAGGCGAGCGTTTGGAGGGCGGGTGGGAGGGAGCTAGGCTGGCAGCTGTGTCGGGGGGAGGGGGGATGGTGGTGAGCCCAAAGAGTCAGCACCTGAGCCCAGGAAGTGAGGGGAGGGACTGGCCTCAGTGGGTGGCCGAACGGGGGTCCAGGTCCCCTGGGAAAGCCCACTGTCCTGCCTGCCCTGCCCGTGCCCCATGCTGGACCCCCAGGTGGGCTCAGCCCGAACCTGCCAGCATCATCAAGCCCAGCAAAGAGGCAGCACTGACCTGAGTAAGGGCTGCAGCCAACCCCCACACCGCATTGCCTGAAAGCCTTGGGGGCCCCTCTGGGTGGCCTGGGACCTGGTAACCAGTCATCAGCCCCCTCCTCGCTCAAGCAGGCGGGAAACCAGCCCCAGACACCAGACCTTTCCCAGGCAGTCAGGGTGGAGGGGCAGGCTGGGCCACAGGCCACAGCGCACAGAGTTGGGTGGCCCGAGTCCATCACAGTGGGTCAGGGAAGGGCACTGGCATGGCAACAGTGGCCGGTGAGGAGGGGCGGTGGGTCTTGGCCACACTCTGTTTTGACGGTCTGGCCCTGGGGGTCCCCAGGCTGTGGCGACGGGACTGGAGACCCAGGGGGACACTGAGGACTTGGAGCACCCTGTGATCCCACCCTGGGCCCTCCCCCCAACCCTCGCCTCACTGGAGGCCCCGTACACCTAGTCTCAGGGTCCTCCACCAGAGCCCTGTCCAAGGACTGCCACCTTACTCGTTTCTGTGTGCCCCTGGCCCCTGCCTGTCCCTTGGCCTTTTGCCCTGTGATGCATTCCAGCCCTGCTCCCCGACCTACCTCCCCATCACCCCCTTCATGGGGCAGAGGTGGGGGGGCAGGAAACCTCTGCCCCCAGACTTACTGTGGGCACAGATCTCCCCTTGTCTCTGTGGGGTGAGAGGGAAGGCCTGCTTAGGACCCCTCAAGGCTCCTCCTTGGCTCCCACCTACTCTTCAACGAATGGTGTATTCTGCCCTGGACTGAAGTCCGGAATCCATCCCCGCCCATTCCACAAACTCCCCCCGAACCCCAACCAGTCTCCTGGGAAGAAAGGCAGGCCCAAGTGCTGCTATATTGGTGGGGGTGTCGGGCACAGCACAGCACCCTGACTCAGGATGCCAGCCGCCTCACATCGGAGCTCTCACGGAGGTGGTGCTGTGGACTGCACAGTGTCCCTCAAAAAGAAATGCTTAAGTTCTAACCCCCGCACCTGTGAACATGACCATATTTGTGGAATCAGTGTTTTTCCTTCAGATGTTAACTGCAAATTAACATAATTAAATTAATGAGGTCACGCCAGAAGAAGGTGAGTCCTAATTCTAATCTCTTCTGAATGGGGTCTTTTAAAGAGAAGACAGACACAGAGATAGGGTCACACATGAGGGGAAGTGGATGGATGGATGATGGATGATGGATGGATGGATGGATGGATGGATGGATGGATGGATGGATGGATGGATGGATGGGTGGATGGATGGATGGTTGATTGGATGGATAGATGGTGGATGGATGGATGGATGGATGATTGGATGGATAGATGGTAGATGGTGGATGGATGGATGAGTGAGTGGGTGGGTGGAAGGATGATAGATGAATGGATGGATGGATGGATGGGTGGATGGATGGATGGATGGATGGATAAATGGATGGATGGATGGTGGATGGATAGATGGTAGATGAATGGAGAGTGGATGGAGGGATGGTGAATGGATAATTAGATGGGTGGATAGATGAATGATGGATGGATGGTGGGTGGATGATGGATGGATGGTGAATGGATGATGAATGGATAGATGAATGATGGATGGTAGATGGATGGACAGTGGATAGGTGGATGGATGATTGGATGATTGGCTGAATGATTAGATGGTTGATGGACGGAGGGACAGCCAAGGTCACACCGGTGGCAGGGGTAGGAACCTGGATGCCACCAGGTCTGTCTGATTCCAGGGCCTGCGCAGAAACACTGAGGCCCTCTAAGCAGTGGAGCAGATTAAGAACAACACCTTGTTTAGCATCGTGATTCACAGACCCTGGGGCCAGTCCATTCTGGTCCAGACCAGACAAGGAGCTCTGCTAGCAGACTGATATATAGGTATATATGTATTATATATATATTTGAATTCTACTGTGGTGAAATACATATAGCAAAACATTTTCCATTTCCACCATTTTTACGTGTACAATTCAGTGACATTAATCACATTCACCATGGTGTGCAGCCCTCATTGCTCTTCATTTCCAAAGCTTTCTTCACCCTAAATGAAAACTCAGCACCCTTAAACAATGACATCTCACCTCCCTCTCCCACCCGCCCTTGGGAACCACTCAGAAACTTTGCCAGATATGATAGTTAATATTGCCCTAGAATTTCTAGAAAATTCAAATACAAGAACTCAGGGGATAAAAGACAACAGAAGTAACAGCAATGGAGAAAGACAAAGTCATCATTTTAGGCAATAAGAGTGCTTGTAAAACTTCAGAGGCTGAACTGGAAAAACATCATTTGAGCAGTAGAATTTGGATTCTGTAAGGTGGCAGGTTACAAAAGAAATACGCAAACGTCAATAATGTTTTCTTTTGTTCTTAAATACCAGCATAGTTGAAAGATCTATTGCAGTAGTAAAAAAAAAAATGTGAATAAATGTTAATAAACTTAACAAAAACAGTGTGAGAGCTGCATGGAAAGATTCAACACTGTGAAGACGCCAATTCTTGGCAAATTAATTTATATGCTTAATGTTTTTTCAATCATAACATAAATGTACTTGGGGGAAACTTTCCAAAATGATGCAAAAGCTCATCCAGGAAAAAAAATCAATGGCCCAGAAAATATTGAGGAATGAAGGAGGGGGGACAGGGCTGCATTCCCCATAGGGTGGGGGGAACCGAGGGATCTTGGAGAACCCCCTCCTGTCAGGAGAGGCTTCTGAGCAACCCCTAGAAGAGCCTGGGAAGGTTGTGCAAGAATGAGACACGTGTGGATAGGTGTGAACAGGTGTAGACAGCAACAGGCAGACGTGGACAGATATGGACAGGTATAGATAGTTGTGGGCAGGTGTGGACAGGTGTGAAAAGGCATGACAGGTGTGTACAGGTGTGAACAGGTGTGGATAGGTTGGATAGGTGTGGATAGGGATAGACAGACGTGGATAGGCATGGGCAGGCAGGGACAGGTATGAGATGTGAATAGGTGTGGAAAGACATGGACAGGTGTGGATGGAGTGGACAGGTGTAGACATGTGTGGATAGGTCTGAGATGTGAATAGGTGTGGAAAGGTGTGGACAGGTGTGGATGGGGTGGACATGTGTGGACATGTGTGGCTAGGTGTGAGATATGAACAGGTGTGGAAAGATGTGGACAGGTGTGGATGCAGTGAACAGAGGTAGACATGTGTGGCTAGGTATGAGATGTGAACAGGTGTTGACGATGTGGACAGGTGTGGATATGTGTGGATAGGTATGAGATGTGAATAGGTGTGGGAAGGTGTGGACAGGTGTGGATGGGGTGGACTTGCATGGACAGGTGTGGATAGGTATGAGGTATGAACAGGTGTGGACACGTGTGGATAGGTATAAGATATGAACAGGTATGGAAAGGTGTGGATAGGTATGAGATATAAATAGGTGTAGACAGGTGTGGCTAGGTATTAGATATGAACAGGGGTGGAAAGTTGTGGACAGGTGTGGATGAGGTGGATTGTGTGGACAGGTGTGGATAGGTGTGAGATATGAACAGGTGTAGATGGCGTGGACAGGTGGGGATGAGGTGGACTTGTGTGGACAGGTGTGCCCACAGAGGAGCACTGCAAAGGAGCAGGTCGACAGCAGCTCCAGGGTATTCAGTGGTCAGAGAGGCTCCGCGGCTCTTGGCCCAGCACAAAGTGGCTGCAGCGCCCATCCACCCCTGGGCCTGACTGGCTCTGTTGTGGCCTCATGAACCAAGCCAGTGAGCTGGCTACAGGGGCACAGAAGGGAGAGCACCTGGACCTCAAGCTGGGGAGCCAGGGGTTCCCTCCCTGCCTCAGAGCCCCCCTTCCACCTCATCTCTCCAAGGTGTTTAAATATGCTCCGTGCCCACACAGTCCCTCTGAGTACTGACCACATCCCCTCTCCATGCCCTGACCCACAGGTCTGATCTCTTTCCCAAGTCCCCAGCTCCCCTTGGTGCTGTGGTCTCCCTCATAAAAGCCGCTGTGGCTCACAGGGCTGCAGGACAAATCCAAACTCAGCATAGGGAGCCCTGCTCAGTCTGGCTCTTCTCCCCCTGTGTGGCCCCAGGGCCCCCTGCTCCTCACCTTTGTGCTGGCGGCTTTCCCAGACCTGGCCTACAGTGCTCTTCATGTGCCGGCTGGCAGCCTCTTGTCCTCAAGAGGCTTCATGCGACGGCCTCCCAATCACCCAGTGTTCCGCCTCTGGGCCTCCCCTTCTCCAGCCTTTGTCCGTCTATCTGTCCATCCATCTGTTCATTCATTCATCCATTATCCATCCGTCCATCATCCATCCATTCTTCCATCATTTATCTATCCATCCACCCATCCACCCATCCACCCATCCACCCATCCATGCATCCATCCATCCACCTGTCCATTCATCCGTCTATCTACCTATCCTGCCCGTTCATCCATCCATGCATTCTTCCACCCATCTGTCTCCATCTACCCATTCTCTATCCATCTGTCCATCTATCTGCCTGTCCATCTGTCCACCTGTATAACAACACTCTGCACTGAGTGCCTATTATGTACCTGGGTGGACAGCTGGAATTAGGCAGACAAGGGGCTCTCAACAATCAAGTAAACAAATAGGGAAGACCAGCATGGGAGGCTGGGGACAATGTTCCTGGTGGAGGAGACAGCAAAGTCACTGGCCTGGAGGCAGTTGAGTCGAGCCACTGGGGGGACGAAGAGGGGCAATGCCAGCTTGCCCTCCTCACTGGGTGGGGTGGGGAGATGCTATGCTGCTGGCTTGAAGACAGAGGCGGGGGCCACAGGTCAAGGAATTTGGGTGGCCTCTAGAAGCTGGAAAAGGCCAGGAAACATTCTCCCCTGCAGCCTCTGGAAGGAACCAGTCCTGCTGACCCCTTGATTTTAGCCCCATGAGACCCCTTCAGGACTCCTGACCTCCAGGCCTATAAGATGACAGGCAAAGGTTTTCAGCCACTAAGTGTGTGGCCATTTGCTACAGCAGCCACAGGAAGGCCATACACCTGGGGAAAGCATAAGGGGTTCCCTGGCTGGGCCTCGCCCCACGGTATCCATCTCGCTGTTGTCTGGACCCAGCCGTCAGCACACAGGCAGGTCCTCGCCATCTGCAGCACAGCAAAGCCGTTCTCCACACCACGCCCGTGCAGCTAACACAATCTTTTTGGCTCCCCTCAGAGTTGGCTTCTCCCAGTAATGTCCCACAAACGCAGGCTCCACCCACCTGCATCCTCTGCTCCACCATGAGGCCAATACAACTTTTGTCAAGATCATTGATGACCTTCAAGTCTCAAAAAATCCACTGTGCAGCCCTCGTCTGTGCTAGATGTGTCCCGATACCTAACCTCCTGCTTCTCCTCACTTACCAAGCCCTCAAACACTCGTTGGGCACACTTCCCAGCCCCCTCACGGGCAGGTGTGGCTAAGTCCTGACTAACAGATTAAGCAAAGGTACTGTGTGCTGTGTGTCATGTTCTTAGGGGGCGGTGAAGGTTATGGATTGAACTGTGTCCCCCAAAATGTGTGTCCATTTGGCTGGGCCACGATTCCCAGCATTGCATGATTGTCCACAATTTTGTCATCTGATGTGATTTTCCTATGTGTTGTAAATCCTACCTCTATGATGTCAATCACTTCATATGCATGCAAAAGCTGGGCAATGAATAAGGAAGACCAGAGAATTGATGTCTTTGAACTATGGTGTTTGTGAGGAATATTGAATATACCACGGACTGCCAAAAGCACGAACAACTCTGTCTTGGAAGTACAGCCAGAGTGCTCCTTGGAAGCAAGGATGGTGAGACTTCATCTCATGTACTTTGGACATGTTATCAGGAGGGATCAGTCCCTTGAGAAGGACATCATGCTTGGTTAAGTAGAGGGTCAGCGAAAAAGAGGAAGACCCTGGACGAGATGGATTGACACAGTGGTTGTAATAACGGGCTCAAGCATAACTATGATTGTGAGGATGGCACAGGACCAGGCAGTAAGTATTTCGTTCTGTTGTGCATTGGTTTGCTACGAGTTGGAACAAACTCTACAGCACCTAACAGCAACATGATGTTAATGAGGCAGGATTAGAGGCAGTTATGCTAATGAGATGGGACTCAATCTACAAGATTAGGTTGTATCTTGAGTCAATCTCTTTTGAGATATAAAGAGAGAAGCAAGCAGAGAGATAGGGGAACCTCATATCACCAAGCAAGCAGCACTGGAAGCAGAGCACGTCTTTTGGGCCCGGGGTTCCTGTGCTAAGAAGCTCCTAGACCAGGGCAAGACTGATGAAGAGGAACGTCCTCCAGAGCCACCAGAGAAAGAAAGCCTTCCCCAGGAGCTGGGGCACTGAATCCGGACTTCTAGCCTCCTAGACTGTGAAATAATAAATTTCTTTGTTAAAGCCATCCATTTGTATTTCTGTTATAGCAGCTCTAGATGACTAAGATACTGCCCTTGCCCTGTTTCCTCTCTACCACTGACATATAGATGTAATGACTGGACCAGGAGCAGTCATCATGGGCCATGAGGCGAGTGTGTGAACAGAAACCATGCACAGCTGATCACACACTTTCTTTAAGTCATTTTTTCAAATGTTACTCTCTCCTAGGGACTTCCTGACACTCTGTTTAAAATGTCACCCCTGGCAGACTCTTTCCTTGTTTGCCTCTTACCCCTATCTTACTCATTCCTTAGCTGGTCTCCCCGCTAAAGGTATGCTTCAAAGAGGCAGGGAGTTTTGTTTCCTATTTCATCCCCAGGGCTTGTGGGCACTGGTAGATGTTCATTGAGTGAATGAATGTTGTGAAGTGCTGTATAACTAAGTGAAGGGTGATGGCAATATGGCTAATATTTTCTTTCAACAATAAAAATATAAGACACAAGGAAAACACGAATTGGAAACTACTTGTGGTTGTGTGTTGGGGAGCAGAGCATCCAGAGTGGGTGGCTGTCCCCCTGATTTCTGTGTCCCTTGGTCCCAGCACCTCCTGATGCCTCTTTGAGTCTGCCTCCCAGGTGCGTTTCCCCACGGCAGAGAGTTCTCAGGCGTCTGCCAGACACACTCACAGCAGTGGCTGAACTCTGTGATCAGGAGGCGGGAGTTGGGTGGCATGCCAGGCCAGCCCTCCCCAAGCCCAACGCGGCGGCGGCGCGTCGCCCCGCGCACTCCTGGAATCGTCGCCACCGGGCCCCGGCGGCATCGTGAGTGGTCCCGGTGGCCGCGTCCTGGGCGGTCGCGGCAGGCTGTCGCTGCCCCTTCCCAGGATCACAGTGCGATCTCGGCGGCATCCGAGTGCGACGCGCCCCAATGTTCGTCCCTCCCAGCCCGGCTCGGCTGCCCTGACCCCGGCCGCCGGGGGTTTCCAAGGTCCCCGAACCGGCTTTGAGACCAAGGCTTCTGCCTCCGCCGTCAGGGACCTAGAAAAGGTCGGCGCCGCGTCCGTCCGTCCGCCTGCGCCCGGCCCCCGCCGCCCCTGCCCTTGCACCCACCCCAGCCCAGGCAGCGCCCGTCTGCCCGGGCCACCTCTCCCCCGTCCCCTTTCTCAGTGCCGCCCTGCCCCCGACCACGTCCCCGATGGGCCCGTCCCTGGCGCCGTTCCCTTGCGCCCCGTCTGTCCCGGCAGCCCCCTTCCCTGTCACTGGAGGTCGGTTCAAGTTGTACCGGCGTCCAGAGTCCGGCC
>NW_004444008.1:1054275-1056183 GCF_000243295.1 Trichechus manatus latirostris | reverse complement strand
AGCTGGGGCCGCGGTCCTCGAGGGTGGCGCGCGTCTGGCGGCCGTCGGGGCCGGGAGGCACGGAGGCTTGTCCGCGGGGGTGAGCCGGCGACCCTCCCGGCGGGAACTCGCTGACCGCCTGGTCCCCGGGGCGCGGAGCGTCCGAAGGCAGCCACCTCCGTCAAGGACGGGAAGGCCTCGCGGCTCCCGCTGCCAACGCAACGGAAGGATGAGTTGGGGCTGAGGAGTTGAGATTTGTCCCTTCACAGCCCCGGTCAGTGGCACGGTTTGGTGCCCTTTCCCCAGAGCCCCCCACCTCCCTCTGAGGTCTAAGGGCCTTGCCCCTCCACTCTGACGTGAGGGTGAGGAATGTCAGCACCCGGTCCCACTGTCCACAGCTCCGCCGTCTTTGGGGACATGGACAGCCGCTCACACAGGTGGGGTGCTCCAGGGGCTGGGCCCCCACAGCCCAGGTCAGGGAGGCCCCCGCCGGGTGTGGTCTGAGGCCCCCCAGGACAGTGACCCCGTGAGGCTGGTTCTTGAGGCGGCTCCTTCAGCAGGTGGAGGGCGCAGCCCGGTCGTGCTGAAGCCTCTCAGATCAGAGGGCACAGGACACCTGGGGGGGAGAGCTCGTTCTGGCCCCAGGGCGCTGCCTTCTGGGAACAAGAAGCTCCCCTCAGCCCCAGGGAGGAAGGAGGATGGAGGCAAAGCCAGTTCCCACCAGCTTGCAGGTCCAGGGAGCGGGTTTGGCCCCCAAGTCCAAATGTGTGTTACCACCTCAGATTATAGGGTGCTTTCTAACGCCTCCTGCACTCTGACTGCAGCGTGAGGGAGGGCAAGGCTGCCAGGCCAGGCCCGGGGTCTTGGGGTTCAACCTCACATGCCCCTGGGCAGATGACCAAGGCGACGACCTGGAGGGAAGATCTTCCAGCAGGAAAACCTCCGCCAGGTCCGAGCGGTTGGAGGGATCTGGGTGGGGTCAGCCGGCAGGAGTGGGCTTCCTAGGCAGAAAGGTCTGGCATGGGGCGCTGCGGAGCACCCTGAACACGAGGCCGGGGACACTGAGACTTCAGATGATTTTCATGCAGGCCTCCTGTCAGCTTACATGGGGGCTCCATGCCCCAGTGAGATCTGAGCGGCGTCCACGTGGGCCCAGCACACCGAGGCGATGGGGTGTGTGTGTGTGTCTGTGTGTGTGTGGCTATGTGTGCCTGTGTGTCTGAGTGACATGAGAGGGATATGATCTGTGTATGTGTCTGAGTGTTTGAGGGTTGTGTGTATCTGTGCTGAGTGTGAATGTGTGTGCATTTGTGTTGTCTGAGTGTACATGTGTATCTCTGTGTGTGTGTGAGAGAGTTGTGTGTGTAGGAGGGGTGTGTGTGTCTGTGTTGTCTGGGTGTACATGTGTGTATCTGTGTACGTGTGAAGGTTCTTTGTGTATCTGTATGCGTCTGTGTGCATGAGCGTTCTGGGTGGGCCTGTGTGTGAGTCTGTGTGTTGGTGGGGATTAGTTCTGTGAGTGTGTGTGTGTCTGTGTGTGGTGCAGACGCCCATGATGTGTATGTGTGTGTGTGTTGCAGACACCCATGATGTGTATGTGTGTGGTGCAGACACCCATGAAGTGTCTGTGTGTGGTGCAGACACCCATGAAGTGTGTGTGTGTGGTGCAGACACCCATGAAGTGTGTGTGTGTGGTGCAGATGCCCATGATGTGTGCGTTTGTGTGATGCAGACGCCCATGAGGGGTGTGTGTGGTGCAGACGCCCATGATGTGTGTGTGTGTGTGTGTGTGTGTGGTACAGATGCCCATGATGTGTGCGTGTGTGGTGCAGGTGCCCATGAGGTGTGTGTGTGTGTGTGTGTGTGTGTGTGTGTGTGTGTGTGGTGCAGACACCCGTGATGTGTGTGTGTGTGCGTGTGTGTGTGTGC
>NW_004444008.1:1051831-1054175 GCF_000243295.1 Trichechus manatus latirostris | reverse complement strand
GTTCAGACGCCCATGATGTGTGTGTGTGTGTGTGTGTGTGTGTGTGGTGCAGACACCTGTGATGTGTGTGTGTGTGCGTGTGTGTGTGTGCGGTGCAGACGCCCATGATGTGTGTGTCATGCGTGTATCTCAGCCCAATTCGGCCCTGAACTCTGAACAGGCGTGGACGCGTGCTGCAGGAACAGGTGGCCCTGTGGGTGTCGGCTGGTCTCAGGTCCTGAGCCCCACCCTCCAGGGGGTGCATGTGGTCTGACGGTGGCCTCCATGGGCCCTCCGAGGTGTGCGGGGTTCTTTCTGACCCCTGCAGCTGCAGGACTCACGGGGTGCTGGCTACCACACCTGCTCGCCAGGCACACCTCTCTCTGGACTCTCCCTGGGAGGTGATGGTGGCCACGCCGTCACTTAGGACCCCAAGGTCCATGGGCGCTGGGGGCGAGCTCTGGGAGAGGGAGAGGGGGTGGGAACAAGAGCAGGCGCGGCGGGCCCGTGGGCGCCGTCCCCCTGGAAGGCTGGAGGACAGCGGTGAGGCACAGTGCTCCGGTGCCCTCGGGTCTGCGTGGCGGTCAGGGGGCTGCACACCCTCCCCCTGCACGTTAGTCTGGGTGCTGATGGGGACTTGCTGCTCTCCTGGGCCTTGTCTGAGCTGGGAGGCGGGGGCCCAGTAAATGCCTTGTCTCTTGGTCTCTGGGTCTGGGTTCTAGCCCCTGTAGGCTCTTCCCTGTGCCTCATCCCACTTCCTTGCCCCTCCCCGCTCCCGCACCTCCCTGCCTCCCTGCGCCCTGCACGTTCGTTGGCTGTGGGAGAGGGTCTGGAGCCAGGTGGCAGCTCGGGCTCTGCCCCATCCTGCACCCTTCTGTTGGTACTGCCATCCTCATGCTAACACCGAGGAGGACACAGCCCCAGAGTCTGGACATGGTGAGTGGGTGACCCTGTCCCCTAGATCCCCGTACCCACCTTGTCCGCTTCTTGTGGGTCAAAGGCTGTGAGACTGGAAGGCCCAGACGGACACAGTGGCCAGTGCTTGGCCCTCCACCTCACTCTGTCCCTCCTCCCTCCCTGTCTTCCTCCTTCCTTCCCTCCCTCCCTCCCTGATGGCCCCTGCTCCACCCCAGGGTGGGGAGGCACAGCCCTCAGGGTGTGGAAGCCGTGTCCCTTGTCCCTTGCTGAGCCGTGTCCTTGGCCACTGCTGCGCCCCACCCTGGCCAGCAGCCACCTGTAGACACTCAGGCCCGTCCTGCAGAAGGTACGGTGATGACACTCTCCCAGCCACCCATCGAGTGGTGTGTCGGGCCGCTACATGCGAACAGGAGACCTGTTATCTGACAGACCATTCAGGCAATGTGAACTAAGCTTAAAAAAGCAAGCACACTTTCCCGGGAGCCCCAGAGGCTGATTTGTTCTGGATGCCCTGCATGCCCAGGCGTGTGGTCCCAGGGGTGCACTTCCCAGTCCTCAGAGCTCACAGCACGCCTGGGTTGTCACGCTGTTCAGACCCTTCCCCACGCCTGATGACCACAGCCCAAGTGTGAGGGTCCACCGTGCAGTCCTTTCCCCATGCGTAACAACTACAGCCACGTGTGAGGGTCCGCTGTGCAGACCCCCTCCCATGCCTGACGACCACAGCTTGTGCTTGAGGGTCTGTTGTATACCCTTCTCTCAGAGCTGGCGACCACAGCCTGCGTGTGAGGGGCACATCGTTTGTGTAAGTCAGCACGGGTGCGTGGAGGATGGCGGTGGCAGGGGCTGCTCAGTGTCTATCATCCACCCACTATCATGGCCAGCAGCACAAGGGGTCTGTGCTCCTGTGAGCTGCATTCTGTTTATTCCACTGAGGAGCTTGTGTTGGGGATGTGTCCACAGGGGCAGTGGCAGCTAAGAGGGATGGGGCCGGGTCTGGTCAGGGAGGCTGGGGCTTCAGCTGTGGACCATGCAGCTTTAAGGGGAGGGGGTCTGTCATGGGCGGGTGGTGAGCAGATAGGGGAGCGGGCGCCCCTGTGCAGGGCAGGTTAGGGTGTCCCTCCCTGGAAGGCCCTGGGCTGGTCCAGGTCACTGCTGGTCCTCGGGCCTCACCGCAGAGAAGCTCCAGCACTCCAGATGGTGGAGGGTGGGCCGGGGCGGGGGCCCAGCGTGAGACCATGGTGGAAGATGGGGCTTGCCAGCTCCAGGACGCCAAGCCCCGACTGACCACCACGCCCACAGCAGAGCGAGTGTAATGGAGCAATGGATGTTACGGGGTAACGGGTGTGAGGGGGTAACAGGTGTGATGGGGTGATAGGTGTGACGGAGTGACGGGTGTGATGGGGTGACAGGTGTGATGGGGGACAGTTGTGATGGGTGTAATGGG
>NW_004444008.1:1047365-1051731 GCF_000243295.1 Trichechus manatus latirostris | reverse complement strand
TGTGATGGGGGATGGGTGTGATGGGTGACGGGTGTAATGGGGTGATGAGTGTGATGGGTGACCATGTGATGGGGGATGGGTGTCATGGGTGACGGGTATGATGGGGGGAGGGAGCAGTGGGCCTCCATACTGAGGGACTCAGAGACCCTGGTGCAGCCTTCTCCCCCTTCACGAGCCCTCTGAACCCATACCGTGGGGGAGGTTGAGGGTGGGGTGTGGTCCCCCACGTCAGCCCTTCTCCCCGTACTGTGGTGGCCTGCGCCCTCTTTGTTCAGAATTCCGGGTGGAGAGAGAGCTGTTGTGGCTGTGGGTGGCTGTGCTGTCCAGGTGTGACAGATGCTCCCAATAACACCCAGGGCCCTGGGAGCCGGCCGTGAGCCCCGAGCCCATGATGGAAGTGAACAGTCTCTCTGACTGCAGGGCTGACCCAGGCTGACCGTGTGGATGGACCCAGGTCTGACAGGACGTGCCAGGTGGGGGGGCACAGCCACCTCACCTAACGTCCTGGAAGGCTTGGCGGGGACCTTAAATCAGGCGCGTGGCTGAAAGGGGGCTGAAGTACATGTGTGTTTGTGTGTCTGTATTTGTGTGCCTGTATGTGTGTGTTTGTGTGTCTGTGTGTATTTGCATGTCTGTGTGTCTGTATTTGTGTATCTGTTGTGTGTGTTGTGTGTGTCTGTTTGCATGTCTGTGTGTCTGTATTTGTGTATCTGTTGTGTGTGTGTATGTGTGTGTTGTGTGTGTCTGTTTGCATGTCTGTCTGTGTGTTCATTGTGTGTGTTGGTTTTCCTGCCTCTGGGACCAGTCACGCTGTTGGTCCAGCCTCTGGTGGGACACGAGGTTGACCGTTGAAGTGAGACTGGCCCTGGTGTTTCTGTCCCGCCGCATCCTGCCCTTTGCCCTGTCAGTGCCCTGGGAGAGCTAGCACCCCGCCCAGAGTGTGCGTGCACTTGTCACAGCTGTCAGTGAGCGTCCACACCAGTCACGGCCAGGTCCACACGTGTCTGCAGGGTCAGGAAGACGTCCTCGGTAGTGGGGGATGGTCTGTGGGGCCCCTGCCTCCCCCGGGGCCGTGCAGGTCATGTTCGCTAGCGGGGCCCAGCCGGCTCTGGTGTCTGAGAACCTGCTGCAGCTGAGCAGACAGTTTTCCTTCCGCGTAAATATTTTATGGGCCTGTAAGCCCGCAGGTTCCGGGCGCGGTGTCTGCCCCGGGACAAGCTCCCGCTGGCCGCTTCAGTCTGAGTCCTCACCTGGGGTTTCTAACTCAGCCTAAAAAGACACACCTGCTTGCACATGCTGTCGTCTCGTCCACTGAGCTCAGCTCCTTTTTTCCGCTGGGGGACAAGGCACTAACTAGGATTCCTGAATTTTCTTTAAAGAAAGAACTTAACACTCACAGCAAACTGTGCTTGGCTGCTCAGAACGTGAGTGTGAATCCTGAGGGGGCTGACCCCACCAGCTGGGTGAGAAGAACCCTGAGGGGGGAGGGCCCCCCAAGGTGAGAGGACCCCAGAAGTGAGAGGACCCCACCAAGGTGAGAAGACCCAGAATTGAGAACACCGCCATAGGTGAGAGGACCCTGAGTTGAGGGGACCCCCTGGATCCGCCTGGACTGCAGCGTGTGGTGGAGATCTGTCTCCCATCTCTGGGCCCCTGCTCTGCCCAGGACCCCCTCCTGCTGCCCTGCCCCTCCCCACCTCCCTCCCCCGGGGGGTATTGAGCTGTGCCACGGATGTGAAATAGCGACTCCCAGCACAAGGTAAAGAAAACCAGTGGAAGGAGGCAGAGGGGTCTGGAGGGAAGACAGGTCTCCGCCCCACCCCAGGCCCTGTTCCCTGTTTTCCTGGAGGAAGCCAATCTGAGCAAACCAATTCCCACCTCGGTGTGGGGGCCCGGCCTCCCAGCTGGGCCCTTTTCTTTCTAAATTACTCTCTGCAGGTGTGATGCCAGGTGGCTTGGAGGAGGTATTTTTGGCCGATGTCTTTCCTGTTTCCAATGACTTCCTTTGGGACCCCTTCCTGGAGGGCGCGGAGAGGCTGGGGCAGTGGTCCTGGCTTCCTGCCTTCAGCTCCAGGAAGGAGTGGTGGTCAGAGCAGGCCCCAGAGCCGGGTGGAGAGGAACTCCCCCTCCCACGTAGCCACCTCTTCCCGGATGCATGCGGGGTCACTCAAGGGCAGCCCCAGCCTGAAGATTGGGGGTGACCATGGCAGGTGGGTCCCCAGCCAGGGCCCCAGGGCTCCTGCCTCTACCCCCTTCCCTGGTGGAGGGAGTGCCCACCATTCCACAGCCTGCACAGACGGGTGGACGGACGGACGTGTGTCCAGCCAGCCTGTCCAAAGCTGTCCCTGGCAACTCCTATGTCCACCGACCCACTGTCTGGGGAGGGCTGAGGCTGGCTGGTGTTTCTTCTCCCTCTGTGGCCGCTGTCCTGGACACAGCAGGAAGGCTGCCTGCTGGCCTCCCCTCTCCTCAGCACGGAGTGGGTCCCCATGAAGTGGAAAAGGATGCTCTGCCTCCACCCCCTCCAGGGGCAGGAACGTTGGCTTTCCTGAGTGGTCCTCACCCCACGCTGCATCCACCAGCTGGGGACACAGGGGCTGTCCCCTGTAGCAGCCCTGTCCCTGATGCCACCTCTGGAGGCTATGCAGGCCTGTGCGCTCCTGGGACTCGTGTGTCCTGAAAAAGCTTCAACGACACAGTGACAGGCTGAGCAGTGATGCACACCACACACATTGAGGGAAACGTGGACGTGCTAGAACAAGGGCTCAGATAGTGCTGGGAGGGCCTCCTCTCGGGATGCCGATATGTGTTTGTGCATACGTACACACATACACAGGCACACATACATATATACATACGTGCAGACACATGCATATGCAGATACTCGTGTATACACATACACCCGCACACGCACATGTATGCACATACACATACGTACATGTGTGCACACACATACATAATGCACAGACACACAGACACACACATATGCATATACACATGTATACACACACACCAATACACGCACATAGATACACATGTATACATGTACACACATGCACACATGTACGTGCATATATACATGTACACACACGTGCATGTGTGGACACACAAGTATACATATATACACGTAGATACACACGTATACACATACACGTACACAGACATATAGATACCCATGCAGATATACATGTATACACATACACATGTTCCACATACACAGACATACAGACACATGCACACATGCAGATACACATGTATGCACATACACACATATACATGTACCCACATATACACACATACACACGTACACAGATACACACACAGATGCACACAATACACATAGACACATACATAGACACATAGACAAACACATATACACAACACACAGACACATGTATATGCATACACACCTAGACATACACACATACACACAGACACATGCACACACATACACATTTACAGCTATACACAGGCACACAAATACACACATGCACATGCATGTACACACATGCACCTACACTTAGGCACTTGTACACAATACACACATGCACACACAAGGCACACAGACATGTGCACACATACACAAATACACACACATGCAGACACACATTGTTGTCCACAAATGCACATCTACACATGCATGTGCACACATGCAGACACATGCACATATACACACACATGCAGATACACACAGACCCATATGTACACACACACCCATATGTACACACACACTGACGCATACACAAATACACATACACACATGCAGACACACAGTGACATACACAAATGCACATGTACATATACGTGTGCACACATGCAGACACATGGACACAGAAATGCATGCATACACATATGCACGTATACACACATACAGGCAGATACACACAGACCCATATGTACACACACACAGACACACACACACACACAGACACAGAGGCCACGTGGGGCTCCGTGGTGCAGCTGGTGCTTGATCTTTGGGCGCGATGCCTTTGTAGCCTCCATGGAGAGATGTGTCCAAGTTTCACTCGGCTTCTATGCAGACAAAGACTGGCTTTCCATATCGGGGGCCCTGCGGTGGCATGGTACCTGGCATTTGGCAGGCTCTGGCCATGGGGGGCGTCCCTGTCGCCCTGTGACTGTCACGGTGGGCACATGGAGAAGGACCTCTCAGGGACCATCCTCCCACTCTCTCCCTGGAAGGGGAGAGCAAGGGTCTGTGCCAAGCACCAGGGTCCCAAGAGCAGATGTACTTGTTTGCTGCTATTGGAAACTACTGCATTGTAGGTGGTTCGTTTCTGTCTCATCGAGGGTAGCTAGGGGTCCATTTGTTCTGAGCTCATCCACCCACTCGCTCATCCACCCACTC
>NW_004444008.1:1042960-1045098 GCF_000243295.1 Trichechus manatus latirostris | reverse complement strand
CGCTCATCCACCCACTCGCTCATCCACCCACTCGCTCATCCACCCGCTCATCCACCCACTCGCTCATCCACCCACTCGCTCATCCACCCACTTGCTCATCCACCCACTCATCCACCCACTCGCTCATCCACCCGCTCACTCATCCATCCACTTATTCATACATCCACTCATTCAACCATCCACTCACTCATCCATCCACTCATTCATTCACCCACTCACTCATCTGTCCACTCATTCATTCATCCACTCTTTCATTCTTTTGCTGGACCCTTGCTGCTCCCGGTAGCTGGACCAGCGCCGCCCACTGGTCTCTCCGTGAAGGGTCTCCACCCACTAGATCCCACACGGTGGTGCTGCCATGACAGAATCCCACAGAGCAGGTGGCTTTAAAGAACAGGGATTTATCATCTCACAGTTTTGGAGGCCCGAAGTTCAAATCAGGGAATCGGCTCTAGGGGAGGGTCTCTCCTTGTTGGTAGCCCCAGGCGTTCCTCGGCTTGTAGCCGATTCTCACGTGGTGTCTTCCTCATGTGACTCTGTCACTCAGAAGGTGTGGTGTGGCTTAACTGATGACATCTACCTCTCCACACAAGGCCACCTTTACAGGGACAGGCTGAGGACTGGAAGGCATCTTTTGGGGGGACAGAATTCAGCCCATAATAGGTGGCCACCACCACACGTGGCTCTGAGCGGTGGACTTGTGGCTGGTGCCAGTTAGGACCTGGATTTTTAATTTGATTTCATAACTCATTTAAATGTCAACTTGGGTGACCACATGTGCCCAGTGGCCACTGCTGAACGGCGAGGTCTGGGGCCACAGCGAGGAAGGGACCAAGCCCGGAGCCCTGTCTCTGGGGAGCCCTGCCCTAGCCATGAGCCAGCCCCCGCCCCCCTGCCAGCCACCTGTGCCTCCCGGAGGGGCTCTGGGCACCGCGTCTCCAGGCATCGCCTCACGTTGCCCGGCAACCATGGCTTTCTGTTCCCCATGGGACAGCTGGAGCAGAACGAGGACCGCCAGGCTGTGCAGGCATGCTATCTCTGAGTCCCCTCGTGGGACCCTGGGAGGAGATGGAGCTGCAGCCACCGACAGGAGTTGCACCCCTTGCCCACCAGGCCCACGGCTTTTCATGGACTTGGGGGTGAGCTAAGACACAGATGTCCTGGGGGTGGAGACATCAGTCAGGACTGTCCCAAGGGGCCAGGACCACAAACTCACACAGTGCTGAGGCCACCTGCAGGGCTGGGTCCATGGCCAGGGGCTCCAGGGGCAGCGTCCCATGGACAGGCCCCTCGTGTTCCCCATGGGGGGGAGCCCTGGGTCCCCCCACGGTGTGCCCTGCCACCTGCAGTGCGTGCCCCACAGTGTTAGAAACCTGGACCTCCACATGTGCCCCCTGCAGTGTGTGCCCCCGGCCTCCCCCTCCCCTCCTAGCAGGGCTCCGACCCAGCAGCGAGTCTAGCCAGTGCCTCGTGGCTCAGGGAGAGTGCCTGGCCTCAGACCCCCACACCCCCACAATTAGACTGCTTCCGAGGGTCCTGGGATCGTGCCTTTGGGGTGCAAACTGGTGCAAAGAAGCAGTGGCCTGGGCCTGGGTCCTTTGGCACATCCTGGGCTGAAGCCGAGCTCAGGTGTTGCCTTCCCTGCCCTGACATGCAGGTGCTCACCTGGGGGGCTGGTGCACAGCACCTTCCAGCGGCTGTGACCACAGAGGTCTTGTTGAGTCCAGTGGTCAGAAGCCCTGTGGTAGAGATGTGGACAAAGCTCCTCCCTTCCAATACGCTTCCTCCCCCAGCCCCATCCCCAGTGTTCTGAAAGCAGGTGGAATACATCCAGCTCTGGGAGGACTCGGAGCCAGGAGGTCGGTCGTCTCAGTCATCTAGGGCTGCTGTACCAGAAACACCACGAGTGGGTGACTGTCTCAGTTATCTAGTGCTGCTCTAATAGAAACACCATGAGTGGGTGACTGTCTCAGTTATCTAGGGCTGCTGTACCAGAAACACCACGAGTGGGTGACTGTCTCAGTTATCTAGTGCTGCTGTACCAGAAACACCACGAGTGGGTGACTGTCTCAGTCATCTAGGGCTGCTCTAACAGAAACACCACGAGTGGGTGACTGTCTCAGTTATCTAGTGCTGCT
>NW_004444008.1:1037834-1042593 GCF_000243295.1 Trichechus manatus latirostris | reverse complement strand
AGAAACACCACGAGTGGGTGACTGTCTCAGTTATCTAGTGCTGCTCTAATAGAAACACCGCGAGTGGGTGGCTGTCTCAGTCATCTAGCGCTGCTCTAACAGAAACACCGCGAGTGGGTGACTGTCTCAGTCATCTAGTGCTGCTCTAACAGAAACACCACGAGTGGGTGGCTTTAACAAACAGAAATTTATTTTCTCACAGTTAAGAGGCTAGAAGTCTGAATTCAGGGCACCAGCTCTAGGGGGAAGCTTTCTCTGTCTGCGGGCTCTGGAGGAAGGTCCTTGTCTCTTCTCAGCTTCTGCTCCTGGGTGATTTTATGTGGATTGGCTTCAGTCTTCCCCCATCTCTGCTCTGCTTGCTTTTCTAATCTCATATACCAAGAGATCGACTCAAGACACACCCCACACCTAGCCTGTCTCATTAACGTGACAAAGACAGTCCATTCCCAAATGGGATTGTAATCACAGGCATAGAGGTTAGGATTTACAACACATATTTTGGCGGGACATAATTCAATGCTTAGCACCAGCTTAAAATAACGTGCCACCGCCGAAAGACAGAGAAGCTTGGCGGGGAGGGCAAAGGGTCGCCTACCGGATTGGGGCTCACGAGGGGCCAAGCCTAAGCCTCTCAGGCCTGCCAGCCGGCCACCTGAGTAGGGTCTCCAGGTGATGCGCCATCTTCCAGCACCATCACCACTGGGGGCAAGGCCTGGGGTCCCAAATGCCCCACCTTGCCACCCTGTGCCCTACCCAGACACTGTCAGGGGCTGGAAGGGAGCACCGTGCTGCGGCAGGTGTGTTAATGGGGGTGCAGAGTGGTCTCTTGCTCACCAGCCACGCTAGCACCCACATTCCCCATGCCCATGTCCCCAGTGTCCACGCCCCCCATACCCACATCCCCTTGTGCCCACGTCCCCTGTACCCATGTCCCCTTGTGCCCACGTCCCCAGTGCCCACATCCTGTGTGCCCATGTCCCCAATGCCCATGTCCCCCGTGCCTTCATCCCCTGTGCCCACATCCCCTTATGCATGGATGGCGGGGGAGATGATGGGGACCCTGGGACCCCTCCTCTAGGGCCCAGGATCTTCTGGGTTTAGACCTCAGTCCTGTTTTAGTTTGGAGGCTGGTGGTGGCCAAATGGTGGCCCTCAAAATACTTTCCAGTCCTCAGCCCTGGAACCTGTAAAAATCCGTCCACATCCTGACCCCTGGAACCTGTGATGTGACCTTATTTGCAGAAAGGATGTTTGAGGTGTGATTAAGTAAAGGATGGATTCTGAGATGGGAGATCCCCCAGGATTATCCAGGTGGGCCCTGAACCAATGACACAGGTCCCTAGAAGAGAGGGTGATCTGAGGCACTCAGAGGAGAGGCCACGTGAAGGCAGAGCAGAGACTGGGGAGATGCGGCCACAGGCCAAGGCCTGGAGCCACCAGAAGCTGGAGAGACAAGGAAGCCTCCTCCCCTGGAGCCTGTGGAGCGAGTCTGGCCTGCCGACTCCCTGAGTGCCCTGGGCTCAGACTTCTGGCCTCCCCCCAGGAACTCCCGAATGCAGCCAGGTGCTCCTCCCACTCCCTGAAGCTGGAGAGAGGACGGTGGACCCCGACCCCGTGCCCTCTCCTGATGGCCCTGCTAGGGGGAGGGGCTCACAGAGACACACCAGGCCTGGGGCAGAACTGGACCCCGATCCATCTCCTGACCTAGCCCTGCGGGGGAGCAGGCAGAGCTATGCACTGGGGCCCAGACAGGAACCCACCGGCCTGGAGCAGAACTGGACCAGACTCCAACAAGCAGACTCCTGGGGGGCTGGGGACAGGGTGCCCACCTCGGGTCACCCTCAGTGACTGTTCAGATGAGACCCCACCCCCAGACGTGCTCCCCTGTGGAGCCACAGCCCCTCCTGTGCGGACCCCGGTTGGGTTCCTTGGGTGTCTTCCCCACGACCCCGCCCAGGACGCCCTGAGTATCCTTCACCATGGTCCAGCATGAACGTGGCCCCAGGAGAGCCACCGTATGCCTGTACCAGGGATAGGGTGACACAGTCGAGGGTGAGGAGGGGTCCCTGCCTGCCCTGGTGCCTGCATGATGCCTGTGTCGTGGTCGAGAGGCCACGGTTTGAACTTTGCTCTCTGGTTCCCTCTGTGGGGGGCCCAGTCATGACTGTGGATCCCAGCTCTGGGTGAATATTCCACCAGGGGCACGCCGGGGACCCAGGGCATGGAGGCTGCAGCGTCACGAGGAGGGGCGGTGGGACGCTGCGTGTGCACAGTGGACCGAACGGCCCTCTGCATCCCCTGCCTGACGAATGACTCTGCTCACAAAGCTCAGCTCAGCGTGCGACCAACCCGAAACGTGACCATAACTGTGCCTTCCCAAGCGTCTCTGCCTGTTTTCTGAGCACCGGGGCAAAGAGGGCTCGGCTCTCCTCTCGCCATTTAATCTGAAGACAAAGGGTATTTTTCAGTTTGGTTCCATGTAGTTCTCTGCACATCCATGCAAAGGCCGTGGGACAGCACGTGTTTGTTGGGTGTCATAGGGTTCACTAGAGAAACGGAAACAGTAAGACATATGTACATTTATATATGGTTGTTAGGTGCCGTCGAGTCCGTTCTGACTCACAGGGACCCCGTGTGCAACAGAAAAAACACTGCCCGGTCCTGCACCATCCTCACAATCGTTGTTATGCTTGAGCCCATTGTTGCAGCCACTGTGTCAATCCATCTCGTTGAGGGTCTTCCTTTTTTTCACCGACCCTCCACTTTACCAAGCGTGATGTCCTTCTCCAGGGACTGATTCCTCCTGATAACATGTCCAAAGTATGTGAGACGATTCCGACTCATAGTAGCCCCACAGGGTTTCCAAGGCTATAAATCTCTACAGAAGCAGACTGCCACATCTTTCTCCCTTGGAGCCACTGGTGGTTTCGAACTGCCAACCTTTCAGCTAGCAGTCAATTGTTTTAACCACTGCGCCGTCCGGGCTTCACGATTGCTCCAGCCAGTGCCTTGAGGTAAATCTCAAAATTTACCCAAAGGATTAGCTCACAAAATTGTGAGGGCTGGCAAGTCCGAAACCCCGTAGGTCAGGTGGCAGGCTGGAGACCGTAGGTCAGGTGAAGGGAGGAGAGAGAGTGAGAGAGAATTCAGCCAAAGGATCTACTTACAGTCTGGAGGCAGATCACACCCCAAGGAGCTCTGCTTTCAGCTGACGGTCGATGATGTTAGGTTACTCTGTGGAAGGTGATCGCAGTACCTAACGTTACATTATGGAACAGCAGCCAGTCTAGTCCTTGGCCAGACCACTGGGGACCATAGCTTCACCAGCTGACACATAAATTAACCCTCACGCCGTAGTCCGGATGGGCTGTGGCAATAAACAGACCTCCCGCGAGAGCAGCAGGGACCACTGACTCCGAGCTGCTCCAGCAAGTGGCCGGCCCCTCACTGCGTCTGTGAGTGGGGAGGCTTGTGGGGAAGTGGGGGGGCTTCAGGTGCCCTGATGAGGCTGTGCAGGGAAGTGGGCAGCGCTCAGAGGTGGGTCCTGCGTGAGTGGTTGGTCATCTCTGGTTGCTCTGGCTGGTCCTGAGTCAGAAGTGGGGGCAAGAACCAAGGAAGCTGTGGTCACTGACTGGGTCCCGGCAGTCTGGGCCGGGCTCTGGGAGACGCGGTTTGGCCCCCGGGCTGGCCGCTGCAGGTCGTGGGTCAGAGTTCTGTTGTCATCTGTAGTCCCAGGGCGCAGAGCAGGGTCGGTGGATGGGAGCGGGGTCCTGTCACTCCTGGCCCCAGCACTTTGTGTGTGTACATGCGTGTATCTGTGTGTATTTATGGATGTGTGTATATGTGTATTCATGTGTGTGTGTATCTGTGTGTATTTATGGATGTGTGTATATATGTGTATTCATGTATGTGTGTATCTGTGTGTATTTATGCATGTGTGTATATGTGTATTCATGTATGTGTGTATCTGTGTGTATTTATGGATGTGTGTATATATGTGTATTCGTGTATGTGTGTATCTGTGTGTATCTGTGTGTATTTATGGATGTGTGTATCTATGTGTGCATGTGTGTGTGTGTGTGCGCAAATGTACGTATATCTGTGTATGCATGTGTGTCTGTGGGTATGTTTGTGTGCAGTGTGTGTCTGTGTGTATATATGTGCGTGTGTGTGTGTGTGTGTTGGTGTCTGCAGGGGTGTGTGTGTGTGCATGTGTTGGTGTGCGTGTGTGTGTGTGCATGTGTGTGTGTGTATGTGTGTGTGCATGCATGTGTGTGTGTTAGGTCTGGGCCTATGTTTCGGGTCCCTGGGAGGGGAGCCCTGGGCCAGCCTTTGGTTCTGTGGAAACTCTAGCCATTGAGGAAGGGGGGACCCACGGAGGCTCAGCAAACTGCCGGATTATCAAAGGCTGGGGGTCTCCAGGGTGCGAGCACAGAGAAACCCTCATTATGAGAACAGAGGTGTCAGAGGGTCGTGGGGTCACGAACCAGGATTGAAGACTTTCGGGAATTCATGGGCCAGCCAAGTGAAACAGAAAGCGGAGGAAACTTAGCCTGGCTCGCCACGGGGGAACGGAGACTGGAGGAGGGTGGAGACGCAGACAGCTTCGCTTTCATTTCCCGGACTGGGTCGTGTGGCCTCTTGGCTGCTGTGTGTCCCAGGACAGGGCCCCGGGGGCTGGCATGACAGACGCCGTCCCAGGAAGGGCCTGGGGTGCTGACATGAGGGACGCCGTCCCAGGAAGGGCCTGGGGGGCTGAC
>NW_004444008.1:1034628-1037315 GCF_000243295.1 Trichechus manatus latirostris | reverse complement strand
GGGGCTGACGTGAGGGACGCCGTCCCAGGAAGGGCCTGGGGGGCTGACGTGAGGGACGCCGTCCCAGGAAGGGCCTGCGGGGCTGACGTGAGGGACGCCGTCCCAGGAAGGGCCTGGCGGGCTGACGTGAGGGACGCCGTCCCAGGAAGGCCCTGGGGGGCTGACGTGAGGGACGCCGTCCCAGGAAGGGCCTGGGGTGCTGACGTGAGGGACGCCGTCCCAGGAGGGGCCTGGGGGGCTGAACCACAGCCGTGTGGGGTCCCCTGGGGCTCTGGCAGCCCCCCGTGGATTCCTCCAGCAGACCCTGAGCCCTCTGCACCGGCTGTAAGCATTGTCCTGAAGACCTCACACTCTAGAAACATCTGGGCGCCCTGGAATCACAGGGCTGTGCAGCTGAAGGGGAGTAAGGTAGTCCAGGTCTCCTAGAACATCAGACTTGGGTTGCAACTTTTGAGGTGGAGGCCGGCGTCCCAGACTCGGACCCTCGGGACGGCCAGCGTCTGTCCTGGCACCCCCCTGTGATGCAGTGACTGAGCAGGTCTGGGGACACCGTCCACTGTCTCCCCAATTGCACGTGCGTGCCCCGACATTAAAGAGTAAGAGCTTCCCCAAGACCACACAGGCAGTCAGGACAAGCCCGCCGCAACCCCCCCACCCCCGCCTCTGGCCCCAGGCTCCCTGCTTCTGCTTGGCTGGCTGGTCAGGGCGACATGCCCCCCGGGTTACGGGGGAAGTCAGCTGCAGGATAGCCTGGATTCCACAGCAGAATTCCCCACCTTGAAACAGACCTATGAGGACGGAGCTGCTGGCCAAGAGGCACTTGCAGCCCACAGCTCCAGTGAGCACTGAGTGACGCTCGCGGAGGCGTCTGCCAGCAGGTCCAAACCTGTCAGCCGACCGCCCCGACGGTTGTTGCAGGCATCCTGAGCCCCCTGCGTGCGGAGCTGGCCCTGGCGGCCTTTGCTGGGTCACTGGCAGTTCTTGCTTTAGGCCCTGCTAACTAAATACCTGGTGAATTACTCAGGCCGGAGCCGAGCCCTGCCTTCCTCTCAGGGGCTCCCTCAGGACTGGAGGGAGGAGGGAGGCGGGCAGAGAGCCGGCCTGGTGCACGTGAGAACCCTCCACCCCTGGGTCTGGACACGCAGGGCGGACCCACTGAGGTCAGCCCCGCCCTTGTCCACACGCACACGGCTGCGTTGGCGGGCGGCGGCCAGGCTTAGCGGAGAGAAACAGCACACCTGGTCGAATCTCAGATCAATGAACTTTGATAAACAACAGATGATTTTTAGTACGAGCAATGTTTGTGACACGCTGCATTAAAAATTATTCCTTGTCTATCTGAAGTTCACGGTTAACTGCACACCCTGTGGTTCACCTGACTCCCTCTCAGACCGTCGGCAGAACCTCCCTCTCTTTTTATTTCAGTTTGTTTGTATTATAAATAGGTGGGACGTGTGAATATTGCCTTTAAACCCGGTCGTATTTTCAGTCTTTAGCACAGCTACAGATTCCGATTATTACAATTCCATGAGGTTCCATTAAAAGGGAAAAAGTATAGATGACGTGTGATAACTGTACGGGCGCCATTGTTGAGTGCAGCCCTGACGGAGGGCACAGCTTCTGTTATTGTTGTTTTTATTGTGGTAAATGTGTGTGTAACCACACACCGGCCGTCTCCACCACCTTCACGTGTACAATTCAGGGACATTGTGTCCATCACGTTGTGCGACCCTCACCACTATCCGTTTTACTTTCTCCATCACCCTGAACAGAAGCTCAGCGTCTCCCAAGCAGTGAGCCCCCCTCCCCTGAACAGAAGCTCAGCGTCTCCCAAGCAGTGAGCCCCCCTCCCCTGAACAGAAGCTCAGCGTCTCCCAAGCAGTGAGCCCCCCTCCCCGCCCCACCACTAACAACCTCAGGTCTCTATACATTTGCTATTCTCGATGTTTTAGATAAGGGGGATCATGCGGTGTTTGTCCTTTCGTGTCTCACTTACCGCAGTCAGCACAGTGTTTTCAGGGTCCAGCTCTGTTGGTGTCAGAACTTCGTCTCTCCGTCCACCTGAGAACAGTCCACTGTATGCACGGACCACATTGTGTTGATGCGCTCATCTGTGGATGGACACTCGGGCCGTTTCCACTTTTGTACTGTGAATACTGCAGTGAACACTGGTGTGCTTCAATTCTTTGGGGCATACACCTAGGCCAGGAGTTGCTGGGTCACATGGTAGTTCTAGGTTTGACTTTCTGAAGACCCGCCAGACTGTTTTCCACAGCGGCTGCACCATCTTACAGCCCCACTGGCCATGGATGTGGGTCTCAGTGTCTCCACAGCCTCACCCACACCCGTTGTTCCTCTTCCTGATCGCTGCGTCCTAGTGGCAGGAAGCGATGTCTCACTGAGGTTCTCACTGACGTCTTCCTGAGGACGTTGAGTGGGTACGGTTTGGACTGCAGACGTCATCACAGTGACATTTCAGGACACTTTTGACCACGCTGTCCTGGAGAGCTGTCCTGGGAGAAAGGAAGGCTGAGCTACACTGAGTGGGAGGGACTGGAGCAGGCAGGGCGGTGGGCGTCGGGACACTGGGACAGGGCCTGACCAGAGACCAGGTGGGCTGGGGGACAGGGGGACAGGGGGCTGACCCAGAGACCAGGCGGGATGGGGGACAGGGGGCTGACCCAGAG
>NW_004444008.1:1029535-1034526 GCF_000243295.1 Trichechus manatus latirostris | reverse complement strand
ACCAGGCGGGATGGGGGACAGGGGGCTGACCCAGAGACCAGGCGAGATGGGGGCTGGGGGCTGACCCAGAGACCAGGCGGGATGGGGGCTGGGGGCTGACCCAGAGACCAGGCGGGATGGGGGACAGGGGGCTGACCCAGAGACCAGGCGGGATGGGGGCTGGGGGCTGACCCAGAGATGGGCCCTGTTCACCCGAGAGAGGTGGGGACCAGGACTTGAGGATGGGGGATG
Organism: Trichechus manatus latirostris; assembly: GCF_000243295.1. Taxonomy (NCBI): domain Eukaryota; kingdom Metazoa; phylum Chordata; class Mammalia; order Sirenia; family Trichechidae; genus Trichechus; species Trichechus manatus. Next base: position 1,034,295 of record NW_004444008.1, on the reverse strand, counting down.
GGAGGATGGGGGCTGGGGGCTGACCCAGATATCAAGTGGAGTTCTCTACATTGAGGGAGGTGGGGGCTGGGAGGTGGGGACTGGGGACAGGGTGCTGGGAGTTGACCTAGAGAGGCCAGACTCTGTATTTACCAGGGAAGTGGGGGCTGCGATGTGGGGACGTGGGGGAGGGGCTGGGGCTGACCCAGCGACCAGGCAGTACGTGCTCGCTTCTCCGGGTATCCGTGGAAGGGAAAGGGAGGGAGGAGGGCACTCAAACCTCAGAGAAACAGCCTTGTTCTAGTTTAAAAACAAAACGGAAATAATGAAAAAGGGCAGTGAGTGACGTCTGCACAGACGGGAGATGGGGCCGCCCCGGGCTCCACCCCCTAGGTGCCCCCAAATCTTGAATGTTGGTTGGGGATCGCTATCTATCCCTCCCTGAGGCTCGGAACCCGGCTTCGCTGAACCCTCACCCAGCGGCTGGAGGAGAGCCTGGGACCCAGTGGTGGGTGAGGGGCTGGGGACCCCAACGACGAGGACTCCCGGGCCGCAGCCCTCTGCACAGCTGCCTGTCCTTGAGTGCGGCCCTGGGCGGCCCTGGGAGGTGGCTGTGGGTGGACCCCACCTGGGCCCCTGGTTGCACTTGAGGCCATGCTCCCCACGCCACGCAGCTTAAGAGGGTCCGGGAAGGCTGGCCACCGGCCGCCGCCTCCGCTGCTGTCCCTGGGGCCTGGGGTGGTCCCCGTGGCCCCCGCGCGGCGGCCCTGTGAGGATGCTGCCTGGGTTGTCGAGGCCCACGATGCCCGCCTGCACAGGTGCGCCCCCACGTCCCGGTCCCACCTCCGCAGTGAACAGGCGGGCGCCCCCTCCTAAGACGGCGCAGCCGGGGGCGCCCGCAGGGCCCAGTGCGCCTGGGCTGTGGGCGCGGAGACGACCGGGTGGGACCATCAGTCATCTGAAGGGCGACATCCCGGCCCTGAGCGTCGGCCCCCAGCCAGCGGCAACAGGCGGCCGGCAGGGGGCGCGGGAGGGCCGCAGCAGGGGGCCTCGGGTGGGCGGGGCCTCTGGAGATAAGGGCGGGGCACGGGGCGGGGCGGACCCTGGGGGCGGGGCCTCGGGTGGGCGGGGCTTCTGGGAGTGGGAGGGACATGGGCAGGGCGAACCCTTGGGGCGAGACCTGGGCGGGGCCTGGGGCTGCCCGGCGGGGTCCCTGAAGCACGTTGGCAGCTCCTTGAGGCACCCCCCCACCTCACAGGTGGGGTCCTCTGTCCCCTGGGAAGCAAGTCCTGGTTTCTGGAGGGCCCTGGGTGGTCAGGGAAGTCATGTCTCGGGGCAGAGGCAGGTCTCCCCCCCACAGACAAGAGTCGTGCGCCCCAAACGTTGAGCGCAGATGATTGTCAGCAAGCGTTGTAAACCCGGCCAGAAACTCGGGGTCGAGGCAGGGTGGGAAGGAGGAGGCCCTTCCTCGGCCTGACCCCAGGCCGCGGACCTCCAGCCCGCAGCATCGGGTGGCCGTTCAGCGCGTCCTGGGGACAGGCGGCTGCAGTTTCCGCTCCGACGACGGCGGACCTTTCCTCCTGAACCACCGCGTTTCGGGCTGGGGAACAACGCCGGGCTTCCTAACGCGTCGGCTCCGGGGCCTTCGTTCTCCTCCTCTTTTATCGCGTCCAGAAACTGTCCTGACAGAGAGGTGCTGGCAAGTTCTCCTGGAAACAGTGCGTGGCTGCGGGCGGCCAGGGTGTCCTCACGTTGCTGGGTGGCTTTGGGAGCCCCAGCCGGACACACCAAGTTAGCCCGGTCACACTCAAGGGCCGGCCGAGCTCGAGGTGCCAGCGGGGCCACTGACGCCCCCCACACTGGGGCCTGGGACGCTCATGGTTCCGCTTGGGTGGGGTCCTCACATCACCCAAGGACCGGAGGGGTACAGTCAAGGGGCCTGGGGCTCCGGCCGAACCCACACTGCCAGCCCCAGCCTTTGGGGGAGATTCCAGAGGCCCCGAGACTCTACTGTCTTCTCCTGCCCCCTCCCCCCGCTTTCACGGTTCGGTTCGAGAACAGCAGTGATAGCGCCAACGACATCCCCTCCCCCACACATGGGCGTGCACACACTTTAAAAACAGGAAAATCTGTTGCTAGCCTTTAAAGACTGGAGATTCCACCCGTAGACACAGCTCAGAAGGTGGCCGGGGCTGAGGGCTAAGGGCTGACTGCCGATGGGTAGGGGTTTCCTTTGGGGTTGACAAAAATGTTTTGAAACAAGGTAGACGTGATGGCTGCACTCCATGGTGAAGGTACCAAATGCCCCCAAGTTGTGCACTTTTAATGGTTACATTTTTGGTTTGTGAATTTTACCTCAAATACAATTGGATGTTCTGTTTAAGAGTTGCAGGTGTCTGGGCTCTGGCCCCGTGGGGTGGAGAGGCTAGAGGGGCCAGGGTAAGGGTCAGGCTGTGCAGTCCCACCACCCCTGTGTGCTGGCCTGGGCGAGGGCCCCAGTGGGGTCTCCCTCATCCTGCCCCACCTGCCACCCAGCATACCTCCATCCCTTGAAGGGTACTGCTGCTCCAGGCTGTGGCAGACACAGGCCTTGGGGGCCTGTGTGGGTGACAGCCCCCCATGTTTGAGGGTCCCGTGTCCCTGGCACAGTCCCCTGCTGTCTGCCCAAAGCGAGCAGTGCCCCACACACCATGGGTGGGTGGAACTGTCCCTGGCCCAAGGTCCCAGCCCGGTGCTGTGCGTCTTGTCCTAGGCGCCAATGGAGGCTGTTGGGTCTGGACGACTGTTGGACGTCCTGGGGCTCCGTGACAAAACTCTGCAAATGGAGCGGCCCTAATGCAGAGATTTGTGCTCTCACAGCCCTGGAGACTGAGTCTAAAATCAAGGTGCCTGAAGGGCCAGGCTCCCTCAGAGCTCTCGGGGAGGGTCCTCCTTGTCTCTGATGGCTCCAGGCATTCCTTGGCTGGTGGCCACATCACTTTGTCTCTGCTCCACCTTCTCGCGGCTGCCCCCCTGAGTGGGTCTAGTGTGTCTTGCCTTCTTGTAAGGACACCAGGCTTTGCATTTGGGGCCCACCTGCCAATCCAGGTGACTGCCTCATCTCAATCCCTAACTCAATCACACCTGCAAAGGCCCTGTTTCTAAGTAAGGTCACCTTCTGAGGTTCCAGGAGATGTCAATCTTGGAGAACACTGTTCGACCCACTGCAAGGACTTCGTCTGATCTCCAGGAGGGGGCACGGGGCCCTCAGGAGCCCCAGGTGACCCCGTGGGCGGTGAGCTGAGTGGACGAGGTGGCGGCAGGATTCTCCTTCCCCCTGGTCCTACAGACAGACTCTAGCAGGAGCCCGAGTCCCCACTGGGCCTTTATGGAATCTTTCTGCCCATCTCGGCTCTTCCTCTCCCTCCAGCTGCTCCTCTCCATCCCACATCCCACCCTGCCCTTCTGGAAACGTTCCCCATGCTAACGGCCCTCCTGTTTGCCACCTCACCCGCGTGCCCCCACATCTTGAGGTCCCCCTCACGCCCCCGCTCTCCTTCCCGCCAGGGGTGCAGGAGCCGATGGTGTCTCACCCACCCCTTTTCATGACGAATACTCACTCTTAGGTGCTAAAGCTGCTGTGGAGGTGATTTGTGGCGCAGAACAGAACCACCCGGCCCTTCCTGAGAGGGGAGCAGCCACGTTCACCCCCCTTTGGCTCATCTCGCCAAACAGTGTTTTTAACTGTGCTTTTCATGGAGTGATTTACATTTTTATTGTTCATTCAAGATGTCTCCCTGAATAGTTACGTGAATCAAGGTGAAGCCCCTGTGACAGGCTCACACACTCACGCACACACACTCACATACACACAATAAAACACACACACGCTCACACACATGCAGTAAAACACACACATATACACTAGCACGTTCACTCTCACACTTGTACACACACACACCCACACACATACACACCTTTGTAAATGTACACACAATAACACACATATACTCACATATATATACACTCATATACATGCATTCACTTTGTCAAAGAGGAAAATCCCTGAATCTGTTAAAAGTAAAAAGCAAAGAGATTTATTGAGGATCATACAATTCGTGAACTGAGGACACACAGAGCAGAGAGGAGTCTGCCTAGTGCTCCAGCGTCCCGGGAGAGGTGAGCCTTCTACAGGCGACAAAGGGACGGTGAACATGGGAGAGATTCCCACACTACTGTCAGTAAGAAGGGGAGGGGCAGCGAGAGACCCTCACCACCATAGTCTCCCTTATCAGCAAACCCTCTGGGAACATTTCACCCCCTCCCTGATTAGCTAAGAGCCGTCAGGTTCAGGGAAGTCGGGGCTGCATTCTCAGAAGTGCAGAGGTAGATGCTTCCTCAGCCTAAAGTGTGATTCCAAATGGAGTCTAGTTGACAATGTGGAGTTTGAGTCAAACCGGGGTTAGCTCTCCTGTTCCAGCCAGATACCTCAACCGGAAGTAGTCCTAGGAAACTTAAATTCACACACAATAACACACATGCTCAAACACTCACACACTCACACACACAGTAACACCCATTCTCACACACTCCCACACACAGTAACACCCATTCTCACACACTCCCACACACAGTAACACCCATTCTCACACACTCCCACACACAGTAACACCCATTCTCACACACACACACACAGTAACACCCATTCTCACACACTCGCAGACCCATTCACACACACACACACACACACACACACACACACAGTAACACCCATTCTCACACACTCGCAGACCCATTCACAC
>NW_004444008.1:1005798-1029435 GCF_000243295.1 Trichechus manatus latirostris | reverse complement strand
ACACAGTAACACCCATTCTCACACACTCGCAGACCCATTCACACACACACACACACACACACACACACACACACACACACACACACACACACCTGCTCAGCGCAACAGGTGGGGCCGATGTCCCGCCCCGGCCATCCTTAGCAACCCCACGTGCGCTTGGTGGGGCAGGCTCCTTATTTAGCAGTATTTGTTGAGTGCTCACAGACGCCTGTCGAACGCTGGAAATGCTACGGAGGGCAAAACACACTTCCTGCACCCCAGAAAGTTAATTGTAGAACCATCCGTTGACAAGATGAGGGCAAGCCCAGGACTGTGATAGCCACAGCAGAAAGAAGCTGCAGCGCCAAGCCCGGAGTCCCTATCTCATCCTGCTACTAAAGGAGACCTCGGCGGGGGGCCTCCCAGGCCAGGTGGCTGGAGGCAGGGCTTAGCTGGCCTTGTTGGGAGTAACGTGTGCTTGGATCCCCTCGCTCCTCAGAGATGTGCTGAGCTTTGAGCTGGGCCTGCCCTCTTCTCCGTCATAGCTCCGTTATTTCGGTTGTATTTCTTTGCTTCAAAAGAACTAAGAGAGTTTATCTAGGCAAATGGGCCTGCGGCGACCCTGGTTTTACTGGAGACTGGTTTAACGCTGACCTCCTGTCAAACCAGGATGTTTGCTTTTGTGGCGGCAGCGCTTACAGCTGGAACTGGGGGCCGTGGGAGCAAGCTGGCCTTCCGACCCCCACCCCTACGGCGTCTTCCTCACGGACACAGTGTCCTTTCCAAGTAAACTTGTACTAATACAACACAGAGAGCCAAAAGTACACAAATCCTAAGTTTACTGTTTCTCGAATAATCAAAAAGTGATCACGTAACCACCCAGATGAAAAACAGAACGTTACCCAGTTAAACCAGTTGCTGTCTGCTTGACTCACGGTGACCTCATGTTTGTCAGAGTAGAACCGTGCTCCTTGGGTTTTTCAGTGGCTGATTTTTTGAAAGTAGATTGCCAGGCCTTTCCTCTGAGGTGCTTCTGGGTAGACTTGAACCGACAACCTTTTGGTGAGCAACTGAGCTCAGGAACTGTTGGTGTCACCCAGGGACTTCCTACTAAACAATACAAGGGCCATAAACACTTTAATTTCAACACCCCCCTCATCTCTGTTGTTGCTGTATTTTTTCATTCTGCAGATGTTTCAGAGTTTATATCTGAAAGCCCACACTGTATTATCACTGCCGTCTCATCCAGTCCACATTCTTGGGATTCCCCAATGTGTTCGTTCTTTCTGCATTTCCACGCTTCCGGGAGTCATTTGCCTTGTGCTTGGGATGAGCCCTATTGTATAAAAACACCACCAAGTTGAGTAAAGCAAAAAGAAAATTTTATTTGGCATGTCTTCAAAAAGGCAAAAGTGGGAAACCGACAACCATGCTGCCAGAGCCACACCTGCCAGAGTCCAAGGAAATATCACAGAACAGACAAAAGTGGGAAAACAGACAAGCATGCTGCCAGAGCCATGTCTGCTGGAGTCCAAGGACCATTACAGAATAGGCAAGAGGGGGAAAACAGACGAGCACGCTGCCGCAGCCATGTCTGCCCGCGTCCAGAGACCATTACAGAATCATCAGTATATATTAACATTACAAATGGGCAAAACCATTGAAAGCTTCACCTTTTCAAAGAATGGCTAGAAATTGTGATCCTGCATTTTTAATCGTCTTTCTTAACAATCATTGGTACAGGTTTCAGTAACAACAGTCAGGAGGGTCTTCACTGGTGTCACGGATTGAATTGTGTCCCCCCAAAAATGTGTGTAGCAACTTGGCTAGGTCATGATTCCCAGTATTGTATGATTGTGTTATCTGATGTGATGTCCTTATGTGCTGTAAACTCTACCACTATGATAAGATTATATGTGATCTCCTCATGTGTTGTAAATTCTATCACTGTGATGAGGTTATACGGATGAAGTTGACAAGATCAGATAGTGTCTTAATACAATCTCTTTTGAGATATAAAAGAGAGAAGTGAGCAGAGACACATGGGAACCTCACACCACCAACAAAGCGGTGCCGGGAGCAGAGCACGTCCTCTGGACCTGAGGTTCCTGCGCTGAGATGCTCCCACACCAAGGGAAGACTGATGCATCACGAGGACCTTCCTCCAGAGCAGACAGAGAAAGCCTTCGCCTGGAGCCGGCGCCCTGAATTTGGACTTGTAGCCTCCTAGACTGCGAGAGAGTAAACTTCTCTTTGTTAAAGCCATGCACTTGTGGTGTTTCTGTTGGAGCAGCACTAGGTGACCGAGACAACCAGTCCAACACATCTTCTGTTTACTAAACGCTGACAGAAAAAGATACGAGTGGAAAGTCTTTCGCTCTCTCTTTGACTGGCTTATGTGAAAGGTTCCCTAGAAGATATCTTTCTTCCCTAAAACATAATTTCCAAGATTGTCCCATCTACTGTCTTTATCTAAGGGCCCAGTTGATGTGTCCTTGTGAGTCCTTGTGAGCCCAGCTCCAGCTGGGTCTCATTCTCTATGCTCAAGGTGAGGGAATAAATGATTCCAATATTATTTTCTAAATCACTCCTCTCGGCTTCTGCTTGTCTGGAAATGTCCTTATTTTGCCTTCATCTGCGTGAACATATTTGCTGGTGCAGAGATTACGGCTGACCGTTTCCTTCAGCACTTTAAAGAAGTCATCCCGCTGTCTCCTGGCCGCTGTCTTCTCTGCCACCCGCTGCGGGCCCGCGGTCACGTCATGCCAGAGCAAAGGCCTCACGTCTCTTCCCTTTTCTGATGTACAGACCTTCTCTCCTCAAATAAGGAGTCCGGCAATTAGACAGTCTTAGTTGGCTCTGGAAATCCCTGGGTGGTGCAAACGGTTAACATGCTCGGCTGCTAATCGGAAAGTTGGAGGTTCAAGTCCACCCAGAGGTGCCTCGGAAGAAAAACTGCAGCCGTCGAGTTGATTCTGACTCATAGTGACCCTTGGAAGAAAGGCCTGGCAATCTACTTATGAAAATCCGTCATTGAGAACCCTGTGGAGCACAGTTCTATTCTAACACCCACGGGGTCACCTTGAGTTGGCGTCGACTTGACGGCAACTGGCTGTTGTTTTTTATTTGTTTTATGATTATTTTTCTTTCTTTTTACTCAACAGCATCTTTGTATTAAATATTTTTGACCTGTGGAATTTGTCTCTTAAGAAGGAAATATCTGTTACATTTGGGGCAGATTGACACTGAATTGGTTGTCAATTTTGAGTTGTGACACATATTTTAGTAACAAGACAAGCTTATTTTTAAAAAGTATTTTTAACTCATTGCCCCGAGAAAAAAGAGATGAATGACTTTGCAGTATTTTTACAAAAGAGTAGTTCTCTACAGACAGCACTGAACTTTAATAGCGTCTGAATCTGACTTCTCTCGCGTGATTCAAGCCAAATATTTAGGTTTGAATGAGGAAATTAAACCAAGAGATAGTTATCTAACGGAGACACTGTCAATCTGTTCTAAGGCAAAAACATCACCAAGTTTAGTAAAGCAAAAAGAAAGGTTTTATTCAGCATATATTCAAAGAGGCAAAAGTAAGAAATGGACAAGCATGCTGCCAGAGCCATGTCTGCCCGAGTCCAAGAAATATTACAGAACAAACAAAACTGGGAAAACGGACAATCATGCTGCCAGAGCCATGTCTGAGGAACGTTGAAGAATCATGAGTATATATTGACATTACAAATGGGCAAAACCATTGCAAGCTTCACCTTTTCACAGATTGCCTTAAAAAACAAAAAACAAAAAACCAAACTCATTGTCGTTGAGTCAATTCTAACTCATAGCAGCCCTATAGGACAAAGTAGAACTGCCCTGTAGGGTTTGCAAGGGGTGCCTGGTGGATTTGAACTGCTGACCTTTTGGTTAGCAGCCATAGCTCTTAACCACTGCACCACCAGGGTTGCCACACAGATTGGCTAGAAACTGCTAAATCTCCGTGATTCTACATTTTGAATTGTCTTTCTTAATAATTATTGGTACAGATTTCAGTAACAACAGTCAGGAGGGTCTTCACTGGCCCAACAAATCTTGTTGTTGTTCGGTGCCATCAAATCAGTTCCAACTCACAGTGACCCTACGTACAACAGAACGGAACACTGCCCGGTCCTGCGCCATCCTCACAGTTGTTGCTATGCTTGAGCCCATTGTTGCAACCACTGTGTCAATCCATCTCCTTGAGGGTCCTTCTCTTTTTTGCTGCCCGTCTACTTTACCAAGCATGAAAATCTTACTGTTCACGAAATGCTAACAGAGAAAGATAAGAGTGGAAAGTATGTGGATCTTTTGTGCTGTTTACGATTTGTTTATGGGGAAAGTTCCCTAAAAGATGTTTTCCAAGACTGTTCTAGCTATTATCTTTATACCTCAGGGCCCAGTTGATGTGTCCTTGTGAGTCCTTGTGAGTCCAGCTTCAGCTGGGTCACATTCTAGGACAGGGAATAATGGCTCCAATATTATCTCCTAAATCGAATCAAAACTATTTCCCCTTCTCTCTTCTCTTAGTGGAATAGAGAAGAAAGTAAAGAAAAAGAGGTTCTGGTTCAGTTTGCAAGATTGGAAGTTTAAAGCTTGAGATGGCTTACACAGTTTGGAAAGTTGTTTGGCAGACTCTATGAAAGCCGGAAAAAAAAACCAAACCTATTGCTGTCGAGTCGATTGCAACCCATAGTCGACCTAGAGGACAGAGTAGAGCTGCCCCATAAGGTTTCCAAGGAGTAGCTGGTGGATTTGAACTGCCAGCCTTTTGGTTAGCAGCCGTATCACTTAACCACTGGGCCACCAGGGCCGTGGGGTTTTCAACTGTATCATATGCATGTGCAAGCTGGACAATGAATAAGGAAGACTAAAGAAGAATTGATGCCTTTGAATTGTGGTGTTGGCGAAGAATATTGAATATACCACGGACTGCCAAAAGAATGAGCAAATCTGTCTTGGAAGAAGTACAACCAGAATGCTGCTTAGAAGCAAGGATGGCGAGATTACATCTCATATACGTTGAACATGTTGTCAGGAGGGATCCGTCCCTGGAGAGGGACATCATGCTTGGTACAGTAGAGGGTCAGCAAAGAAGAGGAAGACCCTCAACGAGATGGATTGACACAGTGGCTGCAACAATGGGCTCAGGCATAACGAAGATTGTGAAGACGGCGCAGGACCGGGCAGTGTTCGATTCTGTGGTTCATGAGGTCACTGTGAGTCAGAACTGACTCGACAGCCCCTAACAACAACAGCGACAGCGTGAGAGCTGAGACCGAGTGAGCCCTCCGGCCCGGGAACTCCCCCCAGGGGTTATGGTGGAATCGTGTCCCCCAAAAGATAGGTACCTGGGTAAGTGACCTGGTTTGGAAATAGGGTCTTTGAAGATGTTATCGGTTAGCATAGGTCATGCTGCAGGAGTAGCGGAGTAGGGCGGGCCCTGGTCCCTTCTGAGTGGCGTCCTTGTAGAAGGAGAGACACCGCAGCTGCAAGCAAGGAACGCCTGGGGCCCCAGGAGCCTGGAGAGAAAAGAAAGGTTCTTCCCCCCGAGAGCCTTCAGAGACAGCGTGCCCTGCGGATGGACACCTGGCCTCCCAGCCTCCAGGACTGTCAGACAAAAAGTGTCTGGTCTTACAAGCCCCCCACTCTGTGGTGCTTTGTTCCTGCTGCCCCAGAAAGCTAAGACACCTGGTATATAGCACGAATGTCACCCCAGAGTCGGACAAGAGCCTGCAGACAGCGTGAGTCCTCAGCCCAGAGCTGCTGGCGTCAGACGCCAGTCCTCAGGGAGTGGCGGAGCCATGGGGTGGACACAGCAGTGGAGGTGGTGGGCCACAGCGCCGCCACAGCGAGGACTCACGCACACGGCGTCAGGCAGAGGAGCGCCGTGGATGGTCCCTTTCTGGGTGGGTCTGGACAGGCACGAGGAGGCCCTGGTGAGGGGTCAGGGCAGGGGTCTCTGCGAGGCAGGCCGGGGAACCCTGAGAGGTGTCAGGGCACTGGGCACAACATGAATATGACCTGGCTGTGCGTTGCTGTAGCAGAAGAACATCGTAAACTTTAGTAAAGCAAAAAGAAAGTTTTATTCGGCTTATATTCAAAAAGCAAAAGTGGGAAATGGACAAGCATGCTGCCAGAGCCATGTCTGCCCGAGTCCAGGGAAATATCACGGAACAGACAAAAGGGCGAAAACAGACAAGCATGTTGCTACAGCCATGTCTGCCCGAGTCCAGGGAAATATCACAGAACAGACAAAAGGGCGAAAACGGACAAGCATGTTGCTACAGCCATGTCTGCCCGAGTCCAGGGAAATATCACAGAACAGACAAAAGGGCGAAAACGGACAAGCATGCCGCCAGAGCCATGTCTGCCCGAGTCCAGGGAAGTATCACAGAACAGACAAAAGGGCGAAAACGGACAAGCATGTTGCCACAGCCATGTCTGCCCGAGTCCAGGGAAGTCTGCCCGAGTCCAGGGAAATATCACGGAACAGACAAAAGGGCGAAAACGGACAAGCACGCCGCCAGAGCCATGTCTGCCCGAATCCAGGGAAATATCACAGAACAGACAAAAGGGCGAAAACGGACAAGCATGCCGCCAGAGCCATGTCTGCCAGAGTCCAAAGAATATTACGGAGTCATCAGCATATATTAACATTAGAAATGGGCAAAACCATTGAAAGCTTAGCCTTTTCAGATTGGCTAGAAACTGTGGTCCTACATTTTGAGTCATCTTTCTTAACAATCATTGGTACAGGTTTCAGTAACGACAGTCAGGACGGTCTTCATTGGTCCAACAAATTTTCTGTTCACTAAATGCTAATAGAAAAAGAGTAGAAAGTCTTTTGTGTTCTGTTTGATTGGCTTTATGTGGAAGTTTCTGTAAAAGATATTTTCCAAGAGTATCTTAGCTATTGTCTTTATATCTCAGGGCCCAGTTGATGTGTCTTTGTGAGTCCTTGTGAGCCCAGCTCCAGCCAGGTCACATTCTCTATACTCAATGACAGGGAGTAATAATTCCAGTATTATTTCCTAAATCAGTGTCTACGGGCGTCCCGTTTGTTAAAAGTTCATCACACTGAACACTTGCCACTGGAGGTTTCTCTCTGCAAGTGTGTTAGACTTCCATGAAAATATCTACCAAAGAAAAGGGGGGCTTGAACACAAAGATTTCCCTTTAACAATAACATTCAGAGATCTTAAATACCGCAATTTGAAAAGCACTGCCCCACCCCAGCACAAGGCATGCACCCACCCCGCCATCCCACAGCTCCCTGCTGGAGGCGCCACGGGCTATGGCTCTGCTCAGGACCATGAAGACCACGGCTGGGTGAGCTCTGAGGACACGCTGCCCTCCCCCCCGCATACACTCACTCACATATTCACACACGCACACGCTACCCCCACATACCTTCACTCACAGGTATTCACACACACTCACACACTGCCCCCACATACACTCACTCACAGGTATTCACACACACTGTCCCCACATACACTCACATGTATTCACACATGCTACCCACATGCACACTCATACACATGTATTCACATACATGCTACCCACACACACTCACACACGTATTCATACACACACCACACACACATGTATCCACACACACATGCTACCTACACACACTCACACACATGCTACCCACATACACTCACACACATGCTACCCACACACACACTCACACACATGTATTCATACACATGCTACCCCCTACACACTCACACATGTATTCACACACACACACGCTACCCCCATGTATACTGCTATGCTCACATGTATTCACACACACCCCACACACACCCCCACACACGCACACTCACACATGCACACTGGGAAGACTCACCCAGCCCGGCTGCAGGGTTGAAGTGTCCTCAGGAACAAAGCAGACCGGCGAGTGGTGAGGGTGGCTCGGCATCTGGCAAACCCCCAGACCCCTGCCCGTGCCGGGCCTGCCCCCTTCCTGCCAGGGCCTGCTCATGCCCAGTCCCTGCAGTCTTGGCACCTTAAACAGCTCAGGTTACCTGATCTCTGATAGTTCTGGAGGCCGGAGTTCCCATGTGGGTCTCCCTGGGCCTGAGCCCGGAAGTCAGCAGGGCTGTTCCTTCTGGGGCTCCAGGGGAGAATTGTTTTCTTGACTTTTCCAGCTTCTAGGGGCCTCCAGCGTTCCTCGACCTGTGACCCCTCCCCCATCTTCAGTCCAGCAACGTGGCATCTTCTAGTCTCTCTCTCTCTATCTCTCCGTTTCCCTCTGCTTCTGTTGTCACACTTCCATCCCCCTGACTCTGACCCTCTTGCCTCTCCCATGATGACATCAGGCCACCAGGACACTCCAGGGCCACCTCCTTGTCACAAGCTCCTTAGCTGAGCCATGTCCACAAAGAACCATTTCACAGGCTCCAGAGATGAGGACGTGGATGTCTTTGGGGAGCGGGGGTACAATGGGGGCTGAGCTGTGGGGCAGGTGGTGGGGCCGCAGGAAGGAAGTGACATCTGGAAGGAGGTGAGGCCTTGGGGTGCTGCTGTCTCCCGCAGAGGCTCTTTGAGGAAGCAGAGGGGAAAAGCTGGCTCTGCGGGTCTCTTCTCCGTCTCAAACCCAGGAGAGGGAGGCTGGGGGACGTGGCGCTGAGTGTGCGCCACACCTCTTCCACAGCATGTCCTGCACGCTGGCCTGGACCTGGTCACTGGCGTCACAGGCCAGTGGGCAATGGCTGGAGGCTCCCAGACTCCCTGGGCCTCGGGGTCCCCTGAGCCTCCCACCTGGCCTGGGGGCTGCCCCTTGAAGAGGACGGAGGGCAGGGTGGGGGGTTCATTTCTTTAGCCCACGGGCCCTACTAGGAACCTAGGTGTCAGCTCTCAGGGGTGAGGAGCTGTGTGGCCGGCAACCTGTGAACCCCAGAACCGTTCACAGAGGGCCTGGGGGTGTGGGCTCTGGAGCTGGAAACCCAGGCAAGTCCCGCTGCAGAGCACAGCCGTGTGACCTTGCGGACAGGCTGTGTGAGGGAGTCTTATCTGGGCTGGGCTGACAACAGGACAGGAAGGCCTGTGGGGCGCCCGCCAGGAGGTGGGGGGGTGCTCCGTGTGACCCACCTGGCTCTGGGCAGCCCGGCGATGGCAGCTGTTTCGTGTAAAGCAAAGTGGAAGGCGGACAGGAGCTGAGATATGTACATGGTCCAGAGGGTAAACTGGAGTCACATCCCCACTTGGCAGCCTCCCCTGGGACAGCCCCACTGCGGCCCCTCCTGTCTCCTCCAGAGGAGTGTGTGTGTGCCTGTATAAGCATGTGCACCTGTGCGTGTGTGTGCCTGTGTGTGTGTGTGCGCCTGTGCATGTGTGTGCCTGTGCATGTGTGTGCCTGTGTGCATGTGTGCACCTGTGTGAGCGTGTGTGCCTGCATGTGTGTGCCTGTGTGTGTGCACCTGTGCATGTGTGTGCCTGTGTGCGTGTGTGTGCCTGTGTGCATGTGTGTGCACCTGTGCGTGTGTGCACCTGTGTGTGTGCCTGTGTGCGCGTGTGTGCACCTGTGTGTGTGTGCCTGTGTGCGTGTGTGCACCTGTGCGGGTGTGCACCTGTGTGCGCCTGTGCGTGTGTGCATGTGTGTGTGCATGTATGTGTGCACCTGTGCGTGTGTGCATGTGTGAGCGTGTGCACTTGTGTGTGTATGTGCACCTGTGTGTGTGCGCCTGTGCCTGTGTGTGCCTGTGTGTGCTTGTGCACCTGTGTGTGTGCCTGTGTGAGCGTGTGCACCTGTGCGTGTGTGCGCCTGTGCGTGTGTGTGCACCTGTGTGTGTGCACCTGTGTGAGCGTGTGCACCTGTGTGTGTGTGCATGTGTGTGTGTGTGCGTGTATGCGTGTACCTGTGCATATGTGCATGTGTGCTTGTTCCTGTGTGTGCATGTGTGTGTGTGTGTGTGTGTGCACCTGTGCATATGTGTGGTTCTTTGCAAAAACAATAATATACTTTACACACTTGTATTTTTTTACTTAGCTCCCCTGGAAACTGTTTCCTGTTACTATTTACAGGTGGTACAGTTTTTTGAAGAAATTACTTAGCAAAACGAAAAGTCACAAGGACGAGACAATTTGACACAGTAACCGAGGGAAGCAGGGCGGGGGAGGGAACTGTGCAGCGGGGACACCATGGTGACAGTGGCCAGTCCTGGACACGTGTGGAGACAGGCTTGTGGCTGCAGCAGCCCTGCACGGAGGCATGGTCCTCCTCACTGGTATCCGTGGAGACGCTGTTCGAGATCCACACCTGGCAGGTGTGAAGCCTCTCTGCCTTGAAATCTCTTCCCTCACCAGCCTGGGGAGAGGGGTGGTTCGGTTTCCAGAGGCGGCCGCTGTGGTCACAAGGGGAAAGGCCACTGAGGTCCCAAGGACTGGAGGCCAACTTGCATCCTTCGGTTACAATGTTAAGTTGTCCCTGTGACTTTTTGTTTTACTAAGTATGCTGCCGTTTTTGCTCAGAAGAGCAAGGATGGGTCAATACGGCTCTCGTTTCCAAGAAACCCAGTAAGGATGATGTAGAGACAGGACGGGTGGACGCTGAGAAGAAGGCAGGGGGCAGGGGAGGGCAGGAAGCCGGGCCCCACAGACCCTGGGAGACAGGCAGAGAAAGCTGGCCCTGGGCGAGTGTCCCCCTAGCATCCCAGAGCTGAGGAGTGCCTGTGGCCCACAAGATACGGGGTAGCCATCATAGGCCCCGAGGTGCTGGCTCTGCCTCGGGCTCTGCATCGGGGGTCCTGGCTCTGTGTCAGGGGTTGGAGCTCCATGTCAGGGGTCTCAGCACTGTGTCAGGGCTCCCAGGCTTCACAATGGGGGACCTGGCTCCATGTGGGGGTTCCAGGCTCTGTATTGGGGGTCCCAGCTCCATGTCATGGGGCCTAGTTCTGGATGGGGGTTTTGGCTCTATGTCAGGGGTCCCAGGCTCCATGTTGGGGGTCCCAGCTCTGCCTTGGGGTCCCGGCTCTGCATTGGGGGTCCTGGCTCCGTGTCCGGAGTCCCAGCTCCATGCTGGGGGTCTCAGCTCCACGTTGGGGGTCCCAGCTCTGCATTGGGGGTCCTGCCTCCATGTTGGGGGTACTGGCTCCATGTTGGGGGTTCCAGCTCTGTGTTGGGGGTCCCAGCTCTGTGTGGGGGGGGTCCCAGGCTCTGCATCTGGGCTCCATGTTGGGGGTCCCAGCTCCATGTTGGGGGTCCCAGGCTCTGTGTTGGGGGTCCCAGCTCTGTGTGGGGGGTCCCAGGCTCTGTGTTGGGGGTCCCAGCTCTGTGTGGGGGGTCCCAGGCTCTGTGTTGGGGGTCCCAGCTCTGTGTGGGGGGTCCCAGGCTCTGTGTTGGGGGTCCCAGCTCTGTGTGGGGGGGTCCCAGGCTCTGCATCTGGGCTCCATGTTGGAGATCTTGGCTTTGTGCCTGGGAGGTTCTAGGTTCCACAGTGGGGAGTCTTGGGCTCCATGTTGGGTCCTGGGGTCTTGATCGAGGGTCCCGAGTGGTTTTGGCACATAGAACATAGTGAGCCCAAGAAGGAAGGAGAAGTGAACGAGGGCAGACAGGTGTCGGGGGATGGTGGCCAGTCCCGCCCCCAGAGACAGAGTCTGCCCGGTTCCCCTGTTGTGGCCGGGGCAGGTCCCTCCACCCAGCCAGCTGCAGCTGGATATGTAGGGGCTTTGAGGCAAATGATCCTGCCGAGAGGGCTCGGGCACTGCCTCTGCCCCTCACGGAGGCTGTGGCCCCAGGAGAGGAGGGACCCCTACTCCCACTATCTTCTGTCTGCCCCCAGGCAGGCATCCCCAGGGAGACCTCCTGGGCTGGACACGTCGCTGTCTGGGAAACGACCACCGGGAATTCAACCTGCAGAATCCAGGCCTTTTTGTCAGAGCTGCGTTAACAAATGAAGCTGTTTTGTGCTCAGACCACTTTGTGACTGAACAAACATGTGCCGGCTGCCCTCTCCATGTTTATAGACGGCCAGGTAGAAACAGCCTGGTTCCCCGCTGCCAGGAAGACGAAGAGGGGACACGCAGCGGGACGCGCAAGAGCAGTAGAGAGGTGCCAGGAGCTGAGCCAGCGCCCTGCTTCCTTCACAACATGAGACAAGCTGCAGGCACAAAGGGCAGCCAGTATGGGCTCCACCGTTTTGGAGGTGGGCTGTGAGCCACCTTGTTTTCCCTGACGGGTGCTGTTTTTTAAACGGGCGAGTCCTGTGCACGTGTATGTGTGTGCTGCACCCTTCCAGATCAAAGCCCAGCCCAGTCCTACCCCAGACGCCGTTTCCATCTGGGTAACTGCCATCCAGGCTAGGCCTCATGCACACGTATCCCACCCTGGGCACTCCTTCTGCCTGGGTAATTGCTGGGCTCAGCCTTGGACTTCACACTTGTAAAAATGGCATGGTGGTGGGGGCATCTGACCTCCTCTAACTTCACAAGGGAGAAGAAGAATCAAGATCAACAGCCCAAAGCCGATTTTTATGAGGCGGAGGTCGGACATACTTCCTCTCTCCAACCTTTTTACCAGTTCTGACGCCAGCCGTCCCTACCACGGCACTCTCTACTTCTCTGCTGGGTTTGATAATTCGTTGCATGGCCACACAGAACTCACAGACAATACTCATGATTATGGGATTTATTAAGGAAATAACAGGTTACAGTTTAACATCAGGAACAACTCAGGATACAGTTCTTCAATCAGGACAGCCTCTCCTCAGCCGTGCCCGCAGGCAGGCCTCTCTCTGGCCCCTGGCCTGGCCTCTGCCCTGCTTGGAAAAGTGTTACAAAGCCCTTCAGCTCTGCCAATAAGTGTCCAGAGGCACCCCACTCTGCCAGGAAGCTTCGTTCTGTGGGTTGGCACACCCACTGTAGCTGCCTCTCTCCCTGGGCTGGGAAGCCCACCATGCCATCTTGTGCCAGTCTCCTGGTTCTGCTGCCGCCATTTCTCTGCCACAGCTTCTCGCCATCTCTGGTGTTACAGCTCTGTCTCCTGGGTCTAGGAGGTTCTCAGCTCAGGGACCCCGGGACCAAAGTACGTGCTTCACTGCCAGCTCCTTTCTTGGTGATATTGAGGTTCCCCCCTTTCTGCCTCTAGGATGGCTCATTTTAAGCCTAGCAGAATGGCAAAACTGACTGATTCCCTCATTAGAGCTCCATACACCTTATTTGCATGGTCCTGCCGCCACACAGGTGCCATGCACCTTATTTGTATTAGCAAGCTGTCCAGTTCCCTTGGTGGGCCACAAGCACCTTATTTTATAGTCCCACCCAATCTTTGTGTGGGAGTTACAAAGCCTATGGCTAGAAGGGCCATATTAAGGAATTCACTGCACTGCAACACCCCAGAATCATACCCCAGGCACCCCCTCTGCCCTGGGTAACTGCCAGCTGGCCTGGACTTCAGGCCCTAGAATCACATGGTACTTGCTGGCACCTGCGCTGGGTCTGTGAGGTTGCCCACATGGCTATGAAGAGCAGCTCTCCTTCCATCACAGTGGAAAATCTGCCAAACAAGCACACCTGCCTCCTTCCATTTACTCGTCTTACCACTGATGGGTGGACTCAACCATACCAAGGATCGTGACGATGGCGCAGGACTGGGCAACATTTTGTTCTGTTATACATAAGGTTATACATGAATCAGAGCCAACTCAAAAGCAACTAACAACAGCAGCAACGACAACCACCAGGATGGGTGTTGGGTTGTTTTTATTCTGGGCTGATAGGAGCCTGCTGCTGGGAACGTCCTTGAGTGTTTATTTGGTGTCCAAACAAACATTCCTGTTGGGAGGGGAGTTACTGGGTCATAAGGAGGACATGTGATGAGTTTGAGAGGCTCCTGCCAAACTTCTCCAGAGTGGACGCACCACTCATGCCCAGCAGCAGTAGCTGCACGGGTGTTCCAGTGGCTCCACATACTTGCCAGCAGTTGGTGCTATCTTTCCAGCTGGTCACTTGCGGGTGCTCTGGCTGGTGTGTAACGGTGTCTCCTGTGTTTTTCAGGTGCACCTGGCAGATGCAGGATTGTGTGAGCACTCCTGGACAGCCTGCTCTATGCAGTGTCTGCTCGAGTCTGCACACTCTCTCCTGGTTTTGGTTTTTTCTTATTGAGCTCTAGGACGTGGTTGTGATACCTGGATGCAAGGCCTGTGTTGGTTATAAATGCAGCAAATGTCTTTTGAGGAACAGAAGTATTTAGTTTTAATGAAGACCAGTTTACCAGTTATCTTTTTTGTAGTTGTTCCCATTCATCTTTTATGAAGAGTGCTTTTTGAGGCCATAAAGGAATCCTGCAGTCATTATTTTCTCAGTGTGAATCTGGATGGTGCAAACAGCAAATGTGCTCAGCTGCTAACCAAAGGGTTGGAGGTTTGAGTCCACCCAGAGGCACCTTGGAAGCAAAGCCTAGCAATCTACTTCTGAAAAATCAGCCATTGAAAATCCTATGGTGCACATCTCTAGTCTGACACATGTGGGGTCTCCATGAGTCAGGATTGACTCAATGGCAACTGGTGATGGTGGAGGTGATGGTGGTGGTGGTGGTGATGATGATGTTGGAGGTGATGGTGGTGGTGGTGGTGGTGATGGTGCTGGTGGTGATGATGATGGTGGTGGATATGGTGATGATGTGGTGGTGGTGGTGATGGTGATGATGACGATGGTGGAGGTGATGGTGTCAGATGTGGTGATGGTGGTGGTGGTGGTGGCGGTGGTGGTGGTGATGGTGGTGATGGCGATGGTGGAGGTGATGGTGTCGGATGTGGTGATGGTGGTGATGGTGGTGATGGCGATGGTGGAGGTGATGGTGTTGGATGTGGTGGTGGTGGTGGTGGTGGTGGTGGTGATGGTGGTGATGATGGTGGAGGTGATGGTGGTGGAGGTGATGATGGTCGTGGTGGTGGTGGTGGTGGTAATGGTGGTGGAGGTGGTGATGGTGGTGGTGGTGGTGATGGTGATAATGATGATGGTGGAGGTGATGGAGGTGGTGGATATTTGGCTCACACCAGCCCCCATGCAGCTGGGGGGCCACCCACAGAGGTCTGGGCTGGGTCTGCCAGGTGGGGCTGGGCTCACTTCAGCCCCAGGTGGGCTCCACTGCATTCTGAGGGTGAAACAGGGGACCTGGCTGTCCATCAGCTGGGCAGAAAGTCCCCTGAGGGCACCAGAACTTCACTGGAATCTGAGGGTTACATCTGAACCTCCTTTGGGGACCTGAGTGGCTGGGAAGAACCTAGTGTGCATTAGGCTGGCGGACACGATTCTGGACAGAGAACCAAATGCCAAGAGCAGCGGGGCCTGAGGGAGGTCAGGCTTCTGCCCAAAGTCGGCCACTTCACTCTCTACCGCCACCACCACACACAGGGCAGCCTGGCTGGCTGATCCCTGAAACTCCGGTAGGAAGGCCGGGAGTGATGCGGGTGCTCCTGGCCTGCACCCTGAAATGTAGCTTTGGGGGGGCTTCCTGAACTGCCTGCACATTGAGCCTTCTTGAGCCGGGGCGAGGGTGGGCGGGAGCCATGGGAGGTGGGAGGGCAGGGATGGCAGGAAGGCGGGGGAGTGAGGGTCAAGTACAAGGAGGGTCGGGGATGAGGGCCTGGGGAGGGTGCAGACGCCCATGGGGCTGTGTGCGGGGGAGTCCTTGGAGGCGTGACTGCTGGCTGCCCAGGTTTCTCTGATCTTCGCCCTGACGGTTAGGGCTGTTCCTCAGTGCCCGCCTCAGGACCCTGTCACCAGTGGGAGGCCATGAGTGACCCCTGAGATGGCCGTGTGGTGGCCATGCATGGACGAGAGTGGATGGAGAGCTCTTGCTGGTGGCTAGGGTGCCTTCAGACATTTCCATACGGGCTAAACAGCCCCCTCCTGCGTCGCCAAGCACAGATGTCCACTCCTGGGCTGTCACCTTGGGGCCATCTGGGGGAGACCGTGGAACCCCGCAGGTGGACGTCGGGGCTCCAGCTGTGGCCCTGCAGCCTCCCATGGGCTCCCGAGCTCAGCAAGCTGGGCAGGAAACCAATCCCAGAGGAGGCAGGGTTCAGGAAGAAGCTTCCAGAACCTTTGACCTACGGCTGTGTTCCAGCCTCCTTGCATGCTTTCAAATCACTGCTCTTGCTGCCCGGGCACCTCTTTCATGCTCCCATGACATCCTCGGTGTGTCTAGGTCAGAGAACACGCCTGGGGCTCCCTGATCAGCACTTACCCCTGCGTGTGTGGTCACATGTAAGAAGGTTCTTTGTTCATAGACTGAATTTTTACTCATCAGACTTTGGTTTTCACAGGAGTCAGGGTCCTTGCATCTTGATAAATTGAACAATGCTGCTCCCCCACCTTCCCTGCATCTGCAGCCCCTCCCCCCAGCTGCAGTCACCAGAACATTCCGTCATACTTAGGAAGGTCTTCTGTGCTTGTCACTGGTAACTGCAGGTTTCTTATCTTTTTTTTTAATGCTTTAAATTGATGCCTGTGATCACCCCAGGGCATGGGTGCTGCACTGGGTGCGCCAGGCTGGGAGGGAGGCAGCGGCTTCTAGCTATGCCCCAGTCCTGCCCCTGGCCCCCAGGCTCATCTAGTCCCGTCTTCCTGTAAACAAGCGCTCTCCCACCTCACTTGACAAAACAAACGAACACCAAGTTGGTGTCTTGGGGTTTTAGCTCACCCATCTTAAGGACAGCAGTTTCGTGTCGCATGGGTTCCCCCAGTTCACCGGAGGCCTGAGGCTTTTCTGGCTCTTAAGCTGTATTTCTTCGTTTGCCTGGATCCGTTTCATCTTGCTGCCCAAGAATAGCTTGACCTGGCCCTCATTCTCCCTGGTAGATTTTTAGGTTCACTTTATTTTCCTTCAACATTTCTTGTGTCAGCACTCCAGCTGCTTCTGGAGTCCATCTCTGCCGTGGAGAGTTCCGCTCGGTCTCGTTGCTGTTCCTTGGAGGTGGCCTGCCATACTTCACTGTAAGCTTCTAGAAAGTTCTCCAAGATGAACCCAGGTTGCACTAAAAGGTCTCTCAATGTGGGGGTCTTCTTATCTCTGCTGGGCTCAGGCTCCCCTAGGCCCCCCAGGCCACATGGAGGGGAGGGGCCCAGCCTGTCTCAGGGCTCAGGCTCCCCCAGGCCCCCGAGGCCACGTGGGGAAGAGGGGCCCAGCGCCCTGCCCAGCCTCATCCCATCTTCTCCGGGGTTTGTCTGGTCCCTGACACATCTCTTCTGCGTGTTGCCAGGGCTGGGCTGGCGTCCTCGCTGGTTGACCCGGCTTGCTGTCCACTCTCAGGTTTGTCGGAACTGAATGAGACGGTGGCCTCGCTCACCGCTGCGCCTGGAAGGGGCTGCGATTGCTGTGGTCCCTGCTCGGGTCGCGGGCCCAGGCGCGGATTCTGGACTCCGAGGGCCAGGCCATGCTGCTCTGAGCCCTGTGTTTTCTCACTGGGCTGCACCGTGAACGTTTGTCCAAGCTTTATCTGGAAAGAAGTTACTGGGGAGCCACGGTAAGAACTAGAAGGCAAACAGTGTGAGGATGGTCCGGAGTTCAGAGGAAAGGGGAGCCCTCACTGCTCCAGTTCTGTTTTGATTCACGGGCCAACGCCTGGTTAGGGAACGCGGGCATGCAGTCCTCACATCTCTCTGGCCCTTTCACCCGGGATTCCATTTGCTTGTTCTTCCAAAAACTGTGTCAGACTCTGAGCAGGTGGCCTTCTCAGCCCTCCTCAGAGGAAGGTGCCCCCAGGACAGATGGCAGAGGAGCAGGAGGGACCTGGGAGGTGTCTGCCATCCCTTCTGCTGTACCCCTTGCTGAGTCACTTCAGGTGGTGGCAGGGGTCTTCAGTGCTGTCCCTGGGCAGTCTTCTCTGAGGGTCTCCCAGAGCCCCCATCTCAGATGCGTGGAGAGGGCAAAGTTACCCAGGTCCTTCAGGGTGGCAGAGGTCCAGACAGCTCAGCTCCCAGAGGTGAGGGGCCCGTACCCTGCTGTCCTCCACCCCATCCTGACAGAAGGGGGCACTGCAGCTTTATTTTATAATAACATTAGCCTTGGGTGACTAACTGAGGCCTCCCTTCCTTCCTCACTCTAGTCCTTCCCTTCCCTCTTTCTCCAGTCTCCTCCCCTCCTCCTTCTTCCCTCCCTCTTCCCCTGTGCCTCATGGGCTTCTCCGCCCCTCCTCCCCCTCCCCCTTCTCCTCCCCTCCTCCTCCCCCTCCCCTCTTCTCCTCCCCTCCTCCCCCCTCCTCCCTTCTCCTCTTCTTCCTCTTCCTCGCTTCCTCCCCCCTTCTCCTTTCCTCTCTCCACCCCTCCTCCCCCTCATTCAGGGTCATGGGGTCCAGCAGCCTGTGTCCCCCTCCTTTCCCAGGCCAGCTGGCCTGCATGGGGACAAACCAGGGAGTTTTCAGGAAGATGTTTCCAGTGCCCCTCCTGCACAGCCCCTTCCCTGCCCCCCCAAATGCCGAAAACACCATCACACCAAGAATGATGCAATGATGCCCTTTGCCTACTCCCTGATGCCCCCGAGGGTGGGCCAGCCTTGGTCCTGTGTGCACATTCACGGACTCAGGAGAAGGGACGTCCCTCCGAGGTCAGTGTGGAATGGAGGACCCTGAGGCACCTGGTCCCAAGGACTCAGGAGAAGGGTCATCCCTCTGAGACCGGTGTGGAATGGAGGACCTCGAGGTGGCAGGCCTGTGACTCGGAGGAGAAGGGACATCCCTCCTAGGCCCATGTGGAATGGAGGACCTTGAGGAGGCGGGCCTGTGATTGGGAGGAGAAGGGACATCCTTCCTAGGCCCATGTGGAATGGAGGACCTCGAGGTGGCAGGCCTGTGACTCAGAGGAGAAGAGATGTCCCTCCTAGGCCCATGTGGAATGGAGGACCTTGAGGAGGCGGGCCTGTGATTGGGAGGAGAAGGGACATCCTTCCTAGGCCCATGTGGAATGGAGGACCTCGAGGTGGCAGGCCTGTGACTCAGAGGAGAAGAGATGTCCCTCCTAGGCCCATGTGGAATGGAGGACCTTGAGGAGGCGGGCCTGTGATTGGGAGGAGAAGGGACATCCTTCCTAGGCCCATGTGGAGTGGAGGACCTCGAGGCAGCAGGCCTGTGACTGGGAGGAGACGAGCCTAGTGGGCACACAGTCCTCCGGCCAGCAACTGGCTGAAGCGTCCCCCTGTAGTGACCTGGAAATTCCACTGCAGAGTGGTGGTGTGCAGCTTGGGCCATGGGCAAGTCTACCTGTAGAGCAGTGACTGCGTCCACGGCCACCCCAGCATCCAGCTTGCCCGGCATGTGACGCCACACTGCAGAGCTGCTGTTGAGCTGACCAGGGTCTGTCGAGGGCGTCAGGCTCAGCTGACAGCTGGCTTTCAAAGGGATAAGGACGGCAGCTGATCGAAGCCCACCACATCTGTTTAAGTCCACGAGCTTGTAAGGACATTTAAAAAACCTTTGGAGCATGATAGCAAACCAATTCAATATCTTGAAAACGGCTCAGTTGGGGAGATGCAGGAGGAGACTTGGTGGCACAGTGGTTAAGCTCTCAGCTGCTAACCAAAAGGTTGGCGGTTTGAACCCACCAGCTGCTCCCTCCATAGGAGAAAGATGTGGCAGTCTGCTTCCATAAAGACTTACAGCCTTGGAAATCCTATGGGGGCAGTTCTACTCTGTCCTATAGGGTCTCTATGAGTTGGAATCACCTTAACAGCACGGGCAAGAGAGATGCAGCAAGCGTTTACCTGCCTTTCGTGCAGGAACTGCACCCTCGATAGCCAAATCCATGGAAAATTACTTCAATGAATTCATGCAGGCAAATAAACGATAGGTTAGGAAATCACCATTTTGCATGTCCTGAGGAATCAGTAAGGAGTCCCTGGTGGTGCCAACAGTTAACAAGCTTGGCTGCTAACCGGCAGATTGGCAGCTTGAGTCCACCCAGAGGTGCCTTAGAAGCAAGCCAAGGTAATCTGCTCCTAAAAATCAGCCATCGAAAACCCGAAAACCCTATGGAGCACAGTTTTACTCTTATGCACATGGGATCACTGTGAGTCAGGGTCAACTCTACAACAACCAGTTTGATTGATTTCTTTGGATGAATCAATAAATCTAGACATGAGCACTAGGGGCTGCGGATATCACAAAGAGTGACAAGCAGATGTTGTTTGCATCCCATTGAAAGAACACACAACCCCTAAGAGTCTTGTGAGGACTGAGCCTGAACCCCATCAGGCTTCCAGCTCCAGGTGCCCATTTCCAGGAAACAGAGGCAGGAGGAGAGTGCTCTGCTGACATGAGTGTGCAGTCAGCAAATCCAAAGCTTGAGAGCCTTGGTCTGGAGGCTGGTCTGCAGCAGATACATTGTATCCAGGGCACTGGAGGCTCTGTCCTGCAACAGATACATTGTATCCAGAGCATTTGGGGCTCCATCCTGCAACAGATACATTGTATCCAGAGCATTTGGGGCTCCATCCTGCAACAGATACATTGTATCCAGGGCACTGGAGGCTCTGTCCTGCAGTAGATACATTATATTCAGAGCACTGGAAGTTTTGCCTGCAGTAGGCCCAACAGGCAGCAGATACCTTGTAAGGGAGAGGAAGGGTTGAGGGGTGGCTGTAGATAAGTAGAGATGGAGAAGACATAACATTAAAAAACATTGAAACATTAAAAAGGCAAAACCTGAGCTATGGTGTATATGGGTGTACTCTTG
Source organism: Trichechus manatus latirostris (assembly GCF_000243295.1). Classification (NCBI taxonomy): domain Eukaryota; kingdom Metazoa; phylum Chordata; class Mammalia; order Sirenia; family Trichechidae; genus Trichechus; species Trichechus manatus. The sequence goes on along the minus strand of NW_004444008.1, from coordinate 1,008,748 downwards.
ATTGAAAAAAAAAAAGAAAGAAACGAAAGGAAGTGGTTGTATGTGTCAGGAGAAGGGTTGCTTTTTGGGGGAAGAGAGGCACTGGAACTGGGCCCGGGTTCATGCAGGGGTTTCTAGGGGCTGGCAGTTCTTGCTTTTGAGAGACAGTGGGAACAGAGTGTTGATCTTATAATAACTCACTAAACTAAACTTAAAAAAAAAAACAAGCAGCCCTGCCCCCACCTCAGCCCTCATCTACAATTTAAATGAGCACAACAACAGATTTTTGTTTTAAACTGTGGTCGCCATGAGTTGGAAATGACTTGACAGGAACTAATAACAAGTCTCTATATAACAAAACATTTGCCATTTCAACATTCTTCACATGTATGGTTCAGGGACCGTAGTCACTTTCACCATGTTATGCAACCACAGCCACTATTCATTTCCAGATTTTTCCATCACCCTTAACAGATGCTCAGTGCCCCCTGAGAAGTGCACAACTGATTCTGACACCTGAAAGCTTGCAGGACCAACCACAGCCTTTGGGTGCTGTCAGTAGGAAGGTTTTATAACCACTGAGAAGGAGGACCCTCCTGCTGAGAATCTGAACAAAGCTCTTAACGCTGTCTTAGTTCCCTAGGGCTGCTGAAACACAAATACCATGAGTGGGTGGCTGTAAAGAACAAGAATTTATTGTCTCACAGTTCTGGAGGCTAGATGTCCAAATCAGGGCATTGGTTCTAGGGGAGGCTCCCTCCTTGTAGGCAGCCCCGGGTATTCCTTCACATAGCGTCTATCTTCCCCTTGTCTGCCTGTCTCTCTGTGTCTATTCTGTTCCCTTTATAAGGAGCCATTCAGAGTGATTAGGTTTAGGACCCACTCTACTCCGGTATGACCTTATTAACATAACAAAAGAAAACTCCATTTCCAAACAGGGCCACCTGCACAGGTAGAGAGGTCGGGATTTCAACATGTATTTTTGGGGGACACAATTCAATCCATGTTGTTGTTGTTGTTAGGTGTGGTTGAGTCAGTTCCGACTCAGCAGCCCTACACACAACAGAACAAAACACTGCCTGGTCTTGTGCCATCCTCACAATCGTCATTGTGCTCGAGTCCATTGTTGCAGCTACTGTGTCAATCCATCTTGTGGAGGGCCTTCCTCTTTTTCAATCCATAACACCTGCCAAGTGACCCTTATCTCCTGGGCCTCAGTTTCCTCACCTGTAAAATGAAGGGGTTGGACCCACTGATGATCTCCTGTGGTTACAACGCAACTAGATGAAGCAGAGACCTGGCCCTGGACCATCCAGGCCAACTGTGGCCATCAGTCCTGAGTTCACAGACACAACTGCCCAGCTCCCCACATGGCAAACAGGGTAATAAATCCTTTCTCCAGCACCCACACTTCTTGGTTACGCAGAGCAATGCCCTGATCTTGTCAACAAAGCTGGTCTCTCCCTGGGAAGGACACAGGAAAACAGTTTCATCCTAGGTGTGTGTGTGGGGGGGGGCCTTTTCCACTCCTTCCATCCCTGCTGACCCTGGAGAGGCAGCTCACGACCACCAGGACCGCCTGCAGCCCCTACCTCCATGATAGATCCTCTTGAACATCCACTGGCCACTGCTGCCCCTGTCCATACCCAAACCTGCCATGGTGGGAGGCGGAGAGGGTAGGTGGGGGCAGGAGTGTGGATAAGCTTCTGCAGACCACTGGTGTTGGGGTGTGGGTGGGGGGGCTGGGCCAGCGAAGTTCTCTTCCAGAGCTGCCCAGGCCCCTGGCTTCTTCAATACCCACCACCCCCAGCAGGGGCAGAGGGTGGAACCAGCCACCCTAAGGTTTCTCTCCTGTCTATGGTTGGAAATAGCCTTTCTGAGATTGGTGTTTACATTGCATAGAAAATGAGGAGCCCTGACTTCCCACAGCCCGGAGGAACCCACAGGCCCCCAGCTGCCTCCTCGGCCTGTGGAAACACACATTTTTAAACATAAGATTAGATCATTCAGCTTTTTTCATTTTATGATATATTGTGGTCATTCTGGCCCACACCACCTAGTTTCTACCTTATTGTTGCAAAACGGTTTTGGGGTGACTCTGCACGGGTTTAGGTTAACGCTTTAGACCAATCCTCTGTTGGTGGACATGTGGCTGCCCCAAGTCTTTTGTGCCATTCCTTAGGGGACTCACTAGGCTCTGGAAGGCAGGAGCTGCACCTTGAGTCTGCCGGCTGTGTGTCCCCTGCCTTCTCTAACGAGGTCCCTGCTCATTCCCAGGGTGTCGACGGCCTGCAGGTGTCGGCCCATCTCGCGTGGGCTGCCCCAGGCAGTGCCCTGGACAAGCAACATCCCCAAGGATGGGAAGGGACAGATGCTAGGGAGGGGTGGCAGAAGGGGAGGGCAGGGGCCAGGTCCCCGTGAGGTTCCCCTGAAGCCTAATGACTTGTGTATGGGCCTGTGTTCCCTATGGATGAGTGCTCAGGCACCCCCCTCAGCAGGTAAACGAGGGCCCCCCCGCCCGAAAATGCCTTCGCTGGCCGGCTGGGAGAGCCTGCCTGAGGGAAGAGACCGGAGCCGCTCCCCCCACCCCGCTCCCCGCAAAGGGTCTGACGGACAGTGAGGAGGGGGGTTACTGCCCTGCGGGGGTGGACCGCGGATAGTGCGGGAACGCGGCACCCTCCGCACAGGGGCAGGCGGTGGGGGGGCGATGACGGCCCCGTGGGGGATGGGGGACAGCGCGAGGGGCGGGGGACTGCCCTGATGGGAGGGGGGCGGGCAGGGCAGGAAAGGGGGCACCGTGGGGTCAACTGTCGGGGCGGGGCCGGGCTGGGATTGCGGGGGGCGGCCCGCTCGCACCGGCCCCGGGGGTCGGGAGGCTCAGCGCGGCCGGGCAAACTTTTCTGGGGACGCGGGGGTGGCGGCGGGCAGGTGAGTCACCTGGACCCGGGCGGGGTCGGGAGGTCGGGGCGGG
>NW_004444008.1:998498-1005462 GCF_000243295.1 Trichechus manatus latirostris | reverse complement strand
GCCCGACTGCCCGAGCCCGAGCCCCGGCCCGGGTGAGCGCTGGGGGCGGGGGGCGCACCTGCGGACGAAGGCGGGGCGCGAACCGGGGAGGGGGGGCCGAGACGGTGAGGGACGCTGGGGGGCTACTCACTCCCTTCCCTTCACTTCCCTTCTGCCCCCATCGGCTCCCCTCACTTCCCACTGCTCCTCCCCCATAGTTCCCCTCACCACCCGGGTCTCCTGACGGTCCCTGCACCCCAGCCCTCTCCCCTGCACCCCTGTCCGCAGCGCCCCCTCGTGCTCCCCAGAGGTTATAGGCTTGTCCTCTTGCTCCCCTCTGCGCCCCGAGCCTCTCCGCGATGGGCGACCCCTCGGGGCACTTTCTGTGGCACAGCTCGGTGTGGGGGGAGTGGGAGGGTCTGTGAGTCATGTTGGGGGTAGCTGTAGAGACTCCCCAGGTGAGGGGGGCTCTACCTCCCATCAGCACCCCCCTGGGTGGGGCGCTGTGGAGACCCCCACTGGCTCTTCCTGCTTCCTCCCCGGCAGGCTGGGCTCTGTCCTCCGCTTGAGCAAAGGGCCCTGGCTGGAGTCCCAGGGCCTGACCTTGGACAGGTTGATCCTCCAGTGTTCCACAGACGGATGGCCCCAGGGCAAGGCTGGGTGTAGTGGGCCTCTGGCCTGCCAGACCCCCAGGGCAGGGCCCAGCCTTCCATCCCCCATCCCAGCCTCCCTCTGTCGGTGGGTGGGGTGGGTGGGTCCATGCACCAGCTGCACCGTTCTCTGTGAAATCGGGGTGCTGACGGCTGTTCCTGGCAGGGTTGTGGGGTGCTACATGAGCATGGGGTGTACAGAGGAGGGACTTCCAGCTAATGAAATGTGGCCATCCTGCCTGTGCCCCCGGGTGTCCAGAGGACACTTGGACACTGTCCAGGTGGCTCCTGGCCCCAGCATGGCAGGAAAAGGGCAGGGTCAGCCGAGGTGGCTCCTTCTGAAGTAGGGATGCAGGTCCTTGTAGCCTGTGACCCTTGCCAGCAGAACCAGGGACACTTGTAGGCAGTGTGGGGAGGCCTGGGAACGCTGGTGAGAATGCCCCTTTTGGCGTCCCTTCCTGTGGGTGAGGGGTCAGCCTGGCTTTCCTGTGCATGAAGGTGGCACGCGGGCCAGTCTCCTCTCACTGGATGGTCAGGGGCAGGCTGCCAGCCAGTGTTCTGCACAGGTAAACTGAGGAAGCAGAGCCCAGCATCTCCTCGTCCACTCAGTGGCAGCCTGGTTGTGGTCCCTGGAGGAGCTTGGGGCACCTGTCCAGGCCCAGCCTCCTGCCTGTGGCCCCTCCCTTGGGCAGCTGGTCAGCTTGCTCCCAGTCTTCAGCTGGACTCGTTTCCTCCTGCCCGCTTTCCCTCTGTCTGGAGCCGCCAAGCTCAGGAGCAGTGCAGGAACTCAGACTGCAGGCAGCCGAGCCGGCTGAGCCCCTTGGCAGGCGTGAGGCAAGCTATGCCCTCCAAGGGCGGCTTGGTGCCTCGGGCCTACCTCCCTCTTTCTGAGAGGTTCTGCCTTCTCAGCCTCGGTCTCCTCGGCTCCCACCCAGGATCGGCTGGGGTCCACACCATGTGGAGGTCCACACTGTGTGGGGGTCCACACTGCAGCACAGAGGTTCATGTCGAGCATTCGGGGGCCAGTTTCCAAACCCGCCTGACCCGGGAAATCCCCTGGCGGCACTGAACTAGATTCTTGACTCTGTTGTGGATCCACCAAACCCTCCAGGAGCCTGGGCGGCTGGGCTCTGGGAGGCCTTTCTCAGGGATGTTGGGGATGAAGCAGGTTTGGGGAACCCCAGCCCACGGGTCCTCAGAAGCCCTGGGGCCACCTGCAGCCTGCGGGGTGAGGCCAGGACACTCCTTCTCACATGGCATGGGGAGGATGGGAGAGGCGGAGAGACAGGCCCCCCTGTGCCTGCTCACCGTGGGTGACCAGAGCTTACCGAGGCCACCCTCGGGGGTGCCTGGCCTGGTGGCAGTGGTGACAAGGCCCCTCCAGGGCCTGGAGCTGGAAGATGCTGGAGCGCCTGTTCGCGGAGCCCTCCCTGTTCTCTGGGCAGGCGGGGGTCTCCATGGAAGGCTGTGGTCACACAGGGTGGGTTCTTGAGCCCTTGTCACGGGGCTTCAAGGGTGCGGCAGCCCAGGCAGCTGCTGGCTGAGCCCTAACCTTGAGCTGTCCCTGCCGTGGGGTCCTGGCTCTGCCTGGCGGGCTGGCAGGCTGCTCCGCGTGTCTGCCTGGGCCTGCCTCCGCAGCGCCCCCTTTCCTCCCAAAGGAGCGAATGGCGGGGAGTGGGGGCAGGAAGGGCAAGGCCAAGATGAATGTTGATTTGTGTATCTTAGCTTCCAGCTAACGACTCTGGGATGGGCCCTTCCTGCCCCGCTTCCCTGCTGGCCAGGGGCGTCAGTGGCCTGCTCTCTGGATGACCGGAGGTTTGTCTTTACTGGAGGCTGGGGAGCTGGGTTCCCTTTCACCCACCCTGGGCTACCATGCCCTCAGTGTTTCTGGTGTGGAACACTTGGGAGAGGCATTTTGTTTTGAAGTGAGGTTTGTGAAAAAGGACAGGCTCCTGCTGTTTGTTTACTCCCTGATACACTGTAAGAGTATAACCTGCCTTCAGCGTTAGGCAGACCTGCTTTACAGGGAGGGGTACGTGAGGAAGACAGGGCCGGCGGGCGCCGGGTAGGGATGGTTTTGACTTCAGAGCCCAGTTAGCTGACCTGGGTTAGCCTCGCTCTCCCAGCACTGTGGTCAGGGGAGTTGTCCCCCAGACGGTAGGGTGGCGCCTGGGGGCCTTGGGCAGCCGTATGTGAGACCACTCAAGGATGGGGGGAGGGCCGGCCTGTCCCCTCTGCCCTCAGGTACTTGTGACTGTGAAGGTTCCGCCCGCGGGCCCAGGCCCACCGCCGTCTGGAGGACCCATGCCCCCTGGAGAGTTTGATGGGCGACAGTCACTGTCAGCTGGACCGGGCTGTCCCTGGTCCCCCACCCGCTGCTCCGCCATGACCCCTTGTTCCTCACATGGAACTTTCCACGAGCTTCCTTTCAGCCCCTCTTGACGGCCTGTTCTCCTGACTCGGTTCCTCTTTTCAGATGCAGCTCATTCCTGCCCTGTGATTTGGCCCCTGTGGTTCCGCACGTGTTGGTAACAGACATTCCTGGGGCGTGTCACTTTGTCCCTGGCGGGTGTGCAGGAGCAGGCTGGGCGGGAGGCCCCAGCTCGAGCAGGCAGGCGGCTGTGGGGACCTTGGGGGCCTGCTCACGGCCCACCTTGACTTGGGCCGCAGGCCCCGAGTGAGCTTCCTGTGGGTGTGGGGGCTCAGGCAGGGATGTCACTGCTTGTGGGGCTCATCTCGGGGACACTGTGCTGGGACCCGGGTCCCAGGGAGCAGTGTCATTAAGAACTGAGCCAAGTGCAGCGTGGTCTAGTTTTTTCCACTGGGTGAGGACGTGGGGAGGACAGCTCCGATCATGAGGTTTTGGGAGGGAGTGGACATGTCACACCACTGAGATGGAAAAGACCCTCGGGCTCCTGGCTGTTCCCACTTGACCTGCCCTTGGCAGAGGCTCAGGGTGTGGAGGTCGATTAGGAAGGTCTCGCGCTGGGGGGTGGGTCGCAAGAAACACTCGTGATGCGCCAAGTTCACATTCCAAGGCAGCGGAGAGCAGGCGTGCGGCCATCGTGAGCCGGGACCCCAGGTCTCGTCCAGCTTCTCCTGCACCCCTCAGCGTCCTTGCTGTCCTCAGGGGAGCTCCTCTGGTCACACATCGCGTGATGAGGAGTTGAGATGGTCTTGCTGAGCCTGTGTGTGAATACATGTTCGTGTGCGGGTGTGCAGGTGTGCAGGTGTGCATGCTCACATGCCTGTGTGTGTACGTGCTTGTGAGTGCGTGTATGTGTGTGTTTGAGCATGGGCTTGTGAGGACGAGTGTGTGCACATATGAACCCATACACGTGCACACATACATCTGTATGTGAGTGAGTGCACATTATGAATACGTGTGTGTGCACACATACATGCATTGGGGGATTCAGAGGGAGCTTGCCTGGTCACACGGCATTGTGGTATGGGGGCGCCCCCTCCTCACGAGGCAGGTTCCTGCTCCCCCTGCGGCCATGGAGGACGTGATGGGCATATCACTGCCCTGTGTCTGAAATTTCTCTCCCAGCCCTTGGTCAGGGTGAGGAGCCAGTCCTCCTGAACCTGGCCCCATGGTCTCTTCTGGAAGGCAGGTGGGACAGGAGGTGCCTCTGTGGGAAGGCTGTGAGCTGACCCAGGCAGTGGTGGTCATGCAGCCCTGGGGCTTTGGCGGGGCAGCTGCGGGGCCCCCAAAGGTCTGGCCCAGAGAGCAGTGGCCCCCGAAGGCCAGGCAGATGCCGCCACCGTTCATCCTACGGCGGTTTATGGGGGCGTCTGTGTGCCCCGTTGTGTCCTGGTGCATCTGTGCCCCGAGCAGTCTCCGCCCTCACCTAGTGGGATGCTGTATGGCAAGAGAGGGCCTGGGGGCTGTGGGGAAGAGGCGTGGGATGAGGGAGCTTGGTGTCGGGGTGGCCTCAATGGGAAGGACACTTGAGCGGGACTTGGACGCTGGGGGACAGCGTCCAGGCAGAAAGCGGCCACGCAGGGGTCTGGGGCGGGGGGCATTTCGGGTGGTCTCAGGGTTGGTAAGGCGGGTCAGAGGGCAGCCTGTGGGGGGAGGGGGCCCCAGTCCCTGTGAGAGTCTGTGGAGGGCCTGGTGCCTGGGCTGAGAACAGATGAAGTGCGGTCTCAGGAAGGAGAGACTGACTCCTGGAGGCCTGGTCTACCCCCATCCTGGCCGGATAGACCGGTCCACATGGAGACCCTGGGCATCAGGGTCCTGTCTGCTCTGACCCCCGGCCTCTCAGGCTTAGCCTCCCAGGTTGGGTGGGGGTCCTCCATGCTCTGGAAGACAGGACTGTGGCCTGGGGGGTGCCCCCCCTCCGTCTGTGCCCTGCATGTGGCCAGCCTCAGGAGTGTGAATGAGGATGGGGGTGGAGCCTTCTGGAAATGCAGACCCCTCCTCCAGATTGTGAAATGCTGAGGCACCTCAGCGTGATGAGATGGGGCCACTGGGTGGCAGGTGGTCCGGTGGCCAGTACTGTGGGGTTCTCTGCCCACTGGGCTCTCACGGGGAAGGTGGTGGCGAGGACCTGGTGTGGCTGCTGTGGGGTGTCTTCAGCCGCTCGCTCACCTGTGCCGTCAGCTCTGTGGCTGGGGCAGGGGGGCCTGTTGAAATCACTGCTGCACCCCCCCACCTCCATGCCTGGATGGTTCTGGTCACTGTGGGGTCCCGTACGTGGTGGGGGTGGGAAATGCAGGACCTCTGAGGATGTCCGGCCAAGGTGGGGATGGGCATGTGGTGCTGGATGAGCTCACACTTGCGTATGTGTGCACACACCTCTGCCTTCCGGGCCCAGACTATCCTGCCCTGTGGCACTGACCTCCCTCCATGGGCTCCACGGAGTTCTGGGTCTTTGCCTCCGTGTAACTGACCCTGAGTGACACCTGCGTTTCGTCCCTGTGTGCGTGGTCAGCTCAGCGTGGGGTGGAGGCTCCTAGAAGTGGCTGGTTAGCACTGGGGTCGGGAATGGCCTGGCGCTGGGCAGTGAGGAGGTGCCTAGGGCCCTCAGGAGGGAGCCCCACGAAGTCCTAGGGCCTGGTATGTAAGGGAATTTGTTGACTATCTAGGGGGCTCAGCAAAGCTGAGCTGTGGTGACCATCCCTGCACCCAGTGGGGTCAAGCTGCAGTGACCATTTGGGGCAGCAGGGTGGGACTGGTCTGCGGGCTGTGGGGAGGGGGCTGGGCAAGCTGGCTGTGTCCCCTGAAGGGGTGGTGTGAGGAGGCCTGTCTCCCTTCGTGGAGACGAGGCAGGGCTCTGGGCCAGTGAGAAGAGCTGAAAGAGTTAACACCTTCCTTTGTGACAGGGGTGCTCCACAGGAGAGGAGGTCTAGTCTGCACTGATAAGCCCAGATCTCCTGGAGCATGGCAGCCCTGGCTGCCGGCCACTCCGAGCCCGGGCCCCACGTCCATGGCCGCAGTGTTGCGAGCCATCTTGAGCCCCGGGCCCAGAGAGCTGGTGAGTGGTCCTGTGGGCCGGCTGCCCGTGGCTGGGGCAGTGAGGACTGTGGCCTCGTGGTACGGTGACGCTGTGATTCCTGCAGCCGGGTCCTCAGGGTGCCTGCCGGGACGGGGCCGCATGGCCTCCTGTACACCCAGGATGGCTTTGTCTCTCGGTGGTTTCCGTGGGAAGGAAGCAGTGAAGGCGGGCAGGGAGAGCTGGGTGAGTCCTGTGTGAGGGGTTGGTGCTCCACTGGGAGGTGGCTGTTGAACTCCCATGCTTTGGGGGTCTTCAGGACGACCCCTGCCTGAAGCGGCTGTTGCCAAGAGGCCCCCATGTGTGTGTGGTCCGTTGGGTCTGTGTTGGTATTTTGGAGGGGGTGGGCGGGCTCCATCCTGGAGTGCACGGCTGAGCAGGTGCTTCTGACACACACCTGTCAGCATGCACACCCACAGACATGCACACGGGTCAGTACCCACACCCGCACACATGCACGCGGGTCAGTACCAACACCCACACACATGCACACGGGTCAGTACACACACCCACACTCATGCACACCGGTCAGTACACACCCCCCCCACTCATGCACACCGGTCAGTACACACACCCCCACTCATGCACACCGGTCAGTACACACCCCCCCACTCATGCACACCGGTCAGTACACACACACCCCCACTCATGCACACCGGTCAGTACACACACACCGACTCATGCACACCGGTCAGTACACACACAGCCCCACTCATGCACACCGGTCAGTACACACACACCCCCACTCATGCACACCGGTCCGTACACACACCCCCACTCATGCACACCGGTCAGTACACACCCCCCCACTCATGCACACCGGTCAGTACACAC
>NW_004444008.1:982071-997687 GCF_000243295.1 Trichechus manatus latirostris | reverse complement strand
CCCGCACACATGCACGCGGGTCAGTACCAACACCCACACACATGCACACGGGTCAGTACACACACCCACACTCATGCACACCGGTCAGTACACACACCCCCACTCATGCACACCGGTCAGTACACACACCCCCACTCATGCACACCGGTCGGTACACACACCCCCCACTGATGCACAGCGGTCGGTACACACACCCCCACTCATGCACACCGGTCGGTACACACACCCCCACTTATGCACACCGGTCAATAGTGGGAACTGATGCATATGTGACATGAGGGGACTCATGATGGGAGCCCAGGGGCCGGGCGACTCCAGCACAGCTTTGCTGTGTGGCCTGTCCTGCCGGCACTGGCAGCCGACCCAGTTTCAAGTCTGTGTGACCTCCCCTCCCCCGAGTGTCGCCCTCAAAATGACGTGACCCTGTGAGCGGTCTTAACTCCGGTTTCCTGACGTCTCTCAGCAGCCGCAGACACAGGCCCCGGTCTTATCTCCAGCTGGCTGCTCGGCTCCCCTTGGCCGTCTCGAGGGAGAGATTGAGTGGAGTCACGAGCCAGCGCCTCCTTCTTGGGTTTCTCTCCCTTTATGGGGTCTTGACCACAGCCCAGATTCAGCCTGTGTCAGTAACATGAGCCGGCCCCGTGGGTAGAGTGTCCCAGATGCTCCTAGTCTGGGTGGGTGGGCAGGCACGTGCCCCCCTCCAGCCCTGCCCCACCCTACATTTGCCCCCAGTGTGGGCTCCAGCGTGGGCACCTGCCGCAGCCACCTCATCAACCTCTGTTCCCCCAGGACGTGTGGGGCTCAACTATCTTTTGTGTTCAGGAGGTGGGGTCAGGAAGGCACAGGCCACGTGACCTGCCAGCAGGGTCCTGGGGGAGGGCATCCCGCAGCCCAGCTCCCAGGGTCCTCTCTTGTGAGAGTCTCTGCCCGGCTGTAAGCCCTCTGGATGCTTTGCCCGGCGGTGGGCATAGGGCCCTGGGCTGCGGGCGGTGGGCGTAGGGCCCTGGCCTGCCGACAGTGGGCGTAGGACCCCAGTCTGCTGGCGGTGGACGTAGGGCCCTGGACTGCCAACAGTGGGCGTAGGGCCCCGGCCTGCCGACGGTGGGCGTAGGGCCCGGCCTGCTGAAGGCCACTTCCTTGTTTACTGGCTGCTGTTTGCAGCGGGGCCTCCGGACAGAAAGGCGGGATGTTCCCTTGGGACTTTCCTTGTTTCTAGACTCAGATGTGTCTGAGTTTAAAAGAGATTAATGTGCTAGAGGTGGTGTCTGCCTAGACTGTGAGGCAAAGACTCCCTCTGAGTGGTGTGGGAGAGGCGTGGGAGGAGCCCGACTCTCTCCTTAGCGCGCCCCAGGAGTCTTCCTGTAGCCCTTTCTGCCATCACGAAGCCTGCCCTCGAGGGGCTCCGGGGTCAGTGGTCCCATGCTCAGGTCCCGCTTGTATGTCCTGGCCCATAGCGGCATGCCTCACTTGGTCCTCAGATGGCATGAGAGCCCCCCACCCCCCGCAGCTCCCGTCCAGCCCTGGGAGGACACTCAGCAGGGATGCGCCGCACACGCCCGTCATGCCTGCCTGGGGGCGTGGGTCCTGGGGGATGTGGGGCAAACCCAGAGCACTCTGGATGTGTGACGCAGAAGGGGTTTGACTGGAACCCTTCTGGGACGGCTGGGCTGGAACGATGGCCGCCTTGCTCAGACGAGCTCAGGACATAGCTGCAGCGGAGGGGTCAGGAAGACGTCCCTGTCCCCGCTGGGGCGTGGGCCTGTGGAGGTGGGGTGGTGACACCCCAGCCACCTCCTCGCCAGGTGGGCTAGCTGCCAGGGCAGGAACCAGCTCCTTTCAGGGCTCTGGAAGGGGGAGCGAGCTGCTCCCTGTGTTTGCCAACAGCCGGGCTGCAGAGGTGTCTTGACTGGCAGTGGGCTCGAGGTGAGCGTGCATAGGCCTCGGCCCACAGTGACTGGGCTGGGCACGGGTTCCCCTCTGAGGGGGTCTTGAAAGTCCTCGTCTCTGTGGCAGTCATGTCTTCGCCGCAGGGCCGGGTGGCCCCGGGACCCAGCCTGTAGTGTGGCTGTGAAGGTGTGGCTGGCTGTTCCCGGGGCAAAGGCCGCCCGAGGAGAAGCCGGCCAAAGACGGCACCATGGTGACAGCGCGGCAGCGCTGAGGGGCCGGAAGGTGGCTGGAGGCCCCACTGCCCTGGTGACCACGGCGACCGGGGACCACACGGCTGCTCCCAGCCACGCCCCATGCGCTGTGTTTACAGCCGTGTGATTTGTCAATAGACTGGTTTCAGCACAGTTTCAGCCCCCGTGTCCTTACCTGCACCACTCGGTCCCCTCTTGCATCGGCAACGTCCCCTTGTCACAGTCGGTGAACCAGAGCTCATATGTTGTTGTTGCCCCTAACGTCCTCTCCTGTCCCAGGGCCCCGACCGGGATGCCACCTTCCTGTCTAGTCTTCAGCTCTCCTGGCTCTGGGCTGTGGCAGTGCCCCAGACATCCTGGTTTTTGCTGAGTGCCCAGCTTGAGAGGTGCCGGCCAGGCGTTGGTGGGAGGCCCCCGGCCGGGGTGTGCTGCTCTTTTCCTCATGGTTAGGTGGAGGCTGTGGGTTTGAGAGGGTGGCTTCAGGTAAGGGGTGCCCTTCTCATCACATGACATCTGGGGACGTACTTCAGCATGGCCTGTCACTGACAGTGTTACCCTCATCCCTGGCTGAGGTGGGGTTCTCCAGGTCTCCACTGTGGGGTGCACCCATCGCCTGGCTGAGGTGGGGTTCTCCAGGTCTCCACTGTGGGGTGCCCTCCCCTCCACTGTACCCTCTGGAGGGAAGTCAGTGTCTGAGGGGTGGGAGAGGCGGGAGGGCCGAGGGTCTGCATGGGTTCCCTAGAATCTTCTGCAGGGGAGCTTCATCGCCACCCCCACCCCACCCCCGTTTATTTGCGTACTCCGTCATTTACACCAGCATTGCCCGTGTTTACTGACTCTGTACTCTAGGTTATGACCCAGTGCTGACCCGTTGCTGTCAAGTCAGTTCTGAATTATGGACCCCACGTGTTACAGAACAGACCTGAGCCATAGGATTTTCTTGGCTGTAATCTTTATGGAAGCAGATCGCCAAACCATTGTTCCAAGACGCCACTGGGTGGGTTTGAACTGCTAACCTTTAGGTCAGTAGTTGACAGCAAACTGTTTGTGCCTCCCAGGGAGGGACCTGGAAACTAGCTGCTGTGGGCTCGACTCTGCCTCCTGGGGACCCTTGTTAGGTGGTTTACAGCACGGCCGGCCGGCACACCTCCTCTCCTGCTCTGTGCCTCCTCCTCCTGGCGGCTTCCTGGTACAGACGACCCTGTGCCCCTGCCTGGTTGCTGGGGCAGCCTGGGCAAAGGGGATGGCCGGCCGGCGAGATGGAGCGCAGGTCCACCTCGGAGGACCGCCATGGGAAGCTGCACTCGCACACCTGCTCTGGACGCCAATGCACCTGTCTCATGGACAAGCAGGAGTGCTCCGGCGCCTTCCGAGTCACCAGCACAGGCTGGCATGCTGGGAGTGCAGAGCCAGGGACAAGACACCATGGCTCAGATGGTTCAGACAGGTGCTGGCAGTCAGGGCTTTGCTCCGCGGGTTGGGGCTTTGCGCCCAGGGTCGGGGCTTTGCGCCCAGGGTCAGGGCTTTGCGCCCAGGGTCGGGGCTTTGTGCCAGGGTCGGGGCTTTGCGCCCAGGGTCAGGGCTTGTTGTGACGCAGTTCCCTCCAGCACCAGAGGCCTTGCCTCGTTCCCGCGAGGCGCCAGGCTCCAGAAGGCTCTCTAGCGGCCCTCCAGGCATCCTCCCTCCTGCTGAGCATGGGCAGTGGGCCCTGATGTTTGGGGGAGTGGAGGTGTGGCCGTGCAGGGTTGAGGGTGCCACCCAGGGCAGGGGGACTTCCACCTGTGCTGCTTGGCAAGCCCTCCTGGCCCTGGCAGGCTTGCTCACCTGGCCGGCAGGCTGGTGTGGCTCACACCTGTATGACAAGTGGGACGGGATGTTCCCTTCCTCCCACGTTGGGCCCACTCGCCTCTCCAGGTGGGACGTGCCCTTCGCGGAGGGTTTGGGCTCCGTGAGGCTGCAGATGCTGGGCATGTGGGTGTCACCTGGAGGAGGGGGGTTCCTGTGTGGGAATGCCTGGGCTTCCAGCCCCACAGTGCTGTCCCTGCACCAGGCACCGTCCGCTGGCCTCTGTTGGTGCCAGGTCCTGGGCAGCTGTGTGTCTCCTGGACGTGGCAGCCAAGGGGCTCTGGTGTGGCTGGGTCACGGGTGGGGCAGCAGAAAGTACCGTGCAGGGAAGGGGCTTCAATTTGCTGACTTGGAGAGGTGCACTGTGTGGCACCCTGGGCAGGGGGTGTTTGGTGTTCTGCGTCCTCGCCCACCTTGCGAGGAGGGCTGAACCAGCCACACGGGGGCGTGCAACAGGGAGCCCACTGTCTGTGCTCTTGGAAGTTTCCACGGGGCAGATACAAGCTCACATCCTCATGCCCACAGGCTCATTCTTCCCCTCTCATCAAAACAAAAAACCAAGGCTGATCCTTCTGAAAACTTCTCCAGAAAAGAATGCTGGGAGGAAAAATGCCTTCCTGGCTGGGGGGTGGGCAGCTCACGGCTCAGTATTCCCTGTTTCTGCAGAGTGGCTGTTGACCAATGAGCGCTCCCAGCCTGGAGCCTCAGTGTTTGGCAGCTGAGAGCTTGAGGTCAGAGCAGGACCCACGGGGACTCCGCTGAGCTCGACTCTTCAGAATGCAGCCGCCATTGGGGTGTGACGCTGGGGTCAGTGCACACAGGGCAAGGTCAAAGGCCGGGGTGAAAGGTCATGATTTTGCATTTGTTGACCTTCAGGGTCGAGGAGCGCAAACACCACATTCCAGCTTCACAGATTCAGAGAGCATAGCTCTCTGTGGGGTGGGGGGCTGTGGGGGCACCCTGGGGTCTGGAGCTTCCTTGCTGTGCTGGAAACTAATCGACTGTGAGGCAGCAAGCGGGGCTGTTCTGCTGTAGGTGACCCCTCCAGGGAAAAGGTGGTCTGTGAGGCAGGGTCCCTGGGTGTTGTCAGCACCCCCCAGGCCTGGCTCTCGCGCCCTTGAGCTGGGCAGACGAGGGTCCAGGGACCCCCAGGGACGCTTCTGAGCCCAAGGTCACACTCCACCCTGACCTTTGGAGCTATTCCCTAGGAACCTCATAAAGTCTTGTCTCCAAACCTGGCCCCAGGCAGGAGGAGGAAGAGGAGGAGGAGGAGGAATGTGCAGCCCACACTTGGAAGGGAGAGGAGATTGGAGGAGATCCACCGAGATAGATAGGAGCTCTTAATGCAGCCCTGTGATGTGAGAAGGGTGGGAAAGGGTGGCCAAGGGGAACTGGGGGAGGGGGCTTCTCCCTGTGGACACTGCCCTTGCAGGGAGTGGCGGGAGGAGGGGTCTGGCCAGATGACCAGGAGCCGGAGTCTGGGCGGCCTGGCTCCCTCCTAGTGCGTGCGTCGGTGTCTGGGTGGGGAAGGCCGCTCCTCATGCCGGACGACACCCGCCCTGTCTGGGGCCTCTGGGCACTCGTGTAGATGAGCCCCCCGTGTACACTGCTGGGCACACACACTGGCCTGTCTGCAGCCTGTTTTGTCCCCGGCCCGGCATAGGGGTCCTGAGTGAGGCCCCTGGGAGGGGCTGCTCCCCATTGGGATGGCACTCTAGGCTCGGGGTTTCACACTCACAGATGTTGGGCTTACGTAGCATCGCATGGAAGTGTCCGGAGCCAGAAAGACAAGGTCAAAAATGAGATGCAGGAAAATCAAATCTGGGTGAAACCTGAGACCAGGGTTGCTCTGGGCATGGGGGCTGTGCTGCCGGAAGGACAGAGGGTTGTCGGGGCTGGCGACCTGGCTCTGTCTCCACGGGTTCAGGCACACAGGTGTGGGCTGGAGGCCGGGCTCCGTGTAGGGGTTCAGGCACACAGGTGTGGGCTGGAGGCCAGGCTCCGTGTAGGGGTTCAGGCGCACAGGTGTGGGCTGGAGGCCGGGTTCCGTGTAGGGGTTCAGGCGCACAGGTGTGGGCTGGAGGCCGGGCTCTGTGTACGGGTTCAGGCGCACAGGTGTGGGCTGGAGGCCGGGCTCTGTGTACGGGTTCAGGCGCACAGGTGTGGGCTGGAGGCTGGGCTCTGTGTAGGGGTTCAGGCGCACAGGTGTGGGCATCATCAGAACTCAGCCATGTACGTATCATTGTGTGAAGCTCATGCCCAAGTTAAATCTGCAGACACTGGTGCCGGAGCGGTACCTGTCAGGGAGAGGGAAGGGTGTGACATGCTGCGGTCCTCCGAAAGGTGTCTGCTCACAGAGGGACAGGTGATGCTAGATGGCGTGGCCAGGTGTCTGCTTCCCGCGACCACCAGGGCGCACACAGTACCACAGAACGGATGGGGGGTGTCATGACAACAGAAACGTATCATCTCTTAGGTCTGGAGGCTGGGAGTCTGAGGTCAGATGTCGGCAGGGCCGTGCTCCCTCGGGGTGCTCTAGGGGTCCTGTCCCAGCTCCTAGCGGTCCTGGGCCCCTTGGCTTCCAGCTGCAACGTCAGTTGGCCCTTGTTCCTCTGTCTCCCTCTCTCTGCGTGTGATCTCGTGTTAACTGAGAACGTCTCAAAGACCCTGTTTCCAAACAGCATCACGTTCACAGGTACTGGGGTGAGGGCTTGAACAGATCTTTTCAGGGGACACTATTCAGGCCATGAACTGGGGGGCTCCAGGGGTGGGGCATGGGTTCACGGGTGTTTGGAATCGTTCCTAGTAAAATGTGCAGGTAAAAGCAAAAGACGCACAGCTTGCCTGGCAGTCCTGAGTGAGGGTCTCCCAGTACCTAGGACTGCCCACCACCACCTTTGTGGGCAAAGGACTGGCGTGAGCAGGGGTGTCAGGGCCTCAGCACAGGCCACTGCGCCCCTTCATAGGAGACCCTGTGGGGGGCTGCCGACCAGATGCGGCGGTCTTCACGGTGGTCCAGCGTGGCCACAGGGCCTCTGAGGGCAGCCATGTCACGCTGTCTCTAAGGCGCGTAAACCCATGTGCTGGGCGTTCCTCTCAGTGGGGCAGGAAGGGCGGGGCGTGCTGGTGGTGGCCGCTAGGGCCCCTCACGGCGGGGAGGGACACGAAGGGGCAACCTGGGGTCATTTATAGGGAAGAACGGGAGGGTCCTGGGCCGACTGAGAGAAATGGCTGTGTTACTGCTAGGAGGCGTGGCCCCACTCTCTTCTCTCTCTCATTTAATAACCATCAAACCCCAAACCCATTGCCATCTAGTCAATTCTAACTCACAGTGACCCTATAGGACAGAGTAGAGCTGCTGCATAGGGTTTCCAAGGCTGTCACCTTTACAGGAGCGGATCCCAGGTCTTTCTCCTGTGGAGCTGCTGGGTGGGTTAGAACCAACAACCTTTCGGTTAGCAGTGAGCGGTTAACCGTGGCACCACCAGGGCTCCTTGGAGCAGCTTTAGGCTTACAGAAACGTTGAACAAAACGTACAGTGAGATCCCATGCAGACGGTTTCTGCTCCCGTTGACATTCTGCGTTCCTGCGGTATAGGTGTCAGAATTGATGAACCTTTACGATACATTGCTATTAGCTGGAGTCCATGGTTTACACTGGGTTCACTCCGTGCCTTGAACCGTACTCTGGTTTTTGACAAAGGCGTCTTGTCGTGTTTCCACCATTACAACATCGTGCAGAATAGTTTCACTGCCCTAAAAATGCTTTGTCTTCACCCCCTGGAATGTGACATCATTGCTGATGTGGACCTTGGCCACCCGGCCAAGGGTGTGTGCCTGGTTTCCCACTGGGAAGTGACTTTGTTCCTGGAGGTGAGTCACTGAGTCCACCCTCTTTCAAGCCCCCCCCCCCCATTGTTTTTACCGAGGACACAAAGCGTTCTTACAGGCTCTTTTTGTTCAGCGCTGTAACCCGGGACGGCTGTTCTTTTTACTGTTGGGGCAGTCACGTTGCTGTGGAAGCACTGGGTGATAGCGGATAGTTACAGGCCGGTAGGTGTGCTATAGAGGAAGACAGGTGAAGGTGAGGGAGGCAGGGCAGAAAGTTCCAGAAGGCCGATGACTGGCCTGGGGCTGCTGTGGCCAGTAGATGTGAATCCTCAAAATCTCAGACGAGTAACCCCAGAAGTGCCTGCCGCAGAAAAGCATCGACCTGGCCTGAGCGGCCCTTGGAAGTGCAGAGGTGGCCAGCGTTACCCCCGGCGGTGGTGGGCCTTGCTTTGGCCAGTGGCTGTCCCGGAGTTCCTGCTGACTTTTAAATCACAAAGGACGGTTTCTGTAGAATGCACCGCCTGCAGGAGCTCTTCTGGGTGTGGTTGCATCGCGGGCACTTTGGAGCGTCTGCTTCGTTAGGCAACGCTGAAAACCCGCGCGTCTGCCCTCCCGATGCTGCGGGCGAGGGACAGCTTGGTCGCCGTGTTGAGGTTTTCAAGATGTGCTTCCGTGGATAAGACTCCTCCATTCACTGTTTTACAGGGAAATTCTACTTTGGTTGCCTGGGCCCTTGGCACTTTGGTGTCTTCCGGCGCCATGAAGTGCCCGGGCTCAGCTGTCCCGTGGGACAGCTGCAGAGGCATCCTCCAGGGGCCTAGGGCTTCCCCCCTACCCCTGTGTCTTCTTCTGGGGTGAGGGATGGAACCCCCACCTGGTCTGTTCCACCTTAGACTTGCGGAGCGCAGTGGTTAAGAGCTCGGCTGCTAACCAAAAAGGTCAGCAGTTCAAATCCACCAGTCGCTCCTTGGAAACCCTATGGGGCACTTCTGCTCTGTCCTGTTGACTCGTTGAAGGATCGCAGTTTTAGAAGCTGATTAGTTGCTTTTCTCAGGATAAAACAAACCCGTGGTGCCAGTCTTGGAGTGAGGTAGAGCAGGGTCTTCAGAGAACCTTCTGGGGTCCCGACTCCATTTCTGTGTCTCCCACCCCCACAGCATCGTGGCCTTACAGAATGGAGGTTCACGTTTTCTAGCGTTGCTGTTTGAATCCCTCTTTATGCTTTTAGTGTAATTGTGCAGCTTTAACTTCTTGCCGTTGAGTCGATCTCGACTCAGTAAAACTTTGATGCACAAGGTTTTCACTGGCTGATTTTTTTGGAAGTAGATCGCCAGGCCTTTCTTCCAGGGTGCCTCTGGGTGGACTCCACCCTCCAACCTTTCGGTTAGCAGCTGAGTGCGTTCACGGTTTGGACCACCCAGGGACTCTTGCGTGCTCTGAGACGTTCTGAATTTTGTTGCGTCCCGACTCCGGACAGATCCAGAGCTGGGCTTGGCAGCCCCGTGTCACGTGTGGGCCCCTCTGCGGTGCTTCTCCTGGCTTCCTCCTGCCCCGGCTTGGGCGCTCCCCTGCTGAGGCTCCGTTCTGTGGGATGGTCCCGTCACTGTCGTGACTGTAGAGGCTGGGACCTTCCTTTGTCTTGAGTGGAAACGCAGCCTCTCTCCCCTTTACCACCCCCTTCCTCTAGCAGAAGCGGTTCTCAGACTCACTGTCCTGCGGCCCCTCAGGCTGGGGTGGGCTTCTGGGGCCCTTACCGCCCAAAGTCGTCCCCACCTCGGCCCGTGGGCCTTTGCAGCCTGCTCTGGATGCCTCCTGGCCCTGAGCAGCCTCGCAGCTGTGTTCTGACCTGTGTGTGTCCTGGATTGGGGCATTGGGTGGAGGTAGCCATTGGGTGTTCGGCTTGGGTTGCTTCTGGAGTCTGCCGTCTTAGTTATCTACTGCTACTCTGACAGGAATACCACAAGTGGATGGTTTTAATAAGTTTATTCTCTCACAGTTCAGTAGGCTACAAGTCCAAATTCAGGTGGTCAGCTCCAGGGGAAAGCTTTCTCTGTTGGCTCTGGAGGAAGGTCCTTGTGATGCATCAGTCTTCCCTGGTCTGGGAGCTTCTCTGCACAGGAACCCCAGGTCCAAAGGACACGCTCCGCTCCTGCACTGCTTTCTTGGTGGTATGAGGTTCTCAGTTCTCTGCTTGCTTCCCTTTCCTTTTATCTCTTGGAAGGTAAAAGGTGGTGCAGGCCACACCCTAGGGAAACTCCCTTTACATTGGATCAGGGATGTGACCTGGGTTAGGGTGGTGTTACAATCCAACCCTAATCCTCTTTAACATAAAATTACAACCACAAAATGGAGGTTAACCACACAATTCTGGGAATCATGGCCCAGCCAAATTGCTACACACATTTTTGGGGAGACATAATTCAAACCACGACATCTGCTATGCCCTGGGGGCTTAAAATGACAGACATTTATTCTCGCTGTTCTGGAGACTGGGAGCCCAAGATCAGCGTGTCTGCAGAGCCGATTTTTCTCTGTCCACTCCAGGAGAAGGTCCTGCCTTGTCTCAGCTTCCAGTGGCCCCAGACTTGTTGCTGCAGCGTAACTCTGCCGTGGCTTAGCGGGTCTCTCTGTGTCTCTTCTCTCTTAAAACGACACCATTCATACTGGTTTAGGACACACCCTACTCCAGTTACTATCAAGCTGACCCTGACTCATGGCGACTAGAACGGTGCTCCATAGGGTTTCTGGTGGATGATTTTTTGGAAGCAGATAGCCAGGCCTTTCCTCCGAGGCACCTCTGGGTGAACCAAACCCCCCAACCTTTTGATTAACAGCTGATCGTGTTCACTGTTTGCACCACCCAGGGGCTTCTCATGTTAACTTGTTGTTGTCGTTGTTCGGTGCCGTTGAGTCAGTTCCGACTCATAGCGACCCCGTGTACAACAGAACAAAACACTGCCCGGTCCTGCGCCATCCTCACAATCGTTGCTATGCTTGAGCCCATTGTTGCAGCCACTGTGTCAATCCATCTTGTTGAGGGTCTTCCTCTTTTTCACTGACCCTCTGCTTTACCAAGCATGATGTCCTCCTCCAGGGACTGGTCCCTCCTCATAACATGTCCAAAGTATGTGAGATGAAGTCTCACCATCCTTGCTTCTCAGGAGCATTCTGGCCATACTTCTTCCAAGACAGACTTGTTCGTTCTTCTGTCAGTCCACAGTGTATTCAGTGTTCTTCGCCAGCACCACAATTCGAAGGTGTCAGTTCTCCTTTGGTCTACCTTATTCATCGTCCGGCTTTCCCATGCATACGAGGTGATTGAAAACACCATGGCTTGAGTCAGGCGCACCTGAGTCTTCAAGGTGACGTCTTTGCTTTTCAACACTTTAAAGAGGTTTTTTGCAGCAGATTTGCCCAATGCAATATGTCATTTGATTTCCTGACTGCTGCTTCCATGGGTGTTGATTGTGGATCCGAGTAAAATGAAATCCTTGACAACTTCAATCTTTTCTCCGTTTATCATGATGCTGCTTATTGGTCCAGTTGTGAGGATTTTTGTTTTCTTTATGTTGAGGTGTAATCCATACTGTAGGCTGTGGTCTTTGATCTTCATCAATAAGTGCTTCAAGTCCTCTTCCTTTTCAGCAAGTAAGGTTGTGTCATCGCCAGGTGTCCTGGTCCTGTTTCTCCCCACCAGGGCTGTCTCTGCCCCAGCAGGTGCACTGGGCCAGCAGGTGTCCTGGTCCCATCTCCTGGCAGTGGAGGTGACACCTGATCCAGGTTGTCCCTGCTGAGCGCCATCCTCTCGTTCATTCTGGCCAGCAGAGGCCTCACCTCAGAGTGCCTCGCTGCAAAGCGCCAGCACCAGCCTTCCAGGGCTGTGAGACTGGCTGGAGGCTAAGGGGGAACACTGGGGGACAGACCTGTGGCCTCCCCCTGCACCTGCCCACCGGGACTCCTGCTCAGCTGTGTCCTCAGCCCCCCAGTGAGCATGAACGAGCAGACCCTCGAGGAGGGGGCCGCGAGCTCAGGTGAGGCTTTGCCCTGGCCCAGGCGGGGCTCAGCAGGAAGAGAACCAGGCCTTAGGATGCCCCACAGGAGGCCCTGGTCAGAGGGGTGAGGAGGGGCTTCCATACAGCTCCTGGTTCAGGCCAGGCCCAGCAGCGGGCAGCTCGGCTGTGTGAAAGGGGCAGGTGGGGCGGCCGTCGATTCCCCACCTGCAGCCTGCGCACACGTTTTAAATCAAGGCTGTCTTTGTTCAAATCTCAACTGTCTCGTGTGCCTCCTTAGAACATAGAAAGCAGCCTTTGAGTGCGTTTAGAGTTAAAAATAGAGCGATGTTAGAATGAGAGGCTCGTCCAGGTGATAGCAGTGTTTTCGTTTTGTGGAAATGCAGGTGAATCTCTCAGGTAGAAGGGTTTGATTTTTAGTGAGAGTCCCCCGAATTTAGCAGAATCGAGGAGAAATAGGGAGCTAAGTAGGATACTTACTGTGGTGACAGTCGCCTGCCTGCAGCCTCTCCCGGCCGACTTCGGGGTGTCAGGCTCGTGGGGGGCGCCCACAGACGCTGACTCTCTGATGATGCCCCATCCTGACATTAATCAGTCTCGGGTTCTGCCCCGACTCCCACCTCGGAACGCTCCCAGGTCCCCTCACGGGGTGCCTCTGTCCCAGGACCTGAGGGTGCTCAGAAGCACAGCTGAGGGTTGACCAGGGACTAAATGTAAACCCTTTTCTCAAAACGCGGGAGAAAAACGAGTCCTTTTAAAGGATTCGCGATGAGGCTGTGATGTCACGCTCGTGGTTGGTTGTGAGTGGGGTGTTCTGCGCACTTCCTAGATTGGAAGCATTTACTAAATGCTGATGGTGGGTTTGGCTACTCCTTTTGTCTGTTTGACCAATTTTCTGTACTCCTTGTGTGTGCTGCTCTGATAAGCAGCCAGATGAAAACCGACTAGTAAAACGTCCTGAAGCTCACGCAGCGTCTTCCCCGTGGTTGGCACGTTCCGTTTGCCCGCGACGGGAAGCTTCCCTCGTCCTCCCGTCAGACACCCTGTCCAGTGCTGTCTGTATTCCTGTGGGGCTTATGCCGCGGGATTTTTTCCGCATTTCTCAGTCTTCACAGCACGTTACTGAATATCCAACCTGGATAAGCTGCATCTAGTGTTTGTCTGTTTTTCCTCACAACTCCCCCAGGTAGCGCTCGCTCAGCGTCCTTGTCTGTCTGTCTCCTTTGGGTCTGTTTGTCAGGTGACGTGGTAGGTGTCCTTCACCAGGTCAGGAAGGCGGAGCTGTCTGTATCGCCTGGTCTGAGCTGACAGGACTCTGTCCTTGCTCCATGAGCTCGTGATGCTACGGGACAGACATCCGTGTCGTTTCTTTGGATGAAGTAAATGAGGCTGCTATGTGCACGTTGTCACTACCCGTGCGACCTGTAGGAGTTTAAGAGAAACCGTGGTCACCTGCAATGATGGCTCCGCACTGCTGCTAGAATGTGCCACACAGGGCTCTGCCTCCCAGGTGGACTGTAGCTGGGGTGGCGGCTCGCTGGGTGGCCCGTGGACAAGCGCCACGATTTGGACGGCAGCTTCTGAGCAGCACACGTCCCTTCTGGGAGGCGAGAAGCTGGGTGAGCGTGTCTGAGGTGGTGCTGCAGGGTTGGTGCCTCCAAGGGAGCTGTGAGGCCCTGTGTTTTGTCCCCTTCCTTCTGAAGGGCAGTCGGCCAGTTGGAGGCCAGAGAGCCCCAGGCTGCGCCTGGTCTCCTTGCTCTGGTGGTAGGTGCTGGTGAGCCAGGCGGTCCTTGGGGCCAGTCTGAGAGCGGCTCTCTTCATCTTTCATTTACACAGAAGCACCTGTCAGTAACTGCTAACTGTCACCTGTGAGCGACTGACAGTTACTCCCAGAAAAAGGGCCCCGGGCAGGAGTCCACCTGAGACACGGAACAGTGGGAGCTGTTGCACAGCTGTTGACTGGGGTGTCATCTCGAAAGGACATCGCCGAGCTGCAGAAAAGCATTTTAGAATTTATTTAACAATTTAGGTAACTATTTCTACTGTATGTCAGTTCCTCTGCACTTGAATGCATTTATTGTTTTTCTTTTAGCTTTACTTTGATGTAACTTCTGACTTGCAGAAAAGCTGCAAGAAGAGTCCGAAGAATTTCCATTTACCTTTTGCCTAAACTACCTAAATGTCACCGCTTTACCACACTTGCTTTCTGTCTCTCTCTCTTTCTTGTGAGCATGCACACACGCACACACATGCACACACACACGCACGCACACGCACACTTTTCCTGAACTGTTGCAGAGTAAGCCGCGCATGTGAGGCCCTTTGTAGGGTGTATCTCCCCACAGAGAGACAAGCAGGTCCCCCTGTATGTTTGCAGTGTAATGACAGCATCAGGAACGAACATTGACCCAATCCTGGCATTTAAGACTGTATTCGCATCCCAACAGTCCCCAACACATCCTTTATAAAGGAAGCCTTGGCCATGTGCTGCGTTCACGAGTCTTCCATCTGGAGCATTGTCTACCACCTTTGTCTCTGTGACACTGACCCGTGTGCACAGTGGCTGTCCCCTGGGCTGCCCCTTGGTTGGGTTTGTCTGGAGCATCCTCGTGCTTGGACGCGGTGTGTGTGTGTCTGGCAGGGACACCCCAAAGTGCGTGTTTCCTCCCGAGGGGCCGTGCGGCAGGCGTGCTGAGGCCGGGTCTGCCCTTCTGCAGGTGGCGTCCACCAGGCCTCCCGGAGCACTGCTGCCCCTTTGCAGAAGCACCTGTGGGAGGAGCCCCAAGACCCCCGCCTTTCACACGCGTGTACTTGCCCAGAACAGTGCCGGTCACAGTTCCAGAGGGTGAGCTGAGTTCCATCAGCCGCCTGCAGGTGGGCGTTAGTGAGGAGGGACCCCTGCTCCCGTTCACTCACTACATATCCCAGAGGACTTTTGGATTCTTAATTCTTACCTGTGCCTGTCGAGTGGATTCCGACTCACGGTGACCCCACGTGTGTCAGAGCAGACCTGTGCCCATAGGGTTTTCTTGGCTATAATCTTTACAGAAGCAGATCACTAGGCCTTTCTACAGCAGCACCACTGGGTGGGTTTGCCCCACCAACCATTAGGTCAGTTGTCAAGCGCAAACCGTTTGCACCACCACGGACCTCTACCTCATACCCCAAAACCCGCTGCCATCGAGTGGATTCCAACTCACATCAACCCTGTAGGACAGAGGAGAACTGCCCCCTAGGGTTTCCAGGGAGCAGCTGGTGGATTTGAACTGCCGACCTTTTGATGAGCAGCCGAGCTCTTAACCACTGCACTGCCGGGGCGCCTGCTTCATACAGCAGGCTGTGATTCTTTGCTGTCATCGCTCATTCTGACCCTCAGGTTGTTCCAGGCGTGGGCAGTTCCGGGAGCCCCTTCAGGCTAGCCCCTGTCCCTCTGACCTGTTCCCCCACTCCTGAGCACTTCCTGCTTGCCTCCACCCTCACCTCCTCCCCCACGGCGGGGTCCACCCAGGAGGTGAGGTGCCTTCAGCCAGCAGTGGTGGATGCCCCACCTCCTGCACTGTGGTTTCTGGCGCAGTCCCCTGCCCTCTCCCCTGCAAGCTTTGGAGGACACGCCCCATGAGCAGTGCTGGGCCTGAGTGACCAGAAGGTGAGGCCGGGTGGGCCCGAGTGAGGGAGAGGCTGAGGCCGGGTGGGCCCGAGTGAGGGAGATGGTGAGGCCGGGTGGGCCCGAGTGAGGGAGAGGCTGAGGCCGGGTGGGCCCTGGTGAGGGAGAGGGTGAGGCCGGGTGGGCCCG
>NW_004444008.1:977721-981897 GCF_000243295.1 Trichechus manatus latirostris | reverse complement strand
TGAGGCCGGGTGGGCCCGGGTGAGGGAGAGGGTGAGGCCGGGTGGGCCCGGGGGGAGGGAGAGGCTGGGGCCGGGTGGGCCCGGGTGAGGGAGAGGGTGAGGCTGGGTGGGCCCTGGTGAGGGAGAGGGTGAGGCCGGGCCAGAGTGATGGTTGTAGACATCAGGATGGCAGGGCTGCAGGGTTGAGGAGGGCGGAGGGGTCCGAGGTACCTCTGAGGGTGCCAGCGCCCTAGTCCGTGGGCCAGTTGACTGCCTCAACTGGCCTCTGAGGGGTGGAGGCAGAGGCCACGGGGGTGATACAGGATCTCTGATCGGGCATGTTAGGGCCCTTGGACCCTGCTGGGGTCTGGCTGGGAGGCCGTGGATAGACGTCCTCAGGTTCCGCGTCCCTCTGTCCCTGGCTCTGGCCATCTGCCCTGCTCCTCCAGGGCCACCCTCCAGCCTCGGAGCCTCGCTGCCCAGGCTCAGCCGGCCACCTGCTGCCCTCATGTCCACCATGGGGTTGGAGGGAGGTGCCGGCAGGACCAGCCCCCAGGGCGTCCCCCTGGTTCTAGGGGTCATGGGGTCACAATCCTGATGCTGTTGCAACCAACCACAAGGGGGCACCCTAGAGACAAGGCGTGTGCTTCCTCTTGGGTTGCGAGCTGAGTCTGGCCCGCTGGCAGCACCCTCCCCTAAGTGCGTCTGCTCTTTGTGGACACACTCGCAAGGGTTGAAGTTTGGGACCCACCCTCACCAAGATAACAAAACCCCCGTGTCTAGACAGGATGACAGTCACAGGAGGGGGACCAGGGCTTCAGTACATATTGTGGGGGACATAGCAGGCCCTGTCTGCTGGTGGGTGGACTGTCTGGAGGTTCAGGGTGGCCCCGTGGCTGCAGGGTGGAGGGGTCTGGTTTCAGAGCAGGAGCTGCTCCTAAATTATTGCTGAGTCGCAGGCCCTGGAGCCCTGCCCGGCACCAGGCAGAGCCGTGAGGAGACGTTTTCTGCAGCTCCCCTGCCCCAGAGTCCACGCTCGGCCGGGGACGGCTGGGGACAGGACCAGGGTTAGGGGGCGTCACGCTGGGTGGCCTGGCTGAGCCGAGGGGTCCCCAATCTGTGTGTCCACAGGGCAGAGGGCGGCTGTAGGAGGATGAGAGGGGACGGACAGGGGGCTGAGTGACCGCTGAGCGCATCCCCCAGGGGCTGTGGGCAGGAGTCGCTGGGCTGGCGCCTTCCCCGATTTGACCACCGAGTGGACAGTGCCCCATCTCCCTCAGATGGGCGGGCGTTCGGGTCTGTGAAGTGGGGCAGGGTCCAGGGGATGGAGGGAACTGAGGACTCCATTGGAAGGAAGCATCTCGGGTGCTGGATCCCTGAGGCGTTGCCAGTGTGAGCACTGCCCTGCTCAGTACTTTCTAGACCTGGTCCCTGACAAGTGGGTTCACCCCGCATCCTATGTGGAACACAGGGGGCTTCAGCTGCCGTGCCCTTGGGCTCAGAGTGAGCTAACACCTGGCCTTTGGGCTGAGTGCTCCGTGTCCCTTCATACCAGGCTGTGCTACGGGTCACGCGACGGTCCTGGGGCCGTGCAGCCGTCCTGACGGAAGCTGTGGCCCCTGACCAGCCGTGCTGCGTCTGTGCCCCCCTGCCGTCCAGCTGCTGTGAATCGCGACTGTTGGCTCCGTCACACGCCTCACGTTTGGGTTGAGCTCAGAACTGACGCGAACTCGCCCGATGAGGCGACCCTGGTCCGTCAGGATTCGGGACACGTGAAGCTCTAGGCTGCTCGAAGACAACACAGCTCTCCCGTGCAGCCTCGTCCCGCCAGTCGCGGGGAGCTGTGGCCCATCACTAGGTCGTTTCTTGGCCTTTTGAGATCTGCACCTCCCAGAAGTTTCCGGAAAGTCAGTGGCATTTGTGGGAACTGGAAGGGGGCAGAGGGTGACTCGGGTTTGCTTGCTGAGCTGAAGCGCTGGCTGTTTTTCCAGGATAGGTAACTGACGAGAAGACAGTCTGCGGCTGTGGCCGCAGCCCCAGAGACGCCCCTGCTCCTGTCCCTTCTCTTTCCCTGTGCTCACATCTCGTTTACACGTGCGTTTAACAGCAAAAGTCCTGTCACCCGTGCTGTCTTGTAACTGGCTGTTCATTTGGTAGCCCAGGCGTCTCTGTGTCAGCTGTACAGCGTGTCCCCTGTAGTCACCAAATCCCTGCAGTGGACACCTGGCTGTTGGCCGTTGTCCAGTCCTTATAAAGGGGCGGCATGTCTGGTCTGAGACCCCCGTCAGCTGCCCCCAGCTGTGGGCACCCACGTCCCCCACCTGTCCCGGCCTCGTCCCCTCTGCCCCTTGCAGGGTTCTCCCGGTCATGTTACGAGGAGGCTGTGGGATTTCTGCCTGTCGGGTGTGTCCTTGGAGAGGCTGGCAGTGGGTGACTGTCTCTCCATGTGGCCGTGGAGTGGCACTGACATCCCCCTCCGGGAGCCCTCGTCCCCACTGTTCCAGGCGAGCGGTTTCCAGGCATTTGGCTGTGGGTGTTTCTGCTGTTGTGGGGTCAGATCCTGGGTGCCCCAGAGCGGCCCAGCCTTCCCACCAGCAGACACCAGGGACGCAGGGTGTGGCGGGTTTCAGGATCCGCCCTCAGTATCGTCCTCATGTGGACGCAGCTCTCTGTGTCCAACCCACTTTCTCTTTTGAAGTCGGGTTGTGTTTCTGATTGCACAGTTATGGTTTCAGCTTCAAGAAGAAGAGGCCCTTGAGCCTGAGGGGAGGCTCCAGGCTCCTCTTTGTCCAGGGCCGCGCCCTCCTCAGACCCTTGGGGCACAGCCCCTGGGGCAGCTGCCTGGCCCTCTCCATGGAGGAGGAGGCCAGAGCGTCTGGGCCCAGTGACGAGGCCTTTGTGCAGAGTTTCTTCCAGGCCACCATGGCCTCTAGTGTCAGGGAGAGGACCTCTGTGCATCTCGGAGGATGGCACAAGTCCCTGGGGGTGGTGAAGGGGGGCACTGGGACAGGGCCAGCCTCCTGTGATGGGGGAGCAGAGGGGACCCCGGCTTGTGCCCAGCCCCAAGGCCAGGCCTCCTGCGCTTGCTAGGATGGGTGGTGGGGTCAGTGGGGAGACGGATGGGGGCTGGGGGGCTGACTCTGCCACCACCCTCTGCCGCATGTCTGGGTAAATGGGGTAGGGCCTCGCACTCCCCCAAGTTTGCCGGGGGCTCTGGGGTACGGCACGTGAAAGGGTTCAGTGAGGTCCCGAGCCATTGCTGCTTGGCATGCCCTGATGCACCTTGAGTCTGCACCCCGTTTCGCGTGGCAGGGGACCGAGGTGAGTGGGCTGTGTTGACTCTGGGTGGGAACTGCAGGCAGACCCCTGCTCAGGGGGGCTCCCTCCAGGGCTGTGTCTGCCCGGGGACCCACTGAGGAAGGAGCCGGTGCTTCCGGCCCACACGATTAAGCCCCTCAACACCCCACCCCCCGGCCCAGCCCCTCGCCCTCAGCCGTCAGGCATCAGTGGCCCCCATGGCACGTCCCTGCGGCCCAGCAGGACATGGTGGGCTCCATGCGCACCTGTGTGTGTGGACCTGGGACGTTGGGCCTGAGCCTGCGCCTTGGCTGGGGTGTGCATCAGTGACACGCCCAGAGCTTGGGGTAGGGGCTTGCGGGGCCGAGACAGGCCTCTGCTCCAGCCTGGCTCCAGGAGGAGCCCCCTGTGTGCAGGAACTCGGGCTCCGTGAGGTCGGAGAAGGCGGACTGCGGCCTCAGACACTGGCGGCTCTCAGGCGCCAGCCCCTCCCTGGTCTGAGCTTTCTGGGAAGCAGGCTCTTCCAGGCAGTGCCAATGCCCCTGCTGTGGAAAGGAGGGTTTTTACACCATTTACAGTTGGATCAGAGGGTTCTGAAGCCAGAAGGGACTCGTGTCTCACAAATGCTGTTGGAGAGGAGCGGCTTCCTGATGTTTCCGATAAATAACGTGTGTGTGTCTGGATTACAGCCTGTCCTCAGTATTCACAGATTGCATATTTACAAATTTACCTACTCGCGAAAATTTAACTGTGACCCGCAGATCAGTACTCGGGGCTGTTGGGTCATTCTCGAAGACGTGCCCAAAGCAGAGAAAATCCGAGCCACCCACCGCGTTCCAGCTGAGGACCCGGCTCTCCCCCTGCAGACAGGGGCCTTTCCCAGCTGAGGACACGGCTCTC
>NW_004444008.1:975087-977621 GCF_000243295.1 Trichechus manatus latirostris | reverse complement strand
GCTGAGGACACGGCTCTCCTCCTGCAGACAGGGGCCTTTCCCAGCTGAGGACACGGCTCTCCTCCTGCAGACAGGGGCCTTTCCCAGCTGAGGACCTGGCTCTTACCCTGCAAACAGGGACGTTTCAGGGTCTCCTTTGTGCCACGTTTTTCACCTTTGTGATTTTGGTGGTGTCGCTGTGTAAATGCCTCCTAGCGCAGTGCTGAAGTGCTGCCTTGTGTCCCCAAGCATACGAATGCTGTGATGTGCTTAGGGAGAAAATGTGCATGTGAGATTAGCTTCTTCCAGGCAGTTATGGTGCTGTCAGCCGTTAGTTCAGTGTTGATGACCCAACAGTGCATATTCCGTGAGGGGTCTTTCCCCAAACCATGCCCTGATTGTGGGGAGCGGTGGCTCAGTGTTCGCTGATTCCACATTCCCGGCAATTTTATGGAACGCGACCAGGCGAATGGGCTGTGTACCCGGTGTGGGTCGGTTGTGTACCTGAGGTGCCTTGGGATGAGGTGCTAGGGGTGTGGGGAGCTCGCTGACAGTGAGGGGCTGCTGGGTGCTGGGTTCGTGCTGAAGTGAGGCCCCCGCCTGGCCGCCGTGCTTCCTGGACGGCACTGCTGCCCTGAGTCCCTCGTCGGCCTTTGCTGCTTTCTGGCTCCTTCTGCTGCTGACCGCACGTCGTTCTCCCAGCAGGAGATGGGACCCCCAGGGAAAGCAGCCCCTTCATTAACAGTGTGGAAGTGGAGCGGGACACCTTCCTTGCAGGAAGGAACATGGCGCAGGAGGGCTTCTGCGAAGGAAAGAACATGGCGCTTTTTGAGGTAACGAAGTCCCTCCCAGAAGAAGGGGTGCAGGCGGTGGTTTGGGTTTAGGAAAGTGAGGGAGCCAGGACTGTGACATCTCCACCTGGTGAACTGAGGGCAGCGGGTGAGGGCTGTGGCCCCGGGCAGACCGCACTGGGTGGCCGGGGGGTTCCCGTCCTGCATGGGTACGCTCTGTGTGGACACCACTCAGCACCTCCTTCTGGGGGCCCTCTGGGCTGAGAATGCGCCAGCCCTGAGGGGCCCCTGGCAGCTCTGACCTCTGACCTCCCAACGCTGAGCCTGCCGGGCGGGTGCCCAGGGCCTGTGTGTTCGGGACTGCAGCCTGAGCTCCGGTGGGCACAAGCGGGAAGCGGTGCCAGGTGGGGGTCCCAGTGCACCCGGGGAGTTGACGTTGGGGATCAAGGTGACTGTCCCTCGGCTGTCAGTGGCCAGTGTCCCTGTCTCCACATAGGAGGAAATGGACAGCAATCCCATGGTGTCGTCGCTGCTCAACAAGCTGGCCAACTACACCAACCTGAGCCAGGGCGTGGTGGAGCACGAGGAAGACGAGGACCGCCGGCGCAGGGAGAGCAAGGTGAAGCCCCACCTGGACGCCCGCCCGCCCGCACACGGCCCTTCCACAGGGTGGGGCCACCACCTGGCGCCTCCTGGCCACCACGGCCACCGTGGACCGGGAGGTCAGAGCGCACGTGTGCAGACCCCAGTCTGTGGCCGCCGTGGACCGGGAGGTCAGAGCGCACGTGTACAGACCCCAGTCTGTGGCCGCCGTGGACCGGGAAGTCAGAGCGCACGTGTGCAGACCCCAGTCTGTGGCCGCCGTGGACCGGGAGGTCAGAGCGCACGTGTGCAGAGCCCTGTCTCAGGCCACTGTCTCAGGGGTCAGAGTTGAGTTGACCCCTTGGCCCTCCCACATAGCTGGGGGGTGCCTCATTTCCTGACCCCCTGCCCTCCTCCTCCTGGCGCCTCATGGGGACGTGTGCCACAGGACTGTGGGTCCCTGGTGTTGAGAGGGAGGCCTGCTGCCCTCTTCCCTGAGACTTTGGCTCCTGGTATGATTGGACGGACAGGCGGGTCAGAGCCCAGTGCGCGGGGCCCTCTGAAAGGGGAATGGCCGAGGCCCATCTTTCCTGACCTTGGGCGGCATCCCGCCAGCCCCTCTGTCGTGTCTGTGGTGTTGCAGGCTATGTGGGTACCGATGTTAAGGGCCGTGTTGTAGCCCTCTTGCCCCTAGCATGCCCTCTGTGGGTGTGAAAGGCTCTAGAACCCTGAGCTGTAGTGGCTCTGAGGGACAGGCTCTCCTCTGCCCTTCACCTTTTTCTCCCCTTTGCACCTGAGTCACCCCCCTCTGGTTGGGGAGGACCTTGTGCAGGGTGCCCTCCCGCCCCTGTCCTTGCCCCTGTACTCGCAGGGCGCCCTGCCCTGGGGCTCCTCTGTACCCCCCCATGCGTCTGGAACCGTCTTGCTGACCTGTGTAGGTCCTGGTGCTCTGTCCCCACACCCTCCTGTCCCCACTGCCCCTTTGCAGCTTCCGATGGGGGGGTCTGGCCCCCTGGGGTCTTGGAGTCCCCATGAGCCCAGCCCTTGCTCTGTTGCAGGCCCCGCACATGGGCACCTTCATCGGCGTCTACCTGCCCTGCCTGCAGAACATCCTGGGTGTCATCCTCTTCCTGCGCCTGACCTGGATCGTTGGGGTGGCTGGCGTGCTCGAGTCCCTGCTCA
>NW_004444008.1:971078-974752 GCF_000243295.1 Trichechus manatus latirostris | reverse complement strand
GGGTAGGGTACCTGGGGGTGGGGGCTAGGGGGCGGGAGCTGGCTGCAAACCCCCCCAGGTGGCGGCTGCTTCTGATCGAAGGAAAAAGCCCCCACTAGGCCTTAATTTTCTTTTACTTTCCGCTGATTAAGCCTGGATTACGGATTAGCCGAGAGTTTTCACTGTAACCACCTCTGCAGAAATGCATTTTAACATGCTGTACTGGATGTCACGGGGCCGTGTACCCGGGCTGGCTGCAGATCTCTGCATGGGTGTTGGAGGAGGTGGAAGGCACACTCTTGTATTTAGGCAGCCCCCCTTGTACCTCATGGGGTCAGGCACCTAGACGGGTCCCCCCAGCACCCCAGGGAGGGCAGTGGGCACTTGGACAGAAGTGTCTTGGGCTGGCCAGCATTGCAGGTCTCGAAGGAGCTGAGTGGGTTCCGGGGCCCCCAGGGGTGCAGTGCTATGGGTCCTGAGCTCAGTGGTTTCTGGGGCCCCCAGGGGTGCA
Organism: Trichechus manatus latirostris; assembly: GCF_000243295.1. Taxonomy (NCBI): domain Eukaryota; kingdom Metazoa; phylum Chordata; class Mammalia; order Sirenia; family Trichechidae; genus Trichechus; species Trichechus manatus. The sequence continues at coordinate 974,262 of NW_004444008.1, read as the reverse complement.
GCGTTGTGAGTCCTGAGCTGAGCGGGTTCTGGGGCAGCCAAGGGTATAGCATTGTGGGTCCTGAGCTGAGTGGGTTCTGGGGCCCCCAGGGATGCAGTGCTGTGGGTCCTGAGCTGAGTAGGTTCTGGGGCCTGCAGGGGTACAGCATTGCAGGTCTCACAGGAGCTTAGTGGGTTCTGGGGCCCGCAGGGGTGCAGCCTCACGGGTCTCATAGGAAAGGACCAAGAGCCCAGGGGTGGCTGCCCTGAGAGTTCTCAGGCCCCAGGCTCTGGCCCCGCGCAGCTCTCCTGAGGTCAGCAGCCTGCTTTGTAGCTGGGGTGGGTCCCGAGTGGCCCCCCAAGTGTGTGCTGGCCCCGGCCCCCAGCCTCCAGAATGCGGATCTCCTAAAGTGCTGCCCATCTTTCCACAGACCATGCTGACTGCCATCTCTATGAGTGCTGTCGCCACCAATGGTGTGGTCCCAGGTGAGGGCGGTCCCTGCTTAGGGCGGTCCCTGCTTAGGGCGGTCCCCGGTGAGGGCCGTCCCCAGAGAGGGTGGTCCCGGGTGAGGGCAGTCCCTGGTGAGGGTGGCCCCTGCTTAGGGCGGTCCCAGGTAAGGGCCGTTGCTCACCTGCAGCCTTCACCCTGTGTTGGTGTTGGCCTGGGCTCCCTGGGGCGCCCACTCGAGCGCCCTTTTGCCAGGGTGATGATCTTGACATTAAGCCGTCGCCAGGGGGTACCAGGACCCCTCGCTCAGGTGAGGCTGGACAGCAGGCTCTGTTCCCAGTTTCCGCTTTCACCTAAATACACCCCCTGCTGAACATCCCTTTGTCATTGGACACTGTCTTTCCAGCCAGATGACCCTCAATCTCGAATCCACCGCCCGCCAGCCTCCGTCACTCACTGCCCATGAGGGGTGCAGGGGGGCCCAGGAGGGGCGCTAGTGCCCCCGTGACCCTTTCCACGGCCCTCCCCGTGGCTCTCCCCTGCACTCAGACGCTGCTCTGGGATTGCTGTCTTGTTAGAGCGCGCCCTTGGTAAATAAATGGCCGCCACGGTACTTCCTCGTCTGACGGGGACTGGCATTCCGTCCTGAGTCCTTGCTTCCTTTTGAATGAAGGTTGATCCCCGTGGAGCCGTCGTTCTCTGGGAACCAAGTCACTTGTGGGACTCATTAAAAAGCCACAGTGGGCAGTCACTGCCTCATCCGAGTGACTGGGTGGCAGGGGAGAGGGCTGCCTGGGGGGAGGCAAGAGAAAGTGGGGAGGGGCTGTCCAGGCCTGGGGGAAGCCTTTGGGACGTGTCCTCTGCTGGGCTTGCTTTGGCACTAAAAAACCAAATACCAAATGTGTTGCTGTTGAGTCAATTCTGACTCTTAGAAACCCTGTAGGACAGAGTAGAGCTGCCCCAGCGAGCCTAGGGCCCATGAAATTGCTGCTGTTTGGTTTTTCTTTTCTTCAGTGCACTTTGCAACAAAGTAATGCCTCTATTTGCTGGTGTGGGCGGCCCCCAGGCCGAGGGAAGGTGTTTGCTGGTGGGGGTTCTTCGCAAGAGAGCGTAGAAGAAGACCAGCCTCCCTAATGCGTGTGTCAGGAGGCTGGTTCTGCCCCTGGAGTCCGGGGGTCCCCCCGCGCCTGGCCTTGCCCGCCAGGTCAGCTGAGCATGGGGCGTTGGTCAGTCTGACCATGCAGACTCTCCTGGGGCCTCGTGAGGATCCTCCGTCCCACCCTTCTCTGCGCGTACACATCTCTAATGAGGGTGCTCAGTTACAACGGTAGCGTAGACATGGTATTTAATGACGCATCAGAATCCAGATCAGCCAAGTACTTGCTCAGCCCGTTTTTGAGGTTGGGGGAGGCGGCGGGCCTGGGGGGGCACCCCCCTGTGTTTGAGCCAGCCACCTGTCCTGTGAGGTCTGAGCACGTGAGAACTGTGTGTCCCTAACCTGTCTCATTCTGTTCTCAGCGGGAGGCTCCTACTACATGATCTCCCGGTCGCTGGGGCCTGAGTTTGGAGGGGCCGTGGGGCTCTGTTTCTACCTGGGCACCACGTTTGCAGGGGCCATGTACATTCTGGGGACCATTGAGATATTTCTGGTAAGTCTGTGATGCTGTGGGACATTCCCCTTGCCAGGCCCTGAGACCACAGGCTGTTGACGGGCGATCCAGAAAGGAGCTCTCTCTCTGTGGAGAGAAGGCCCTGGATGCCCTCCCCCCTGCCCTGGCAACGGTGCACCCTGAGCCTCCCATCCCTCTGGACACCCTTCCGTGTGGGGCCCTCTGCAGAGGCAGGAGCGTCCACCTCCTTGGCTTTGGGGTTTGGCTGGAGTGTCGGGCGGTCCTGGCCTGGGCCCTGCACTGGCCCTCCCCACATGCCTGCTCGGCCTCCTCTTGGGGCCCATGCACGAGGCTCGGTAGTAGACATCTGTCTACATGCCCGTGGCTGGGTAGTGGGTCGGAGCCACAGGTGCCCACGTCCCCTCGGCCTCCACGGTCTGAGCTGTCCCCAGAGGCAGGGCTGACACGAAGCAGACCCCCAGGCAGCTGGGGGCTGCAGCCGGGGTTCTGGGCCCTTCGGTGTTGTCCACTGTTGCTCTGTACATGCGGGCCAGCCGCAGTGGCCCACAGACTGCAGATGGTACCTGCAGGCAGCGTGGTGCGAGCCTCGTGTCCCCCTAGCGTGGTGAGGGCCAGCGTGGGGCCACCCGTGGTGACGAGCAGACGGGGCTGGAGCTAACTGGGCTGTGGAGCACCCAGGGCCACCGAGCTGGGGGCAGGTTGGCGCCTCTCAGGAAACGTTCTTCTGGCACTTAGTGCCTGGTCTGCTGACGAGTGTTTAGGGTCCCTCTGTGAAGAAGGTTCCCCTGAAGCTTGAAAGTTGTTTGTGCTTAGTTTTGGGTGCGTTTTAGAGCAGAGATCGGACCCGCAGTGGTGTGGTGTGGTCCGCAGTTAGGGGGCTCCAGCGTCCTGCAGGCACAGCCCCCACGCCAGCTTGGGCGGTCAGTGTAGGGAGCAAGCCTCAGGGGAGGACATGTCCCCAGGACAGAGGGCGCTCCATGGGACGGCCACCTTGCGCCTTCCCAGCCTGTGCCCTCCTGCCCTGGTGGTTCCCCAGCCTTGCTGCCTCCCCCACCCTCTTCCGTCGGACCTGGAGGCCTCTGCCCGCCCCGCTCACAGCTTCCCAGCCCCGTAGTGGGGGCGGGGCC
>NW_004444008.1:968469-969945 GCF_000243295.1 Trichechus manatus latirostris | reverse complement strand
CCCCTCACAGCCCCACTCTGCACCCCCAGACCTACATCTCCCCGAGTGCGGCCGTCTTCCGGGCGGAGGTGGCGGGCGGGGAGGCAGCCGCCATGCTCCACAACATGCGTGTCTACGGCTCGTGCACGCTGGCCCTCATGGCCGCAGTGGTCTTCGTGGGCGTCAAGTATGTCAACAAGCTGGCCCTGGTCTTCCTTGCCTGCGTGGTCCTCTCCATCCTGGCCATCTACGCCGGCGTCATCAAGACGGCCTTTGACCCGCCCGACATCCCGTGAGTCCCCGCCTGCTGCCCGCTGGGGTGCTCGCCGAGCGGATGGGGTCCCGAGACCCCCAAGTGGCGGGGCTGGGGGCCGAAGTCCTTTCGTTCTGCCTCTTCCCCCTCCCCTCCTGTAACCTCAGTCTCTGTTGAGGCCGGGGTCCCTGTGTGGCTCAAGAGGGCAGCACACGTGAAGCGGGGGCCTGGGCTCCACTGAAAACCCACCCGCTGTGCTGCCGCTGCCAGCTGTGTGCCCTGGGCGGGTCACCTGCCCTCTCTGAGCCTCGTCGTCCCCTGATGGGGTTGTCCTGGGGCTCAGGTGAGAACAGGCGTGTGGTTGTGGGGCTCAGATGAGGGGGCACATGGTCGCGGGGCCGAGGTGAGAGCAGGCGCGTGGTCGTGGGGCCGAGGTGAGAGCGGGCGCGTGGTCGCGGGGCCGAGGTGAGAGCGGGCGTGTGGTTTTGGGCTCAGTTGAGGCAGCAGTGGTCGAAGTGGCCCCATGAGTGATGCCCCGTTGCGGGCAGTGGACAGTGGGAAATGTGTCTCCTTGTTGCCCCAGGGTCTGCCTCCTTGGGAATCGCACGCTGTCCTGGCTCAGCTTCGATGTCTGCGCCAAGGAGCACCCCGGCCTCAATGGCACGGCGACCACGGCCCTCTGGGGCCTCTTCTGCAATGGCTCTGCTCCCAGCGCCACCTGTGACGAGTACTTCACCCAGAACAACCTGACCGTCATCCAAGGCATCCCCGGCGTAGCCAGCGGCGTTGTCCTGGGTGAGGTGCCAGTGGGGCCTTGTTGGGGGGGCGGCCGTTGAGGGGTGCAGGGGCTGTCAGCACACTGTGAGCCGGGAGAGCCAGCCTCCTGGGGCCTCATGTGAGCCTCATGGGGGGGCAGGGCCATCAGGGTGGGCAGGTTCGTTGGGGACACTGCGAGTTGGGACGGGTGGGGGTGGATCCTGAGGGCTGTCGGGATCTGGGATGTGGCTCAGGACAGGGAGGTAGGTAGGCACGAGAGCCATCAGAGACTCTGAGACCTGGCCCCGGTGTGCACATTGTCGAGAGTGTTAGGGCCTGGTTCCCTCTTGTCTGGCTGAGTCCCCGGGGATCCTGTACTTATGCCAAATTCCAGGATGCACCCCCTCCCCCCGCAGCTGCAGCCAGGAACCTGGGGGGCCCATGGGGGAACTTGGGAGGGCCCAAGTGGGGCTCATAGGGGGGCTGTG
>NW_004444008.1:966493-967491 GCF_000243295.1 Trichechus manatus latirostris | reverse complement strand
GATGTTTGAAACAGGAAGACAGAGTGGGGGTCGCTAACACTCAGCCAGGGGCTGTGTCCACTGGGCATGGGCTGAGGCCCCCAGCGGGTGGGTGGCCCTTGCCTCAGGGCAGAGGGAGCCTTGAGGGAAGGTTCTGGACCGTGAGGAAGCTCCTCGGTGCTGTGTTCCTGACAGATAACCTGTGGAGCACGTACATGGACAAGGGCTCGTTTGTGGAGAAGGAGGGGACTCCCTCAGTCCCTGCACCAGACGAGGCCAGGGCCAGCAGCCTGCCCTACGTGCTCACCGACATCATGACCCACTTCACCCTGCTGGTCGGCATCTACTTCCCTTCCGTGACTGGTGAGCCGAGGGGGTCCCCGAGTCGCCCGCCTTCTCTGTGCGTCTCTCTCTGTCTCTCACTACTTCTGTCTCTGCGTCTCTCTTTGTCTCTGTGTTCCTCCTTGGTCTTTGTGTTCCCTCTGTGTATCTCTGTTTCTGTGTTCTTTGTCTCTCTGTCTGTCCCTCTCTTGGCTCTAACACTTGCTCTCGTCACTGTTCCCTTTTTTCTTTACTGTTTTGCTCAGGAAAGAAAAGTCGAGGTCCCTGCATCCCGTGTGGGTTCTGACGGGCTGCAGGGAGGCGGGTGAGGAACGGCTTTGTGTGCAGGCTCACTGCACGTGCTTTGTTGTCACGGGTAGCCTGTGACTGCAGCAAGGACTTGCTGACACGCGCCGTCCGCTGCTGGGTGGACACGGGGTGCTGCAGAGTCACTTTTGAGCACCAGCTTCATGTAACTCTGCTCACACGGCCTTGACCAGCAGGACAGTGTTCTTTGGAAACCCACGTAGCCTAGGCTTTCGGGCGCCGTGCTGGCTGACTGTCTGCCTGTCCCGTAGGCATCATGGCGGGCTCGAACCGCTCTGGGGACCTCAGGGATGCCCAGAAGTCTATCCCCACGGGCACCATCCTGGCCATTGCGACCACGTCCTTCATATGTATCCTTGCAGGGCAAGAGG
>NW_004444008.1:964960-966393 GCF_000243295.1 Trichechus manatus latirostris | reverse complement strand
ACGGAGGGAGGGGGTGGGAGGCAGGGACGAGGGGGCAGCGGTGAGAGCCAGGAGTAAGGAGGGCACCCTGGGGAGGGTTGCTGCCTGAGGTTCCCAGCGGGCTCACACATTGCCGTTAGCACGGTGGGTTAGCCCTGCCCCTCCCAGCCACGTCTGACCTCAGTGTGCGTAATCTTGTATAGACGCTGTGTTCAGAGCAGGTTTAGGCTGACAGAAAAATCGCACAGGCGGTACAGCGTTGTGCACACCCACCTCGTCCTGCAGTTTCCCGTTACGTCTTGCATTCCTGTGATGCGTGTTAGAATGAACTGATGATGGTACGATGTTACTAACTGAAGTCTGTAGTTGACATTAGAGTTCCTTCTTCGTGTTTTAACAAGTGCTTCATGTCACATGTTCACCATACAGTAGTCAACATATGTTGTTTTTTTCCTTGAAAACATGGTTGGGCCAGCATCTGATGCAAAAAACTAATCCGGCCGATACTGAGCTTGCCTCCTCACCCTTCTTTGCAGCTGCTTATTTTATAGACAGCATTTTTTATACAGTGACACCCGTGAGAGCCGCACCTCGATGGGACTGCCTTATTTCTCTGGATCTCGCGAGTTTTCCGCCTTTGACAGGGTGCAGTCTTACCACTTTCCTATAGCTCGTTTTAGTGGAAAATATTGTGTTTTCCTTCTCTGACAGGTTTCTGCCTCACACAGGCTCTGGCTTTAGCAGGTTTTACACATGTATGGACGTATGATATACATACGTATGACCCACCAGCCCAGGGTCTAAGGGACAGGAGGGCAGGGGGCATACCACGTTATTACGTAATAGACAGTTATGTTATATGTAGAACTCACATGCATATTCTGTGTAATAATACATGTATTTGTGTCCCTGAGTGGTTTGCACTCATTTGCTAACTTAAAGGTTGGTGGTTCTAACCCACCCAGCAGCCCCATGGAAGGAAGGCCTGACGATCTGATTGCCTAAAGATCACAGCCAGGAAAACCCTGTGGGGCAGTTCTACTCTGTAACACATGGGATCGCCATAAGTCAGGATTGACTTGACGGCAGCGGGTTTGGGTTTGGGTTTTATACATGCACACACGCGCACACACACACATGCCCGCACACACACATGCACACAAATGCCCGCGCACACATGCACATGCACGCACATGCCTGTGCACACACATGCACATACACGCCCACGCACACACGCGCACACACATGCCCGCGCAAACACATGCACGTGTACACATGCATGAGGACACACACATGCCTGCACACACGCACGCACGCGCACACACACACCCGCGCACACACACACACATGCCCACCTGCACACACACATGTCCGTGCACAGACAGATGCACACATGCTCACTATCACAATTTGTTACATCACACGGGGTTGGTGGTATCCATGTTTCCCTGTGG
>NW_004444008.1:962144-964860 GCF_000243295.1 Trichechus manatus latirostris | reverse complement strand
AATGCCCGCGCACACATGCACATGCACGCACATGCCTGTGCACACACATGCACATACACGCCCACGCACACACGCGCACACACATGCCCGCGCAAACACATGCACGTGTACACATGCATGAGGACACACACATGCCTGCACACACGCACGCACGCGCACACACACACCCGCGCACACACACACACATGCCCACCTGCACACACACATGTCCGTGCACAGACAGATGCACACATGCTCACTATCACAATTTGTTACATCACACGGGGTTGGTGGTATCCATGTTTCCCTGTGGTGCTCCCTTCCTTGGAAATGGTCATCTGTCTGTTCTGCCGAGTCCTCGCTGTGGTCGCACTGCAGGTCCTTTTCTGTGGGTCAGGACAGACAGTGAGGACAACATCCTGGGACGGGATGCACAGTGCACTGGGGTGGGGGGTCTGTGTGCTCTGTGACCCCCTGTACACCCAGAGACAGTGTCTCATTCCTTCACGAGAACCCAGACCTGTCCTGCGTTGTGCTGTTTGGGGCGTGCATTGAAGGCGTGGTCCTGCGAGATAAGTATGTCTATTTCCATCTGTACCTTCTAGAAACCCTTGAAGAGGGTGTTTCCCGCCCCCAACTTTGGCTTCATGGTTGCGCCCCAGGACAGGACCGCCTTTTCCAGTTTAAGTCCCAACACAACCTTTCCTGTCCCCCTGGAGGCAAATCTGATGTTTCCTTGGCCCAATGTGTGCCCTTTAGAAGGTGCTGAGGGGCCCGTATGCAGTGGGCTGGTCGGCAGGGTGGGGTCTCTGTCCCGCACCCCTCCTCGCACCCGCCTCCTGGCTGCAGTCAGGACGGGGTCCCAGGGTCTCTGCTCTGAGAACCGGAGGCAGATGCGGACATACATCCGTGGGGCCCCCTGCCCAGTGGGTGGACACCAAGGCAGGGCACTGAGCTAACCATTCTGGTGGCCTCACTCTGCAAACAGACTGAGACCCCCTGTGGGCAAAGATGGCATGATGTGGGGTAGGGAGTGGTCAGGGGCACAAAGGGGACAGGAAGGTTCTAGAGAGTTCCAGAGGCTCTGTGTCCGACTGTTCACCCCTGTAAAGGGGTCACAAGGGCATGGGCACCAGTCTCCCCCCAGGCCCTATAAGGCTGGAAGTTTCCATGCAGTGCAGCCGGGCTGGCCTGTGCACTGCCTGGGACGGAGGGCTGGGGTGGCTGTGTAGCTGAGGCTAGGAGGAGCAGCCTGGCGGGTGTGGGGTGAGAGTAGGTGCCGATCCTGCTCGGCAGAGCCCTGGCGGCCTGACCCAACTCCCCTGTTCCCCCTGAGGAGCAGTGCCCACACAGCCCAGCCCAGTGCTTGGCCCTGCTGATTCTGCTCTCAGTAACCACCCGTCACCTGCCTGCAGGTTTGGCGAGGCCCTGCAGGGCAAACTGGTCATTGGCATGCTGGCCTGGCCATCCCCCTGGGTCATTGTCATCGGCTCCTTTTTCTCTACCTGCGGCGCCGGCCTGCAGAGCCTGACGGGGGCCCCGCGCCTGCTGCAGGCCATCGCCCGGGACGGCATCATCCCCTTCCTGCAGGTGGGTGCGGGCTGTGGGGCGGGGTTCAGGGAGGCCTAGGGTCAGAGCTCAGGAGATGGGTTCCTGAAGGTGGCCATGGGGTGGGGTCGGGGAGGGTGGCCCGGTTAGCAGCCTGGGAAAATAACAGCTAAGAGCCAAGCTGCCCCCTCTGCCCACCATAGACACGGTGACCCTTGACCTCTGGTGCTGGCTCTGGTTTGGAAAGCACCAGAAGCATCTTGGTGTGCTGTCAGCATGCAAACCCGGTGGGGCTAGGGCCGGGCCACAGAAAAAGGGGTCGGGGCGGTGAGCAAGGAAGGCGAGCAGCGTGACCTCAGAGAGCTGGGTGGTGAGCTCCTGCAGCCACCGTGCTTTGCGGTTGGAGAGGCCGAGGCAGAGGGTGGGTGGTGCCGGACTGCTCTCCCCCTGCACTGTGCGCCATTGTCACGCAGCCGTGGGGGTCTCGGCCTCGGGCTCCCTTGCAGCCCTGGCCGGGTGATGTGGCGTGTGCGGGGGCTGGGCCCGTCTCAGCGCTGGTAAAAGTCTCTCTCCAGCTCGTTTTCAGCAGCTGCTTTCTCTCTTACCTGGAGTTGTTAAGATGTCTTGGGGGTGACTGTGACTGGCTGTTGGCCCCCCATCCTCGTTGCGGGGTGCGTCCCCTGTGCTCTCGGGGCTGGCCCTGGCCCACACCACCTCACCCGGCCTTCTGCAGGTGTTCGGCCACGGGAAGGCCAACGGCGAACCCACCTGGGCCCTGCTGCTGACGGCCCTCATCTGCGAGATTGGGATCCTCATTGCGTCCCTGGACAGTGTGGCGCCCATCCTGTCCATGTGAGCTCTGGGTCGGGGGTGAGGGTCGGGGGGCAAGGGGGCTGGTGTACAGTCCCTGGGGATGGCCGGGAGGGGAAGGCAGCCAGGGCTTGGGGGGGGGGCAGCACCGCCCAGCATATCCGGGACCCCCGCTCTGCTCATGCCCACCGTGCCCCCAGGTTCTTCCTCATGTGCTACATGTTCGTGAACCTGGCCTGTGCCGTGCAGACCCTGCTGCGCACCCCCAACTGGCGCCCACGCTTCAAGTACTACCACTGGTACGGCTGCCGTGGGCATGGACATAGCTCAGGGTGGACAGCGCAGGGCGGGCACAACGCCGGTGGACACAGCCCAGGGC
>NW_004444008.1:950130-959436 GCF_000243295.1 Trichechus manatus latirostris | reverse complement strand
TTCTGTGGCCTGTGTGGTGTTCCGTGTCCTGTGTGGTGTTCCGTGTCCTGTGTGATGTTCTGCAGCCTGTGTGGTGTTCCGTGTCCTGTGTGATGTTCCTCGGCCTGTGTGATGTTCCGCAGCCTGTGTGGTGTTCCGCATCCTGTGTGGTGTTCCACGTCCTGAGCGATGTTCCGTGTCCTGTGCAGTGTTCCGTGTCCTGTGTGGTGTTCCACGGCCTGCGTGGTGTTCCATGTCCTGTGTGGTGTTCCGTGTCCTGTGTGGTGTTCCACAGCCTGTGTGGTGTTCCACAGCCTGTGTGGTGTTCCGTGTCCCGTGTGGTGTTCCGTGTCCCGTGTGGTGTTCCATGGCCCGTGTGGTGTTCCGTGTCCCGTGTGGTGTTCCGTGTCCCGTGTGGTGTTCCGTGGCCCGTGTGGTGTTCCGTGGCCCGTGTGGTGTTCCGTGGCCCGTGTGGTGTTCCGTGGCCCGTGTGGTGTTCCGTGTCCCGTGTGGTGTCCTGTGGCCCGTGTGGTGTTCCGTGGCCCGTGTGGTGTTCTGTGGCCCGTGTGGTGTTCTGTGGCCTGTGTGGTGTTCCGTGACCTGTGTGGTGGTCTGTGCCCTGTCTGTGGTGGGAACTCACTGGTGTTCCCCTTGCAGGGCAGAGAAGGAGTGGGGTGATGGCATCCGGGGCCTGTCGTTGAATGCCGCCCGCTACGCACTGCTCCGTGTGGAGCATGGCCCCCCCCACACCAAGAACTGGAGGTGAGTGTGGCCACGGGGTGCCTGCGATGACCCAAGACCTGTCCAGTGCCCTTAAATGTGCCAGTGGCTGTTTCTGACATCAGACTCTGGTTAAAGAAGCTGCATTTTATTAAGAAGCTGTATGGAGAACTTAGCCCCACATCCTTCCTCTGGGCTATTCACCCCTTACGGTCAGGGATCTGAGTATGACAAGTGTCTGAGTGGCTGGGCACCAGGGACTTGGCAGAGGGCACAGCCCCGGCTCCAACTTCGCCCCACCCCACTGGGCAGTGTCCTTCCAGTGAGCATCGGCCCTGGGGTAGTCACCTGCTGTGGGGTGCAGCATCATTGTGAACACGGGTCCCCTGTGGATGGCTCGTGTGGGCTGACCACTGCACAGCCAGCCTCTGGCCCCACATGCCCTGTGGTTGGGGCTGCCACTGTTCCTGCACAGGGTCTCCTGGGCACTGCTCCACACTGGCCACCCACCATCATGAGTGTCCAGGAATGATGCCACTCCATGCTGACCACCCCACACTGGCCACCCCATGCTGGCTACCCCATGCTGGCTGCCCTGTGCTGACCAGTCTGTGCTGACTGCTCCATACTGGCTGCCCTGTGCTGACCACCCCATGCCACCCTGCAGGCCCCAGGTGCTGGTGATGCTGAATCTGGACGCAGAGCAGGCCGTGAAGCACCCACGGCTGCTCTCCTTCACAAGCCAGCTGAAGGCCGGCAAGGGCCTGACCATCGTGGGCTCTGTGCTGGAGGGCACCTACCTGGACAAGCATGCTGAGGCCCAGCGTGCTGAGGAGGTGGGTGAGGGGAGGGCTGGGGTTAGACAGGCAGGGGGAGGTAGAGGGTGGTGAGCGGCTGGCCATTTTCCCATGTGGTTTGCACAGGGAGACAAACACATGATTTCCAACTTGAATGTGTTAAACACACACACGTATATGTCATGATATTTGCTATTTTAACCATTTTTAAGTGTACAATTTGGCGACGTTAAGTACATTCAAGTGGCTGCACCATTTTACAATCCCATCAGCAATGGATGAGGGTTCCAATCTCTTCACCAACACTTATTTTGTGTTTTTAATCATAGCCATCGCAGTGAGGGTGAGGTGGTATCTCACTGTGGTTTTGATTTGCATTTCCCTAATGATGAACAAATCAATCTTGGAAGAAGTACAGCCAAAGTGCTCCTTGCAAGTGAGGATGGCAAGACTTCGTCTCACATACTTTGGACATGTTACCGGGAGTGACCAGTCCCAGGACATCATACTTGGTAAAGTAGAAGGAAGATCCTCAATGAGATGAATTGACACAGTGGCTGCAACAATGGGCTCAAGCATAACAGCGATCATGAGGATCGTGCAGGACTAAGCAGTGTTCTGTTGTACATCGGGTCATTATGAGTTGGAACCAACTCGACAGCATCTGACAACAGTGACTAAGATGTTGAGCATCTTTTCATGAGTTTGTTGGCCATTTGTATTTCTTCTTGGGTGAAATGTCTGTTCACATCCTCTGCCCATTTTTTGATTGGGTTGTTTGTCTTTTTGTTGTTAAGTCGTAGGAGTTCTTTATATATTCTAAATATTAAATCCTTAACAGATATGTGGTTTTCAAATATTTTCTCCCATTCTGTAGGTTGTCTTTTCACATCCTTGATAATGTCCATTGCATGAAAATTTTTGATTTTGATGAAGACCAGTTTATCTATATTTTTCTTTGTTGCTTATGCTTTTGGTGTTATACCTAAGAAACCATTGCCTAATGCAGGGTCATAAAAATTCACCCCCTGTTTTCTTCTATGGTTTTAGCTCCTACATTTAGACCATTGGTCAATTTTGAGTAAATTTTTGTCTGTGGTGTAAGGTAGGGGTCCATGTGGACATCCAGTTGTCCCAGCACCATTTGTTGAAGAGGCTATTCTTTTCCCATTGGATGGATTTGCCCCCTTATCAAAAACCAATTCCACCTTAGATATGAGTTTACTTCTGGACTTTCAGTAGTATTCCATTGATCTGTATGTCTACCTTTATACCAGTACCAGACTGTTTTGATTACTATAGCTTTGTAGTAAGTTTTTAAATCAGGAAGTGTGAATCCTGCTACTTGTTTTTTTTTTCAAGATTGTTTTGGCTGTTTGGGGCCCCTTACAATCCATATGAGTTTGACGATTGGCTTCCATTCCTGCAAAGAAGGCTGTTAGAATTTTCATAAGGGTTGTGTTGAATCTGTAGATGACTTTGAGTAGTGTTGATATCGTAACAACATTAAGTCTTCTAAGATGCCACTTTGATGACTAAGGTGTGCCTGACCCGACCCATGGTATTTTCAGTCATCTCATTGGCATGCGAAAGCTGGACAATTAAAAAAGGAAGATAGAAGAAAAAATGATGCATTCAGATTGTGGTGTTGGTGAATATTGAATATAATGTGGACTGCCAGAAAAACAAACAAATCAGTCTTGGAGGAAGTACAGCAAGAATGCTCCTTAGAAGCGAGGATGATGAGACTTTGGCTCGCTTACTTTCGACACGTCGTCAGGAAAGACCAATCGCTAGAAAAGGACATCATGTTTGTTAGACAGTCAGTGAAAACAAGGGAAACCCTCAATGAGATAGACTGACACAAGAGTTGCTACAATGGACTCCAGCACACCAACGATCATGGAGATGGCACAGAACCGAGCAAAGTTTCGTTCTGTTGTACACAAGGTCACCATGAGTTGGAGCCATCTCAAAGGCACCTAACAGCAACCACAATCCAGGAACACAGGATGTCTTTCTGTTTATTTAGGTCTCCTTTGATTTGTTTCAACAATGTTTTATAGGTTTCGACCTAAAGGTCTTTCACTTCCCTGGTTAAATTTATTTTTAGGTATTTTATTCTTTTAAACGTGATTGTAAATGGAATTGGTTTCCTAGTTTCCTTTTCAGATAGTCATTGCAAGTGTATAGAAACAACTGATTTCTGGGTGTTGATCTAGTACCCTGCGACTTTGCAGAGTTAGCGAAGTTCACCTCTTGAACTGATTTCTGGGTGTTGATCTAGTACCCTGCGTTACCTCTTGCAGCTTTTTGTGGATCTTTGGGTTGCCTTACTGTCGGTGCGGGCTGTGATGTGGCTCCACCATGCTGCCTCCTGGGCCCCTTGCAGTGGGTACTACGACAAGTGCCCCCTTCTGAACTCCCCCGTCTCCTGTAGAACATCCGGTCCCTGATGGCCATGGAGAAGACCAAGGGCTTCTGCCAGCTAGTGGTGTCCTCCAGCCTGCGGGATGGCACATCACACCTGATCCAGTCGGCAGGGCTCGGTGGCATGAAACACAATACAGTGCTGATGGCCTGGCCCGAGGCCTGGAGGCAAACGGACAACCCCTTGTCCTGGAAGAACTTTGTTGGTGGGTGCGGCCCTGTGGCTATCTAGATGCGTGGGGTTCCGAGGTCCAGGTGGCCTGGGGGCTGAAGCCCGTAGTGCCTCTCCCTCTGGGTGGCAGCAGGCCATTGGTGTGGGCGGACCCTCAGTGCCTGCCTGGGGAGGGCTCTGTGGGAACTCGTGCATTGCCTGCGCTGCACCGCATCTGCCCGGTGACACGCCAGTGCTGCCCTCTCTCCACAGACACAGTCCGGGACACCACGGCGGCGCACCAGGCCCTGCTGGTGGCCAAGAACGTGGACCTGTTCCCGCAGAACCAGGAGCGCTTCAGCGACGGGAACATTGACGTGTGGTGGGTCGTGCACGACGGGGGCATGCTCATGCTGCTGCCCTTCCTACTGCACCAGCACAAGGTGGGGGCCATGTCCCTCGGGTCTGTCACACAGGGGTCTGTCACATGGCGGTCTGTCTCACAGAGGAGTCTGTCACACGGGGGTTCTGTCACACAGAGGAGTCTGTGTCACACAGGGGAGTCTGTTTCACTCGGGGGTCTGTCACACAGGTCTGTCACAAGGGTGTCTGTCACTTAGGGTTCTGTCACATGGGGGGGTTCTGTGTCACATGAGCAGTCTGCCATATGGGGGATCTGTGTCACACATGGTGTCTGTCAGATGGGTCTGTCATGGGGTCTGTCACATGGGGCCTGTGTCACCTGGGGCTCTGTCACACGGGTCTGTGTCACATGAGGGATCTGTCACACAGGTGGTCTGTGTCATGGGGTCTGTCACACACTCGGTTGTTACATGGTGAGGTCAGTGTCACGGTGTATCTGTCACATGGGGGTCTTTGTCGCATTGGTGGCTGTCACGGGGGTGTGGCTGTCACATGGAGGATATCTGTGTCACATGAGGGGGTCTGTCACATTGGTGTTCTGTCACAGAGAGGGTCCGTGTCACATAGGGGATCTGAGTCACAGGGGAGAGTGTCTGTCACGTAGAGGGTTTCTGTGTCACATGGGGGGTCTGTCACATGGGGGTCTGTGTCATATAGGGGTCTGTCAAATGGGGGGCTGTTACACAGGGAGGTCTGTGTCATGGAGTGCATCTGTCACTTGGGGGTCTACGTCACACGGGGGCTGTTACACAGGGTGTCTGTCACACGGGACTTGTGTCACACGGAGGGTTTCTTTGTCACATGAGGGGTCTGTCACACAGGGTCTGTGTCACACGGGGGGTCTGTGTCATGGGGGTGGCAGGGGGCAGATGGGTGGGTGGGAAGCAAAGGGGAGCAGCGGGCAGAGGGGTGGGTGGGAAGCAAAGGGGAGCGGGGGTCAGAGTGCTCATCTGTGACTCACACAGGGAGGGAGGGTAGCCCAGGCATGTGTCTGCCCCATGAGGGGGCCTGCCCAAGGCCTGAGTGACCAGCTGCAGCTCCCCCTCCCAGGTGTGGAGGAAGTGCCGCATGCGCATCTTCACGGTGGCCCAGGTAGACGACAACAGCATCCAGATGAAGAAGGACCTGCAGATGTTCCTCTATCAGCTGCGCATCAGCGCCGAGGTGGAGGTGGTCGAGATGGTGAGCACCCCGGCGGTTGCTTTTTGACACGCTTTATGTTTGTGAGTGGTGTTGCTGTTTGCTGTCCAGTCGACTCCGACTCATGGCGACCCAATGTATGCAGAGGAGAACTGCTCCATAGGGTTTTGAAGGCTGTGACCTTTTGGAAGCAGATCGCCTGCCTGCCTTCTGAGGTGCCACTGGGTGGGTTCGAACCACCAGCCTTTTGACTAGAAATCAAGTGCTTAATCCTTCAGTATTGCAACTTGAGGCTTGAATTTTTTCTTCAGTTCGTTCATCCTGAGAAATGCCAATTCCCTTTTTGTTTTGTAACTCCAGTTTTTTGCATATTTTTTTCGTAATACTTTACCTTGTCTTCTTGAGCCACCCTTTGAAATCTTCCGTTCCGCTCTTGTACTTCTTGGTTTCTTTTGTTCACTTTAGCTACTCTGCACTCAAGAGCACATTTCAGAGTCTCTTCTGACATCCATTTTGGTCTTTTCTGTCTTTTTACTTTCTTCAGGTATGATGTCCTGATGTCATCCCAGAACTCCTCTGGTCTTTGGTCATTAGTGTTCAGTCCATCAAATCTGTTCTTGAGATGGTCTCTAAATTCAGGCAGGATATATTCATGATCATTCATACTTTGGCTGTTGTCTTAGTTATCTAGTGCTGCTATAACAGAAATACCACAAGTGGATGGCTTTAACAAAGAGAAGTTTATTTCCTTACAGTAAAGTAGGCTAAAAGTCCAAATTTAGGGTGTCAGCTCCAGGGGAAGGCTTTCTCCCTCTGTCAGCCTTCTCATCATTGTTCCCCCAGACTAGGAGCTTCTCCGCGCAGGGACCCCGAGTCTAAAGGACACGCTCTGCTCCTGGCATGGCTTTCTTGGTGGTATGAGGTCCCCCTGTCTCTCTGCTCACTTCTGTCTTTTCTATCTCAAGAGATTGCCTCAGGACACAATCCAGTCTTGTAGATTGAGTCCTACCTTACTAACACAACTGCCATCCATCCTCCCTCATTAACATCATGGAGGCAGGATTTACCGCATATGGGAAAAATCACACAATACCAGGAATCATGGCCTAGCCAAACTGATACACACATTTTTGGGGGGACATAATTCAGTCCAGGACAGCTGTCTTGGACTTGCTTTGTTGTTCAGATCTTCTGTTTTCTTGGTGATCTTCTGTCTAGATGCTCTATCCATTATTGAAAGTGGGGTATTGAAATCTGCAACTATTACTGTTGAACTGTCCATTTTCCCCTTCTATTATGTCAATTTTTGCTTTTCCTGAGTCAGGGAGGGGATGAGACAAGGGCAAGTGAAGTAACACAAAGCTTTTCAACCATTTTTAAGTCCTTTTTTTCTTGACTCAGCATTTGCTTGGTCGCTGTAAACCCTCGGCTATTGTCTATAGTTCTGACAGAGCTGGTTTTGGCATTTCCTTTTATTTTTCAGCATTTCTGTGGAGGGAGGGGACCTTGGCACCGTCAGCTCCGCCATCTTGCTGATGTCACTGTTTTTTCTTGAGCTTTCAGACCAGTTTTCCCTACTGCCTAGGGAACAACTTGTGTTTCTTCTGATCTTAGCTGTCCAGTGACTAGCCGGGTGAGCTATGGAGTTTAACTGTACAGGTGTCACACTCTTCGAGGTGGGTGACTCTGTGTCCTCTGGACAGCAGGGCATGACTCCTGTTACCTGGGAGCATGTGTCCTTGGGGTTCCGGGCTGTGTGCTGGCCACAGCCTCTGTGTCACTGGCTGGAATATGCCCACGTGCAGAGCTCTCAACGCCTCTGTTCTGGGTTAGCTCATGGTCTACGGTCTGAGTGTTTCCTCCTGAAGGAGCGTGTCTTGGTTATCTAGTGCTGCTATAACAGAAATACCACAAGTGGATGGCTTTAACAAAGAGAAATTTATTCTCTCACAGTCTAGGAGGCTAAACATTGAAATTCAGGGCAGCAGCTTCAGGGGAAGGCTTTCTCTCTCTGTCAGCTCTGGAGGAAGGTCCTTGTCATCAATCTTCCCCTGGACTAGGAGCTTCTCTGCACAGGGACCCTGGGTCCAAAGGATGAGCTATTCTCCTGGCCCTTTTTTCTTAGTCTATGCGGTTCCCATGTCTCTCCGCTTGCTTCTCTCTTTTATACCTCAAAAGAGATCGGCTTAAGACACTATCTAGTCTTGTAGATCTCATCAGCACAACTGCCGCTAATCCGTATCTCATTAACATCATGGTGATAGGATTTACAACACACAGGAAAATCACATCAGACGACAAAATAGTAGACAGTCATACAAGACTGAGAATCATGACTTAGCCAAGTTGACAGATACTTTTTGGGGACACAGTTCAATCCATGACAGAGTGTCCGTGAGTTAGTGTCTGTGGGTTCCAGGAAGGGTGACTTGAGTGGGGAGTAGAGCATGTTTGGTTGTGTTTGCTGCTCCCTCAGTCCGATGCTCGCCCACCCACATGCTCACACTCACACTCACACCCTCCAGTACACACACAAATACTTAAATTCATATTCACTATCATACACTCTCATCCACACTCACATTTGCCCACACACATGCTCATACTCACACTCACACATATGCTCACACACATGTTCACACACATTCACTGACACACTCGCACCCGCTCACCCATATGCTCATTCACATACTCATACACTCTTACCATCCCAGACACACCCACACTCACACACACACTCATGCTCACACTTACACATATGCTTACACACATGCTCACATATATCCACTGATACCCTCTCACCCACGTGCTCACTCACATACACACTTACCCTCCCAGACACACCCACTCTCACACACATGCTGATACACTCACACACATGCTGACACGTATCCACTGACACACACTCACACCCTGTCACCCAGATGCTCACTCACATACTCACACCACTCTTACACTCCCAGACACTCACACACTCACACACATGCTCACACTCTTGCCCTCCCATATTGACTTATGCTAATTCACTCACACACACTCTTACCCTCTCACACTTACCCACATACACGCTCACGCTCACACTCACAATATGCTTGTACTCTTACCCTCCCCCATACCCACATTCACACACACACTCACATACGTACTCACACTTTTGCCCTCCCACACTCACCCATATGTTCACTCTCACACACTTTTACCTCCCCCACACCTACACGCTCACACACTCACACACACACCCTTGCCTCCCCCATACGCCACATTCTCACGTAGGCCCCCATGTGCTCACTTGTGCCCCCTGCCCTCCCAGGTGGGTGGTCCCAGTGCTGAGAGCTCTGAAAGGCCCTAAGGACTCACAGACAGGGGCGAGGCTGGAGAAGCCCCCAGGGCCACATGGACCCTTCATGTAGTCCAGGGCCTTCCAGGAGTGGAATGGGAACGTGATGTTCACTTCTGTGCCCTGGAACTTTCCAGGTTGAAAACGACATTTCTGCATTCACCTACGAGAAGACGCTGATGATGGAGCAGAGGTCCCAGATGCTGAAGCAGATGCAGCTGTCCAAGAACGAACGAGAGCGAGAGGTGGTGGGGGGAGGGACACCCATGTACAGTCTGTCTAAGAACACAAGGTGTGGGAGGGACACTCATGTACAGTCTGTCTAAGAA
>NW_004444008.1:948591-949905 GCF_000243295.1 Trichechus manatus latirostris | reverse complement strand
GTACAGTCTGTCTAAGAACACAAGGTGTGGGAGGGACACTCATGTACAGTCTGTCTAAGAATACAAGGTGTGGGAGGGATGCCTGCAGACCCCCAGTGTGCACCCATGTACATTTTGTCCAAGAACAAGAGGTACCAGGGGCAGAGGGGGAGAGGATGTCTGCAGACCCCCCAGTGTACCCAAGAACAAGCAGGAGAGAGGTGCAGGGGAGGGGGGGACACCTGCAGACCCTCAAGTACCCCCACACAGTGTGGGGGTGGGGAGGAGACACCGTTGGGATCACTGTGTGCAAGGGAGGTCTGTCACATAGAGGATTATGAGGACCCTTTGGCCTGGACCCTCATGCTGCCACTGTCACCAGCAGAGAGTACTAGTCAGGGTACTGTCCTGAGGGCACAAGCTGCAGGGCAATGCCTTCTAGGAGAGACGAGGGGCCTCCCCATGACCATGACCCTCATTGATGGGGGACCCTCTCCCCACATACAGCTTCCTTGGTGCCTGTGTAATGCCCACTGCACCCCGCCCGCACGGTGTTCATGCTCTGCATGGCACTTACTGCACCCCATCATGGGCTTCCCTGCAGCTCAGGGAATGAGTGACTGAATGAATGAGTAGGGGTGTGAATGAGAGTGAGTGTGAAAGTGAGATTGAGTGTGAGAGACTGAGTGTGAGAGTGTGAGTGTGACAGTATGAGAGTGTGAGAGTGAGTGTGAGAGAGTGAGAGTGTGTGTGTGTGTGAGTGAGTGAGAGTGTGAGAGACTGAGAGTGACAGTGAGAGTGAGTGTGAGATGGAGAGTGAGTGACAATGAGAGTGAGTGGGTGAGTGTGAGAGTGAGAGAGTGTGAGTGAGAGACCGAGAGTGACAGTGAGTGGGTGAGAGTGAGAGTGTGAGACTGAGAGTGTGTGAGTGTGAGTGTGACAGTGTGAGAGTGAGAGTGTGAGACTGTGACAGTGAGAGTGAGTGGGTGAGTGTGAGTGAGAGAGTGAGTGTGAGAGTGTGTGACAGTGTCAGTGAGTGTGTGAGAGTGTGAGAGAGTGTAAGAGTGAGACAGATAGTGAGAGTGTGAGAGACAGTGACAGTGTGAGAGTGTGAGAGTGAGTGTGTGTGAGTGTGAGAGTGAGTGCGAGAGTGTGAGAGTGAGTGCGAGAGTGTGAGAGTGAGTGAGAGTGTGAGAGACTGTGAGTGTGAGTGAGTGACAATGAGAGTGAGTGGGTGAGTGTGAGAGAGAGTGTGAGTGAGAGACTGACGGTGAGAGTGAGAGTGTGAGACTGAGTGTGAGTGTGAGTGTGACAGTGTGAGAGTGAGTGGGTGAG
>NW_004444008.1:928785-946274 GCF_000243295.1 Trichechus manatus latirostris | reverse complement strand
GGGGCTTCTAGGTGGGTGTAGGACCTCAGTGCTGACCCCTGGTTAGGCAGGCTTCTCGATCCCCTCCCCTCACTGTGACACCGAGGACCCCGGGGCTTGCAGGTGGACGTAGGGTCCCGGCACTGATCCCTGGTTATGCAGGCTTTCCAATCCCCCCACTGATGTCGCGTGGTAGCATCTAGGACCTGGAGACCACCAGGGAGCCCTCAGGGGCATGTGGGTGAGGCTGCAGGGGTCCTGTTCAATCACGCATCACACACCCTCTCAGGTCTCCCCTGGGGTGGCCCGAGAGACCTGCCATCACATCAGCCAGGGTGTCCAGGGGGGCCCAGGGGGGCTTCCTCAGGCTGGGGGAGGAGAGCCTGTGTGGGGGCCCGCCTGGGGTCACACAGGGCAGCGGGCGCCCAGTGGTGGTTCGAGATGCCGCGGGCTTCCTAAGTAACGTGCTCTCTGTTCTTCTCTCCCCCCGCCTAGTGAATGGGGAAACCTGTAAGTCACTTGCTTTTCCCGTGCCTGTCGCCTACCCGCTCCCGCACGCTTCCCGTGACCGCGTGTGCTGGTGTGTGCATGTCTGTGTGCCCGGCGGAGCGCCCGCCACGGTGCTGCCGTGCCAGTGTGCCATGCGGTCCGCCCCCCACCCAGAGCGCTCTCGGAACATTCTGGAATCCACCTTGTAAATCGCATTTCAGAACTGGGACCGGGAGCACTGGACGAGCAGCCTCTGCTGGGGGGCCCCTGTGCTTCCGTGCGTGCTAGCCTGTCCGTTGCACCCCTTAGAGCAGAAGCGTTTAGTCCCGGCGACGCCTCGTTCTGAGCTCGTGCGAGGCCTGGTTCGGTGGGGCTGCCGTCTCCCGTGAAGCCGAGTCCTCTGGGCTGCCGTGCTTCTTAGGCTCTGTGTGAAAAGGCATGGATTCCCGTGTGGTTGGGCCCCTGCGGGGTGACTTGGGTCTACGCTCCTTGTGGGGGTCAGTGCCAGCAGGTCCACGGCCGGGGGTCACGTGACCTGGGGGTGGGGGTCACAGCTAGCTGTCACAGCTAGCCGGGGGGCGGTCACTTGGTCAGTGGGGTTACTAGGCCGGGGGGGGGTCACACGTACCAGGCCTGGGCAGGGAAGAGGGAGCGTCCCTGGGAGGCCGCGCGGTTGTTTGGGGCTGTTTCTGTCCCCGTCTCTCTGTCTATTCCCCACCCCCACCCCCACACCTGTCTGGGTTGTGCCCCTCACCGGGCAGGGACAGAGAGGAGCCTGTTTCGAAGACTCTTCTCCACAGACACACCGTGTGTGCAGACGTGTTCTTTGGTGGCTCGCAGACCCGGCTGTCTGGGAATAAGTGCCCGGTTCCCTGCTTCCTGGGCTCGGGGGGCGGCGGGGCTGCTCGCGGCCTCGGACCGTGCTCCAGGGGTGTCACCCCAGAACCCAGGGCCTGTCTAGACCCAAACCTCTGGTTTTAAGATTGTACGTTAGCCTCTCCCTCTCCGAGCCCCGACAGAGCCTTTATATCACACACACGCTTTTTGAGAGTTGCTGTTTGTCCCAGCGTGTTGTCCTTGTGGTCCCGCCCAGGCCCCATGCCCGGCTCTCACATGCGAGGTGCTGGGCCGCGGCCGCGGGGACCCGGCCCGACCTGCCTCTTACCAGACTAAACTGGAGGATGAAATAGGGCGCCGTCCCTGCCGTTCCCTGGCTAATTGGGGGTTATCATCGGGTTTATCTGATGTAAGAGCGGAGCTGATCAGAGGGTGAGCTTGGGACTTCCTGCTGGCCTCTCCCTGACCCCGCGTGCCATGGCGTCTGTCTGTCTGTCCATCCGCCCCTCTCGTCCCGAGCATGGGCCACCTCCCCTGAGGGTGGCTGGCAGGATTGTAACCTAGTGAGCCTGGGCCACGTGGGGTGCGAGCTGAGACGTGGCCTGTGCTGGGGTGCTCTTGTTCAGGGGGATGCTGGTCACTCTGGGCCAGACCCCGCATGCTCCTCACTGTGCAGGCCTGGCTGGACAAGGGAGCGCGAGCAAGCGGCCGGGAGGTGTGGGGTCAGGAGGACACTCGCCCAGAAGGCCCGTCTGCCTGGGGGAGACCTGCTGCCTAGACGCTGGGAGCCCGGCAGCTGTGGTGATCCTAGATGTAAACTGCTGACAGCCGTCTCACTGCCAAGTAGAAGCAGCTGGCCTGCTCATAAAGGCTGTGGGCCCTGTAGGTCTCGGGGGCTGCGCAGTCTGAGTTCTGACACAGCCTTTTAACAGATCATCACCAGCGAGGATTCACTCAGATTCAGGGCACTGCCTGTGCTGCTTAGCACACGTGGTGGTTAGAGACAGCGTGGTGTTAGCGTGTGTGGGGTTAGCATGTGCGGGGTTAGTGTGTGTCGGGTTAGCGTGTGTGGGGTTAGCGTGTGTGGGGTTAGCATGTGCGGGGTTAGCGTGTGTGGGGTTAGCGCGCGCGGGGCCGGCGCGCGTGTATTAGCGCGCGCGGGGCCGGCACGCGTGTGGTATTAGCTCCGGTGTGGTTTCAGCCCTGTTCCAGTGTGAGCCTGGTGCTCATCATGTGTGCCAGTGTGAGGGTGGTGCCAGTTGAGCGTGGTGCCCGGGTGGCACGTGTCTCCTCCTGCAGGAACCAGTCCAATGTCAGGAGGATGCACACTGCTGTGAAGCTCAACGGCGTCGTCCTCAGCAAGTCCCAGGACGCCCAGCTGGTGCTGCTGAACATGCCAGGGCCCCCCAAGAACCGGCAGGGTGACGAGAACTGTATCCTTCCAGTCTTGTTTGTGGCCCTGTGAGCACGGCTCTGCCTCCCAGTCCACCGGGGGTGGGTGGGTGAGTGGCTCTGAACTTGGCTTTGTGTGTTGAGATGGGGGCCCCGGAGGTGGGACCGGCATGGGGAGATTCAGGACAAGGCGGACAGGGCTAGCCGTGGAAGGGGTGTGTGGGGAACCGCCTGGCCCTGCCCACACCAGGGTCCTAGAACCCACCTCCACAGACATGGGGCGAGGTGGGAAGATGGGTGCAGGGGTGACAGGGCAGGACCCTGACCCTGTCGCCCGCCTGCCCCACGTGTCTGGTCATGATGTGATCCTGGGAGTGGCGGGGGGGGTGGTGGGTGGTTCCCCTTCTTGGCGTTTGGAGACAGGACATTGAATTTTGGAGTGCCAGGGTTGAGCCTGGCAAGTGCTGGGGGAGGGGCTCTCAGTAACTTGGGGCATCAGCATTGGGAATGTGGCTGGAAGAGGTGACAGAGGAGGGAGTCAGCCCACAGTGGCCTCCTGGGGGTGAAGGATGGCAGGGCACTGCGCTGGGATAGTCCCCTGCTAATGCCCGAGGGTACAGTGGTGACACCAGTCACAGCGGCCTCAGCCTGGTGGGGGTAGCTTGGCCCTCCACGCCCAGCCTCAGGCTGCGTGTCAGAGCAGGTGGCGTGCCCAGGGTAGGGGTAGGACAGCTCTCCCTCCCTCGGGCAGTCCTCCCAGATGGTCCCCCCGATGGTTGCCTGGACGGTCTCCCCAGAGGGTCTCCCCAGAGGGTCCCCCCAGCTAGTCCCTCCCAACAGTCTCCCCTGGAGGGTCCCCGCAGGTGGTCTCTGGTCTGAGCCATCTCTGCTCAGAAGCCAGTGCTCAGGGGCTTTCTTGGACCTGGGGCCCCTGGCTGAGAGCTTGTGCCAGGTGGGGTCGGCAGACGCTGGCTCCATCCCTGGCTCTGTCTGTTGCCCCCAGGTGGCCTGTCCTCTTCTTTTCCCTGAGCACCTCCTCGCTCCGCTCCCCTCTGACCCCCCACCCCCACCCCACCTCACCCCCGTGTGGAGCGGCTGTGCCTTAACTTTCGCCCAGACATGGAGTTCCTCGAGGTCCTGACTGAGGGCCTGAACCGCGTCCTCCTGGTCCGGGGCGGCGGCCGGGAGGTCATCACCATCTATTCCTAACGCAGCACCGGGCGCGGGTGCGGAGGGACAGGCAGTGGCCCTGCGTCCCCGACGACCTCCAGGCGGCTCCCCCAAAGCAGTTCCTGAGCTCCGCCCTCCATCCCTGGGGGGCTTCCAGACCCCCTGACCGCAGAGGACGGGCAGCGCCCCAGAACTGAACCCCTCTTGGCCGGGCCACGTGCTTCTGGCAGTGGTCACTTTTCCCCCAGCCAGAGTGCACGAGGAGGCCGGCCTGCGCCCCGTCTTCCCAGGCAGTCAGGCTTGCTTGCTGAAGTTGAAGCTTTTCGCCGTGGCTGAGGCTCTGGATAGGCCCCTCGGTCCCTCCCAGCCCTGTCATTAAGGGGGACGTCCGTGCTTGCAGACCACACCCTCCATGCAGGAGAGGCAGTCCCCGGCCCGCCCACTTGTTCTGAGCACAGGGGACGGTCACGGTCACTGTAGGGGCGTGGGGGCTGACCTTCCCATCCAGTCTCGGCTCTGCTCCACTGGACTCTGCTCCGCGAACTTCTAGTGGCTCCGCCTGCACCCGTGGCCGGGTGTCTGCTGGATGGGCTCTTTCCTGCCTGAAAACCAACTGTGAAAGTCCAAGTGGAGGGGATGGGGCTGGAACCCAGGGCGCATCCTGTAGATACGAGCAGTGTCTCCACCCGGACACGGTGGCAGGACGACCCCTCCAGCCTCAAACACGCTGCTCCCCAGGGCATCGGACACCCGCGCCCCAGCCAATGTGAGGAGGTGCTTCCACACCACTCATGCATCTGCAGGCGTCCCTACGCCTACAGCCCGGCCCTGGGTGAACATGGGACCTGCGTGTCACTCCCTGCCTGCACGCGCCTTGCAGATGCAGCCTGGCTGCGTCTGAGGCGCTGGTTCGGATCAAGTGCGCACTTCACCTTTGAGTGTGCACTTCACCTTGGACCTCCCTGCGGTCTAGGTCAGTCGGCTGCAGGCTAGGTTCCTGCAGTGATCGAGTCTCCTTTCTGTATGACTTATTTATTTATTTAAATGCACCAGGGGAGTGTCAGTGATAACTAAATTGTCCATAGAGATTGCTTCTACAAAAGGGGCCCGAAGGGTTGGCTGCCCACTGGATGCAAATGAGGTAAAGGCTAAACCCAAGCTTCCAGAATTTTCTGAGGCGCTGAGCGTGGGGGTCAGGCAGAGCATCCACCCCCCAGGACGGCAGTCCCTGGGCAGCTGCAGAAGGGCAGGGGAGAGGCTGCAGGGGGCTGTTGCGGGGCTCCCGGCTGGGGGAGCAATGCCAGGGTGTGGGCAGACCCCACAGCCGGCCGGACGTCCAGCATGAGCCGAGCAGCGAACGTGCCTCTTGCATACATTCTCTCCCGTGTCTGGGCCAGCCACCCAGCCAGGGTCGGGGGCTGAGAGGAGAGCGTCTGAGCACAAACCCCGTAGCGTGCTGTGTTAGCACCGGCTTTTAGGAAAGCAGCTCCTATCACAAATCCTGTTGCAAGAGATTGATTAGCCAGCCTGACACGTGGGCACAGGCTGAATCCGAGTGCTCCACGCCACGTGTGTCCGCGTGTGGCTGGTCCTGCACTGCTTTGCAGTTCTCTGTGTGTGCAAGCACCGTGGATTCTTTGTACACTGTAAACCGTTCTGTAACCAGTAACCTCAGCCATTCGAGGTTGGTTCCATGTTTTACTTTTATAGGTTCTTTGTATGATTTTGTTAGTGGAAGAATAAAATTGTATGAAATCTGAGTATGCTGAAGAATATAGTGTGTCTCATTCGGCATAAAAATTCCCTCTTTGAGGAGTTTCTTTTGGGTGTGATCAGCCAAAGTAAGCTCAGATGGCTACAGAATTGTCACGTGAATTGGGTAAGAGAAGTAAAAATAACAAAACAAAAAGCTTAATCAACAGGAGTCTGTCCTATACCCTGTGTCTTAGTTTCTTAGTTCTGCCTTAACAGAAATACCACAAATGGGTGGTTTAAAGAGCAAGAAATGATTGTCTCACAGTTCTGGAGGCTAACAGTCCAAATCAGGGTCTCGGCCGCGTCAATTCCTGCCTTGTTAGTAGCCCCGGGCGACCCTTGGGGGTTCCTTGGCTGTAGACAGTCCTCACATGGCATCTGCCCCCCACACACACACACACCCTGTGTGTGTCTGTCTATCCTGGTGTTTTTATAACTCAGTTGTGATTATGGTTAGGACCCACCCTGCTCTGGCATGCCCTCGTTTGTGTAACAAAACAACCCCCTATTTCCAAACAGGATCACATCCACAGGTACAGGGGTTAGGATTCCAACACATGTTTTGGGGGGACACAATTCAATCCATAACACCCCATGTTTAGATTGCAGTGCAATCACTTCATACTACTGTTGGTTGAAGTGATTCAATCTGTGATTTATATTATCTAAGGGTACGGCTGCTAACCAAACGGTCAGCAGTTCGAATCCAATCCACCAGCTGCTTCTTGGAAACCCTATGGGGCAGTTCTACTCTGCCCTATCAGGTCTTTATGGGTTTGAATTGACTTGATGGCAATGGGGTTGGTTTGGTTTGGAAGGTTGGAAGCACCAAAGAAATCTGTCATCTGAGGGGACCTCCAATTGCTGCCTTGTCCCCCCACTCTGCCATGTCAGCCCAGGGCTCTCCTGACACGATGAGGAGACCACGAGGCAGCTTTGATGGATGGTGAGGGCAATGCTTTCCCCAAGGATTCTGAGCAGTGTTTCTTAATTAAAGCCTGAGACCCACACACACATTTGCAGGCTCACACTTTAAACTCATTTAGATGGGGAACATTTTATTGGGGCATTCTTCTCATCCCTCCACACCCCCTCACCCATCAGCCAGATCCTCTCTTGGGGCTCCTGTCCTGGCTTCTGGGTCCTCGGGCTGCAGCACAGAAGACCCCAG
Organism: Trichechus manatus latirostris; assembly: GCF_000243295.1. Taxonomy (NCBI): domain Eukaryota; kingdom Metazoa; phylum Chordata; class Mammalia; order Sirenia; family Trichechidae; genus Trichechus; species Trichechus manatus. Next base: position 939,481 of record NW_004444008.1, on the reverse strand, counting down.
AACTCCACAGAGATGGGGGTCATTGCTTCCCTTCATTCTCCCCAGAGCCTCAATGAGTTAGCCTCACATCCCAGCTTTAGGCAAGTATTAGTCTGAGTCTACAACCTCGTAGGGTTAAATACACCAATTCTAGGGCCTAGTGTGACTTCAAATGATCTTGGAAACTTGATTTCAAGTTGCTATTGGTGAGTGTGGCAGAGATGTGGGGTCTGAAACTCAGAATCGAGAGTCCTGTACAGTGGGCTTATGGTCACAGGTATGACCTCAAAGACCTAATGGGAGAGAAAGGATGGACCTGAAAACAATGGCATTAGAAAGCTACCATGTAAGACAAAAATTGTTACTAGAGACAAAGTCATTTTATAAAAAGTTTCAGTCCATCAGGAAGACATAACAATTATAAACATGTACGCACCTAACAACAGAGCCCTCAAATGTATGAGGCAAACACTAACAGAATTGAAAGGAGAAATAATTCCACAATAATAGTTGGAAATTTCAATACTCCATTTTCAATAATGGAAAGATCAACTAGGCAGAAGATTAACAAGAAACCAGAGGACTTAAACATTAAACCAGCTAAGCCTAACAAACATCTATAGAACACTCTGCCCAACAATAGCAGAACATTCTCAAGTACACTTGAAACATTCTCCAGGGTAGACCGTATGTTAGGCTATAGAACAAGCATCAATACATTTAAAAGAATAGAAATTATGTAAAGTATGTTCTACAATTACAATGGAATTAAATTATTAATAACAAGGAAATTTGGGCAGCTCATAAATATGTGGTTATTAATACACTCCTAAATAACCAATGAGTCAAGGATAAATTACAAGGAAAGTTAAAAATACTTTGAGATGAATGAAAATGGAAACACAGCATACCAAAACTTATGTGACACAGCTAATGCTGTGCTCAGAGGAAAAATTATAGCTGTAACTGCCTATATTAAAAATATAGATCTCAACAACTTAATATTCCACCTTAAGAAACCAGAAAAACAAAAGCAAACTAGAGGCAAAACAAGCAGAAAGATGGAAATAGTAAAGACTAGAGCTTGCTGAAAGTGAAGAGGACTTGAAGCACTTAATGATGAAGATCAAAGACTAAAGCCTGCAGTATGGATTACACCTCCACATAAAGAAAACAAAAATCCACACAACTGGACCAAAAAGCAACATTATGATAGACAGAGAAAAGATTGAAGTTGTCCAGGATTTCCTTTTGCTTGGATCCACAATCAACACCTATGGAAGCAGCAGTCAAGAAATCAAACGATGCACTGCTTTGGCCAAACGTGCTGCAAAAGACCTCTTTAAAGTGTTAAAAAGCAAAAACGTCACCTTGAAGACTAAGGTGCACCTGACCCAAGCCATGGTGTTTTCAATCTCCTCATATGTATGTGAAAGCTGGACAATGAATAAAGAAGCCCAAAGAAGAATTGAATTATGATGTTGGCGAAGAATATTGACTATACCATGGACTGCCAGAAGTATGAACAAATCTGTCTTGAAAGAAATATGGCCAGAATGCTTCTTAGAAGCAAGGATGGAGAAGCTTTGTCTCATATACTTTGGACATGTTATCTGGAGGGATCAGTCCCTAGAGAAGGACATCATGCTTGGTAAATTAGAGGGTCAGTGAAAAAGAAGAAGACCCTCAATGAGATGGATTGACACAGTGGCTGCAACAATGGGCTCAAGCATAACGACTGTGAGGATGACGCAGGATCCGGCAGTGTTTCGTTCTGTTGTACACAGGGTTGCTATGAGTCGGAACGGACTTGACGGCACCTAACAACAACAACAGAGCAGAAATAAATGAAATACAGAATAGAAAAACAATAGAGAAAATCAACAAAACCAGAAGTTGGGTCTTTGAAAAGATCAACAAAATTGATAAACTGTAAAAGTGACATGGCAGCAGCAGCTGACATCCTTTAACTTCACAAGGGGGAAAGAGGACCAAAATCAACAGCCCAAGGCTGATTCCTATGAGGTGGAGGTCAGACAAGCCTCCTGTCTGCCATCTTTATTAATTCTGACATTAACTGTCCCCACATGGCATCCTCTTCTTCTCTACTGGGTTTGATAATTCATTGCAATGACCACACAGAACTCACAGACAATACTCACAATTATGGGGTTTATTAGGGAAGTTACAGGTTACAATTCTGGTTAAGGAATGCTTAGGATATAGTTCTTCCTTCAGGATAGCCTTTTCCAAGCCGTGCCTGCAGACACACCTGTCTCTGGCCCTCAGCCTCTGCCCTGCTTGGACAAGTGTTACAAAGCTCTTTAGCTCTGCTGATAAGTGCCCAGAGGCACCCCACTCTGCCAGTAAGCCTTGGCCCTAAGGAGCTCAGCTCTCACTCTGTCGGTCAGCAAACCTAGTCCCACCAAATGCTCAGAGACACCCTACTCCGCCAACAAGCCTCCTACCCGAAGGCATTCAGCTTTTTTCCTCCATGGGCTGGGAAGCCCACCACGCTGTCTCTTGCCAGTCTCTCCTTCCACTGTTTCTTTGGCACCACTTTTGGCCGTCTTCAGTGTTACAGCTCTCTCTAGGTCTCCTGGTTCTAGAAGCTTCTCAGTGCAGGGATCCTGGGTCCAAAGGACGTGTTCTGCTCTTGGCTCTTTTTCCTTGTTGGTGGTGAAATCCTCTCCCTCTCACTTCTAGGATGGCTCATTTCAAGCCAGTGGGATGGAAAAACTGACCAATCCCTTTGTTAGGTTCCATATACTTTATTAGCATGGTCCAACCCACAAAAGTGATCTATTGCACAAACTTTTAGCTAGACTGAAGAAGAAAAAAAGGAAGATTCAAATTAACTAAAATCAGAATGAAAGAGGGGGCATTATTTCCAACTTTACAGAAATAAAAAGGCTTATAAGAGAATACTGTGAACAACTGTATGCCAACAAATTAGATAACCTAGATAAAATGGACAAATTCCTAGAAAGACACGAATTACCAAAACTGACGCAAGAAGAAATAGAAAATATGAATAGACTTATAGCAAGTAAAAAGATTGAATTGGTAACCAAAAAACTTTTCAAAAATAATTGTCCAGGTCCAGATGGCTTTCCTGGTGAAATTCTACCAAACATTTAAAGAATTAATACCAATTCATTAATACTAATTCTTCACAGACTTTCAAAAGAGTGAAGAGGAAGGAACACTTTCTAACTCATCCTATGAGACCAGTATTGCCTTGATGACAAAACCAAACAAAGACATCACAAGAAAATTATATACCAATATTCCTTATGAATATAAACACAAAAACCTTCAACAAAATACTAGCAAACCAAATCCAGCAACATAAAAAAGCTTATATATGATGACTCCATGGAATTTATCCCAGGGATACAAAAGTTTGTTCAACACATGAAAATCAGTGTAATATACCACATTAACAGAATAAAGGACACATGTCAACACGATCATCTCAATAGACACAGAAAAAGCATTTGAGTAAACCCAACACCCTTTCATGATAAAAACACTCAACAAACTAGGAATAGAAGGGAATTTCCTCAACCAGATAAGGGGCATCTATGAAAAACTTACAGCTAACATTATTCTTAATGATGACAGATTGAATGTTTCCCACATGATCAGAAATAAGACAAGGAAGTCCACTCTCACTATTTCTATTAAATAGTGTACCGGAGGTTCTAGCCAGGACAACTGGGGGTGGGGATGGGGAAGGCATCCAGTTTGGAAAGGGAGAAATAAAACTATCTCTAGTCATAGTTGACATGATCTTGTATATAGGAAATCCTAAGGAATCCACACACACACATAATAAGTTCAACAGGGTTACAAGATCAACATACAAAAATCAATTATATTTCTATACAATAACAATAAATCTAAAAAAGAAAATTAAAAATTGTATCTATAATAGCATCAAAAATAAAATAATTACTAATAAGTTTCACAAAAGAAGAAAAAAACATATTTTGAAACCTTCAAAACGTTGTTAAAGAAATTAAGGAAAACCTAAATAAATGGAAAGACATCTCGTGTTAATGGATCCGAAGACTTCACATTGTTAAGGTAGTAATACTCTCCCAAACTGATCTACAGACTCAACACAATCCCAACCAAAACCCTAGCAGGCTTTTTGCAGACAAACTAATCCTAAAATTCATATAAAAATGCAAAGGACTCAAAACAGCCAAAACAATCTTGAGAAAGAAGAGCAAAGTAGGAGGACCCACACTTCCTGGTTTCAAGACATACTACAAAGCTACAGTAATCAAGACAATGTGGTACTGACATAAGGGTAAATATATAGATCGATGGGATAGAATTGAGAGTCCAGAAATAAATCCTTACATTTATGGTCCACTGACTTTTCAAAAGGCTGCTAAATCCATTCGAGGGGAGAAGAATAGTCTTTTCAACAAAATGGTGCTGTGACAACTCTGGATCTTCACGTGCAAAAGAATGAGTTCGGATCCCCTTCCTCACACCATATGTACATATGCAGTAGTTAAAACGAGAAAACACTTAGGAGAAAACTCTTAGAAGAAAACATAGGAATAAACATTTGTGACCTTGGCTTAAGGAATGGTTTCTTAGATATGACATCAAAAGCGTAAGAGACAAAAGAAAAATAGATCCACTGAATGTCTTCCAAATTAAAAATGTTTTCAAAGGACACCATCAAGAAGTGAAAAGAATCCAGAGAATGGGAGAAAGTATTTAAAAAAACATAACTGACAAGAGACTTGTATTCAGAATGTATAATGAACTCTTAAACTTAACAATAAAAAAACAAATAGCCCTATTTTAAAATGAGCAAAGGACCTAAACAGACATTTCTCCAAATAAGATATACAAATGGCCAATAAGTACATGAAAAGATGCTCAACATCATTAGTCATTAGGGAAATGCAAATCAAAACCACAGTGAGCTACTTCTTCACATCCGTTCGGATGGCTAGAATCCAAAAGACAAACATTAAGCATTGGTGAGAATGTGGAAAAACTGGAACCCTCGTATTTTGCTGGTGGGGATATAAAATGCTATAGCTGCTTTGGAAAACGGTGTGGCTGTTCCTAAAATAGCTAAACATAGAGTTGCTGTATAACCTAGTAATTCTACTCTTGTTGTTGTTAGGTGCCATCAAGTCAGTTCTGACTCATAGCAAACCTATCTGTGTACAACAGAATGAAACACTGCCCAGTCCTGCGCCATCCTCACAATTGTTGCTATGTTTGAGCCTATTGTTGCAGCCACTTTGTCAATCCATCTCGCTGAGGTCTTCCTCTTTTTTGCTGACCTTCTACTTTACCAAGTGTCATAGATTAAATTATGTCCCCCCAAAAATGTGTGTATCAATCTGGCTGGGCCATGATTCTCAGTATTGTGTGGTTGTCCTCCATTTTGTGATTGTAATTTTATGTTAAAGAGGATTAGGGTTGGATTGTAACACACTTACTAAGGTCAAATCCCTGATTCAGTGTAAAGGGAGTTTCCTTGGGGTGTGGCCTGTACCACCTTTTATCTCTTGTAAGAGATAAAAGGAAAGGGAAGCAAGCAGAGAGTTGGGGACCTCATACCACCAAGAAAGCAGTGCTGGGAGCAGAGCACGTCCTTTGGACCCGGGGTCCCAGTGCAAAGAAGCTCCTAGTCCAGGGGAAAATTGATGACTACGAAGACCTTCCTCCAGAGCCGACGGAGAGAGAAAGCCTTCCCCTGGAACTGATGCCCTGAATTTGGACTTGTAGCCTACTAGACTGTGAGACAAAAATTTCTCTTCGTTTAAGCCATCCACTTGTGGTATTTCTGTTATAGCAGCACTAGATGACTAAGACACCAAGCGTGATGTCCTTCTCCAGGGACTGGTCCCTCCTGATAACATGTCCAAAGTACGTGAGATGAAGTCTCACCATCCTCGCTTCTAAGGAGCACTCTGGCTGTACTTCTTCCAAGACAGATTTGTTTGTTCTCTGGCAGTCCATGGTGTATTCAATATTCTTCGCCAACACCATAATTCAAAGGCATCAATTCTTCTTTGTCTTCCTTACTCATTGTCCAGCTTTTGCACGTATATGAGGTGATTGAAAATACCATGGCTTGGGTCAGGTGCACCTTAGTTCTCAAAAGAGCTCTGGTTGTGCAGTGGTTAAGTGCTCAGTTGCTAACCAAAGGGTTGGTGGTTCGAACCTACCAGCTGCTCTGAGGGAGAAAGATGTAGCAGTCTGCTTCCGTAAAGATTTACAGCCTAGGAAACCCAACAGGGCAGTTCTACTCTGTTCTATAGGGTCACTAAGAGTTGGAATTCTGTGCTCGCTTCTTTAGCACATATAGTAAAATTGGAACAATACAGAAAGGATTAGCATGGCCCTTGCACAAGGATGACACGCAAATTCATGAAGTGTTTCATATTCTACTCCTAGGTATATACCCAAGGGAATTGAAGACACGTGTTCACAAAGCTTGTACACAAACGTGCATAACACCAAGCAGTGGAAACAACCAAAATGTCCCTCAGCTGATGAGCAGATAAGCAACATGTGTACATCCTTACAGTGGAGTGTTAATTAGCCATAAAAAGGAAAGAATTACTGACACATGTTATGAACTGAATTGTGTCCCCTAAACATTATGAGTTGTGAGTCTTCATCCTTACCCCTCTGGATGTGACCCCATTGGGAACAGGGATTTCTTCGTGACGTCGGAGAGCCCGTGTCAGTGTAGGGTGTGTCATAAGTGTCCCTTTTCTGGATAAAAAAGAGCGGATCAGGCACAGAAGAAAGAAGCAACGTGGGGAAAGCTGGATGCCACGTGGAGCTCTCCGAGGAGCGAGAAGAGCACTAGAGAAGCCGAGACAAGGATCTTCCCCCAGAGTGGACAGAGACAGCCTTCGCCTAGAGCCGGCATCCTGAACTGGACTTCCAGCCTCCCAAACTGTGAGAAGATACATTTGTTTGTTAAAGCCACCCACCTGTGGTATTTCTGTCAGAGCAGTGATTTAGGCCCTGTCCTTGAGCATCGAGAATGTGCCCCAGCTGGAGCTGGGCTCACAAGGACACATCAACTGGGCCCTGAGGTATAAAGACAAAAGCTAAGATAATCTTGGAAAATATCTTTTAGGGAAACTTTCACATAAAGCGGATCAAGTACAACAGAAAAGACTTTCCACTCTTATCTTTTGCTATTAGCATTTAGTGAATAGAAATTTGTTTGACCAATGAAGACCCTCCTGACTGTCGTTACTAAAACCTGTACCAATGATTGTTAAGAAAGACATTTCAAAATGCAGGATCAGTTTCTCGCCAATCTGTGAAAAGGCTAAGCTTTCAATGGTTTTGCCCATTTGTGATGATAATGTACACTGATGACTCTGTAATGGTCTTTGGACTCGGGCAGACATGGCTGCGGCAGCGTGCTTGTCCATTTTCCCACTTTTGTCTGTTCTGTGATATTTCCCTGGACTCGGGCAGACATGGCTGTGGCAGCGTGCTTGTCCATTTTCCCACTTTTGTCTGTTCTGTGATATTTCCCTGGACTCGGGCAGACATGGCTCTGGCAGCACAGTTGTCCGTTTCCCACTTTTGCCTTTTTGAATACGTGCCGAATAAAACTTTCTTTTTGCTTTACGAGACTTTGTGGTGTTCTTCCCCTACAACAGGAGCGCTATGTAACTAAGACATGCTACCGCATGGACAAACCTGGAAAACACGCTGAGTGAAAGAAGCAGACGCAAGAAGCCGCATAGGACATGATTCCATTGATATGAAGAGTCCAGAATAGGCAAACCCATAGAGAAGAAAGAAGGTTGGCGGTTCCAGGGGAAGGGGAGAGGGGAGGGGCTGTTAACAGGTAGTGGGGTGATGAAAACTTTCCAAACTTGATTGTGGAGATGGCTGCCTAACTCCGTGAGCATACTGTACAACTTACCGATGTGTACACCTTACAAGGATAGACCTCACGTACATGGAATGTACCTCAATAAGGCACTCGGTTACCAGGGTCTGCACTGGCCTTCCCATGGTGGGCTTGGGGGCAGCTGCAACTCAGCTGGACATTGGGGCCCTGCTCAGGCGCTCAGGCCGTTGGAGAGGGGCCTCTAGCAGAGTCACCCTTCAGGCCCCAAAGGGCAAGTGCCTGGCAATACCCTGGAAGCACCCTGTTAGCAGGAAGGCCCGGTCAGCAGGAGGGGCTCGGCTCTGGAGCTGAGGGATCAGGGTGGGCAGAGGCCCAGAGCGACAGGAGTGAGGGGTGGTTGCTGCCCCGCAAATCATGAGGCACCCAAGGGTGAAATGCATGGTCAGGTCTGAGGCCCCGTGGGGAGGCTGATGGTGAAGGAGGGAACAGCCTGGCCTGGCCTGCAGGTCCTGACTCAGCCCAGGGACCTCGGACGCCCACCACTGCTGGTTCCGGAGCCGAGCGAGTGCGGGCGGCGGGGTTAGCCCAGGGCAGCAGCGTCACAAGCCCTCACACTCCACCCTGAGTTTGCACAAGTATCTTGGGGAGGCCTTAACAAAGTACCATGGAGTGGGGGGCTTCTAATGACAGAAACGCATTCTCTCGCAGTCCTGGAAACTGGGAGACTGAACTCAGGGTGTGGACAGGGCTGTGCTTCCTCTGAAGGCCGCGGGGAGGGTCCCTCCCTGTCTCTCCAGGCATCTGACGGCCCCAGGCGTCCTTGGCTGATAGATGCTGTTCACAGGGCCTCTGAAGGCCATGGGGAGGGTCCCTCCCTGTCTCTCCAGGCATCTGACGGCCCCAGGCGTCCTTGGCTGATAGATGCTGTTCACAGGGCCTCTGAAGGCCATGGGGAGGGTCCCTCCCTGTCTCTCCAGGCATCTGACGGCCCCAGGCGTCCTTGGCTGATAGATGCTGTTCACAGGACCACCTCCCTTCATTGACCCTACCTGCTTCCTTTCCTACAAGCCCACCGCTTAGATAGACGAGGATCCACCCTACTCCGACATGACCTCAGGTTAACTGATAAGCATCTTAAAGACCCTAGTTCCCAACAGGGTCACCTTCACAGGTGCAGGGGTTAGCACTTGAACAGATCTGTTGGGGGGACACAATTCAAACCCAACACAACTTTTAAACACAGTGTAGTGAACACTGTTAATTGCTAAGACAATAATCACAACACGCCATTTAGCAAATTAATAAGACCAGAACCCCACCCCTGCCCCCCTGCCCCGTCTGCACTGAGAACCCCCGGGAAAGTCTCAGATGGAGGAACGGTGGGTCTGCCCAGGCAGAGCCCCAAGCTCGGAGAGACCCTGACCCCTTGTGGGTCTGTGGGAGGTCACGCCCCTGACACTGTTGGAGGCTGGCCCACGCCCTTGGCAGAGCCCGTGAGCACTGCTCTCTCCTTCCCCTCCTGTGGGCGGGCACCACAGGTGCATATGGGCAGCTCTGGGAGGCAGTGTCCCCCAGGCGGGGAGAAGGCAGCCTAAAGGCCCCGGGGCAGGGGTCTCGGCGTGTGCGCACTGGGGGGCGGGAGGGAGGAGGCCCTGCATAGACTCAGGGATCACCCTTGGAGCAAGGACACCCCTGTCCGGTGTGTGTGATGGAGGCCCTGTGGAAGGCCACTGCTGTGCCGTGGGGCCCGGCCAGAGGGCAGGAGGGGACTTGCCTGCACTTGGAGGTGAGGTCAGCAGGGCGTTGGGAGAAAGGCTCAGGGTGTGCCGGGAGCTCGGAGGAGGGTCAGGCTCTGGCGCCAGAGATGCCCAACACCTGGGTCCCAGGACGGCTGCCCAGGAAGCCGGGGGCCTCGGTTTCCCCACGGTGAGAACAAGGCATTAGGCCAAATACCCGGGGCTGCCCTCCCAGCTCGGACCCTCTGCCCATCATCCAGGCTAGGAGGGTGGGGGGACAGAGGCCTGGAGGGGAAGCTGCTCCTGCTTCGGCAGCCCTGGATGGGGGGGGTGCTGTGACACTGATCTGCACTCAGAGTACTTCGGGAGGTTTTAGACGGGGACCAGAAGCCAAAGAGTGGGCTGGGGCAGCGGGTGTGCAAAGGTGGCAGGGAGGGGTCCTCGGATGCCCCTGCAACACCCCACCCCCCCAACCTCCCGCGCCAGGTGGACACGCAGGCAGCCCAGGAGGGACCCTCTTCACCCTGCGCGTCTGCAGTGCCCCACCAGAGGGGGTGCACTGGAATGCAGCGAGGGCAGAAATGACAGAAACTCAAGGAGGGGGACCCCTGCACCCCCACGTAAGGCGTCCTAGCATGCATGCAATGAGGCATTCCTGGGGGGCCTCCTGCACCCCCACGTGAGCGAGCCGCCCTGAGCATGCCTGCAGTGAGGTGTTCTCTGCGGAGAACTCTAAAGACAGCGGCCGTCACACAGGGCCCCTCTGCCCCTGGGGGACTGAGTCCTGGGGAATCCTGAGGCCACCGTGCTGCATGCGGGTCGGTCTGCTGTGAAGCGGGTCTCCATCAGACGGACCACAGCAGGAGCAGAGACGGCCCTCCCTCCACGGAAAGTGAAGACATGAACGCCTGCAGCCTTCCGCACCCTTGGGGACGAAGGAGTGTGATGTCCTCACTGTAACAGGCTGATCCCGGGGACCCCTGCGTCAGACTGCTGGCAGGTCCTGTTACTCTATCCAGATTCAGCCTAGACTCACACCTGGTTGACGTGGGACCCCCCAACACAGTGGGCTCGGCAGGACCCCGTGCTAAGGTTTCCTTGCCCC
>NW_004444008.1:926447-927841 GCF_000243295.1 Trichechus manatus latirostris | reverse complement strand
GTGTGTGCACTTAGCCATCAGTATGCAATGTGTGCCTGCACACGCGCTGATTTTCCTTCTGCTCTCCAGGAGGCAGCCACCATGGCAGGGCTGCCAGGGCCCATCCCCGAGGCCCCGTGCTGACTGGGCCCTGCCGACCGCATTGTGTTTGAAAACCCAGCACGATGTATTACAAAACACTTTATTAGGCCTGGGAAAATGTGGCAATTAAAAGCTGCCCATCAGTCTGTTCCATCCTTTAGAACAAAGCCAGGGCAGCAAGGACGGAGCCAAGCTCAAGTCCACAAATGGCCGGAGGCTTGTGTGCTAAGTGGGGACCCCACAGCAGCCCGCTTCCTGCCTCAGGTGGGGTGGTTGGCTGGACAGGCGCCAGGTGCAGGGTCCGCCCCAGGTGCCTGCCCCTGTCTGCACCCTCGCCTTACCCTCTGAGGGAGATACAGGAGGAGACACTGCTGTCAAGCCAGCCATTGTGGGCCCGAGCCACAGAGCTCTGGCAGCTTGTACCTGGATGCCCATTTTTTGTCTCTATGAGCCAGGGGTGGAACCTGCCCTCTCCAGCTTTCACGGGGGCTCCTGCTATCCCGTGGCTGCTGCCCACGCCGGTGTCCACTTCTCAGCCAGTGCAACGTGCCCCACGGCAGCGCCTGCCTCCCCTAGCCCACCTCTCTGCTCCCACTCTCTGTCTGGGACCTGCGCCTTCCTACACTCGCCACCCCTGGGGCGCCCCCAAGGAGCTGCTCCCCAGACTACGTTCTGTGACCTCCTCGTGGGTGAGTCCTGTGGAAGGCTGCCGTACCTATGCTCACCTCAGGGTGGCGGGCATGCGCTCACAGGAGCAGTCACTGCTGGCGCTGGGGACAGGCCAGAGCACCAGGAGACCGCGCCGCACGGGAAGCAGGGAGACGAGGCTCATGCCGCACACAAGGGAACACTAGCGTCTCCTATGCTCACGTGGCTTTCACGGAGCACACAGAGGAGCTGCGTGACCGGGAAATGTCAGTGCTGTCAAATGTGTTCAGCGAACACGGATCTGTTGACGGTGTCACGAAAGGGGCTCCGAGGACGGAGGGACGGCCTCTCTGGTCCCCATAAGGTCTCCACCGCCATGCCTGTGCCCGAGGCCAGAGGATGCTGAGGGGCCCGCAGCCACACTCAGGATGGTGGTGGTCACAGTGGTAGTTGTGGTGGTAGCTGTGCTCAGGTTGGTTGGTGGTGGTGGAAGTGGTGGTAGCTGCTCAGGATGGGTGGTAGCAGTGCTGGTGGTAATGATGGTGGTGGCTACATCAGGGTGGTGATGGTGGTGTGGTGGTGGTGGTGATGGTCGTGATGGTGGCGTGGTGGTGGTGGTGGTGAAAGTGGTGGCGTGGTGGTGACGGTGGTGGTGAGGTAGTCGC
>NW_004444008.1:923832-925517 GCF_000243295.1 Trichechus manatus latirostris | reverse complement strand
GGCAGGTCCCGCACCACCTCATGCTCCACTGCACTGGGTAGGGTGTACGTGGCCTTGAGTGGTGAATAGCCCTCCCTGCCCTTCTGCCGAGACCTCTTGTGGCCGTAGGGCTGCGGTGGTGGCTGTGGGGGCTGCAGTGGGAGGTGGTGCCCATCCTGGGGGCCCTGAGGTGGTGCTGCCAGGTGGTAGCTGAAGGCCTTGCCAGGCCTGCTGCCTCCCAGCCCCACGGGCGGCTTCCCCATGCCCTTGGGAGACTTGAGGAACTGCTTCTCAGGCACTTTCAGCTGCGGCGGGGTGTCCAGGGCCCGGGCAGCAGACTCGGCGGGCTCGGCCAGCACCTGGGACCGGCGGTGGTGGCCCGTGTGCGTGTCTGACTCTTGCGAACGGGACCGGGTTTGGGGGTGCGAGCCCTTGCTGGGGTGCTCCTGCTTGGGCTGTGCCGCCAGGGACCCTGTGGACAGCAGAGACAGACGTGAGGCCGCGGGCGTCACTGTGCCAGGTCCAGGGCACACAACAAGGGCCCCCTCCCCCTCCACTCCTCGTAGGTCACTGACGCCCTCGGCACAGGGTCTGAGCTGGCTTCCCCTCTGCTGTATGAGCTTGTAAGCGGACCTAAGTGGAGGCTGGCCGCATGGCCGTGTCTGAGGCCAGAGACCCTTGGCCACCCGCCCCACTCCTCGGCTGCCCTGCCCGTGGTCTCCAACCTGTGAGCCAGCTCTGGGGACCCCAACTGCCACCTCTTAGTAAGGGGAGCACCACCTTCAGTGATGGTCACCGTCTTGCCATCCCCCTCACAGGGAGGGCACGCTGAGGTCAGGGCATCAAGAACCTCGGCAACCCCCCACCCCCAGGGCCCCACTGTGGTCCCCACAAATGGAGCTTCCGTGAAGGTCCCCCCTGGAATGCACTTGGCCTAAACCTTATAACACACCAAGAAGCTGACTTACCCTAAGCCCCTAACCTAGTCTCTAAGCTAACCTTCACCTGCACACTCCTTAGAAAAGAGACTTCTGGATCGACTGGGGCAGCTGCTTTTACAAAGCTCAGTTCATGCCTTTTGGGGCACAGTTGACTGCCTGGCGATGTCCCTGCTGCAGGGCACTGGGGCTGCAGACACCGCCCTGGTGCCCTGATCTGGGCCAGATCTGCCGGGGATGGGGGTGAGGACACAGCCTGGTGCCCTGATCTGGGCCAGGTCTGCCGGGGACGGGGGTGAGGACACAGCCTGGTGCCCTGATCTGGGCCTGGTCTGCAGGGAACAGGGGTGTGGACACAGCCTGGTGCCCTGATGTGGGCCTGGTCTGCAGGGGACAAGGGTGTGGACACAGCCTGGTGCCCTGATCTGGGCCTGGTCTGCAGGGGACAAGGGTGTGGACACAGCCTGGTGCCCTGATCTGGGCCTGGTCTGCAGGGGACAAGGGTGTGGACAGAGCCTGGTGCCCTGATCTGGGCCTGGTCTGTGGGGTGTGGGGTGAGGACACATCCTGGTGCCCTGATCTGGGCCTGGTCTGCAGGGGACAAGGGTGTGGACACAGCCTGGTGCCCTGATCTGGGCCTGGTCTGTGGGGTGTGGGGTGAGGACACATCCTGGTGCCCTGATCTGGGCCTGCTCTGTGGGGTGGGTTGGTGCAGACACGGCCCCTCGTCTGCAGGGCTGCCCACAGTTTTGCTACAAGTGCCCTTTA
>NW_004444008.1:922602-923518 GCF_000243295.1 Trichechus manatus latirostris | reverse complement strand
GTGCCCTGATCTGGGCCTGCTCTGTGGGGTGGGTTGGTGCAGACACGGCCCCTCGTCTGCAGGGCTGCCCACAGTTTTGCTACAAGTGCCCTTTACTGGGATCATGTCAGGATGTTCCAAGAAGCTTGAACAGATATTTTAAACTCTTCAAGGTGCTCAGGCCGCCCCCTACCCCCCACCCCCTGCCGGGAGGCCCATGAAGACTCCTGGTGGAGGAGGGACCATGGGTGCCAGGAGAAGCAGGCAGACGGGGCTTTGGTTCAGGGCTCTCTCAACAGGCCTGAGGGGCAAGCACCTACCGGCTGGGAGGATGTGTGTTCCAGACGGCAGCTGACAGCCCCTTCTGGACAACTGGGTCATTCCTCCTTAAGAAGCCGACTGCCCACCCAACGCCAAGCCCACCTTTTCGGTCTCCACCTGCTGTGTATGCTCCCCTCCCCCACCTTGGACCACCTCCCGCAGGGCTGGGGGGCTGTTTGCAGGCGGAGCCAGCAGTCTCGGTGCGAGTGCGGTCCACCTACCGGGCCCGAACTTGGAGGTGTAGTTCTCGATGCCCGCCAGGTCCAGGTAGTGGTTCCTGCGCTCCGTGTTCTCGTCCACACAGTAGGGGCCCCGCACGGGGCAGGGGGCAGCTTCGGCCATTGGCCTCCTGCATGGAGGAGGAGAGTCTGAGCTCGCAGCCCTCCAGGGGGACGCAGGAACACCAAGCGGTGGGTAGGGGGCTGGGCCAGGCCCCACATGCACCCTGACACTGAGGGGTGGGACAGGAAGGGTGGCCGCACGAGCCAGCTGGGGTCAGGGCTGTGATCCCATAGGGTACCCAGGGTCATGGTCACCAAGTACTGACGGAGCGTGTCACATTGGGGGTCCTTTCTGGTCCGTCTAAGACTTTGCTTTGGGCCCGCAGCAGAGAGGA
>NW_004444008.1:902842-905077 GCF_000243295.1 Trichechus manatus latirostris | reverse complement strand
AGGCTTGTCATGATCATCGGAGGCACCAGGGCATGAAGAGACACTTTGAAGAGTTGTAAGCATTGTGCAGGCAGACACTCCAGAACACGAGGAAAAAATGCAACATTTTTGTTTGCCCAACTGAGTCAGAATGTCCCCCTGTCACCTGTCGGGGGCTGCAGCTAACAGGGCCTGGTGGGCAGCCTCTGTGCTGGTGGTGGGTGGTGAGATGGATCGTGACCACCCATTTCATCCTAGGTCTGGACTCAGGGCATTGCCTTGCAGCGTCTCCAACCTGCTAAGCACTCCCCAGGCCAACCATGGCCGGCAGCCACCACAGGTGCCTCTGCACAGGTGGGAGGTGACACCTCTAGGGAGCCCTGGAGCCGCGGAAGAGTTGGGAAGCACTGGGCTGAAAGGTAAGAATGCACCTCACCTTCGCTGTTGAATCTGGAACCAGAGGGTGCCCAGGGCTGCCTGGCTCCGTCCCTGGCACCTGCTGTGCACCCAGGTCTGTGTGGTACAAGGGCCTCGCGCTCCACTCCCTGATCAGCCAGGCGTGGCCCCCTGAAGGCCACCACATCACAATCCCATGGTTGGTTCTCCTGCCCTCCTGGGCCACTCTCTGTCACAGCTGGGTGTGCGCACTGAGGGTCTCTGCAGGCCGGGGTCCCGAGTACAGCCTGGGAAGGAGCCTCAGACATTGGGACTCAAATGGGCAGGGAGTTGGGCGCAAGCAGGTCCCGAAGTGAGGATGTGTCTCTTAGGTGCCCTCAGCCATGAGTCCACATGTGCAGGCCCTGCCCATGGTGCTGTGACACATCGGTGACAAAGCCCACTCCCCTCCGTTCTCACCCCACCAGCCCAGCATCGTGGAGAGGGATGAGCATGTGGCAGGTCCTCAGAAGCCGTCCCGAGAGGGGACATGGGCAGCCACCTGAAGGAGATGAGGCGTGGAGTCATGGGGGGACCTCCCCGGCAGAGGCATCCTGTGCAAAAGTCGTGGGGCAGGACTGCAAATCTTGGGATCAGAGTGGGTGTGGTTGAGGAGGTTCGGGGGCCAGGACGTGGTGGGAGGGTGCTGCCCGGGGAGGGCTCCACCCTGAGTGCAGGGCTGGGATGTGTCTTATCCCCGCAGGACCACGGGGCAACAACTTAGAGGCGGAGGGAAGGGCCTCAGCCGGGGAACTTGAGGAAGCAACAATGCTGTCCAGCCAATAGCTGCCGCTGTCTGACGCCAAGCAGAAGCAGCGGCTGAGGAGGAGAGAAATGGGTGGCTGTGGCCTAGTTTACAGACAGAACCCATGATTTCCTGAGGGGTGAGATGTGGCATGGCAGGAAGGTGCCAGTCCCGCTCGTGGCTGGGAAGGAGACCCCAGAGGCTCCATGTTCCTGTCCTGATTGTCCCACCAGGAGGCGAGGGGCCGAGGGGCAGGGCAGCCACGTCCTCTTGGCTGAACACGCTCTGAAGAGGGAGTGGAGGCCGTTAGGGCAGGACATCCCTGGCCTTCAAGGATGGAGTGACCGCAGAGCTGGTCAGGGCTGATGACACCGCCCACCCGAGGGACATCCTTGGTCTAAAGGGGACTCCTGGGGGGTCTCTTTTCAGCCAGGTAATTCAATGTTCTTAGATTTGTCCCAACCTGGTTAAAAGTTGTTCCAAATCTAGAAAAGTCCAATGATGACCGCATCCCTGCTGAGGTAGCACAGGCCCGGCCTACAGGAGGTGGATGGCTTCCGAGAGTCAGCCAGAGAGCTTTGGGCCACGGCCTCTGAGCTACACTGGACTGGTCTGCAGACCTCAGGCACCGCTGCTTTCTCATTGGTTTTGCAAGGAGAGCAGCGCACAGGACAGCCGGACACCCAAATCTGGGCTCCAAGAGGCGACGGAACCGCGTGTCTGCAAAGGGAGCTTGGTCTGGGTGGTGACCCAGCGCTGGAGCCCAGCTTCCTCTCTGCAGCTCTAGCAGGAGGACCAGACCCACCTGCCGCTCAGGTCCGAGGAGAAGGGGCGCGGCGGGGGGCGGTGGAGAGAGGGGGTGGAGTGGGGGCTAGTGGGTGCAGAGGGAGTGGGCGGGGCGAAGGGCGGAGTGAGGGGGTTCAGAGGTATAGCCCAGCACCGGGTCCTCAAAGGGCGTCCTAGACCAGAGTAGCGCATCCTTGGGGACTTGTGAAGATGCGCGTTCTCCGCCACGAATCAGAAATTCTGGGGTGGGGCCCGTGTTTCACAGCAGCCTGGGAGTGAGCAACAGGAGC
>NW_004444008.1:895826-902263 GCF_000243295.1 Trichechus manatus latirostris | reverse complement strand
CACATCCCTGCCGCCCAGCGGCGGCCTGTGAATCTAAGTCCGAGGGTGGGCAGGCTGCCCAGACCGGCTGAGCCCAGGTCCACTCAGAGCCTCTCCGGATGGGACACCAGATGGGCCCGATGCTGTGCCCAAAAGCAAAGGGGCAGGCCCGAGGGTCCACGAGGCAACATTAAGGGGCTCCTGGTCCCTCCCACTGCAGGTCTGCTTTCATTTGTGAGCTTAGTAACTCTTTAGTTTTCCTGTGCCCTGCACCCGCACCCCTCACCTCATCTATCAGCCTGTCCTACTGTGGTGGCTTGCATGTTGCTGTGATGCTGGACGATATGCCACCAGTATTTCAAACACTAGCAGGGCCACGCATGGTGGACAGGTTTCAGTGGCGTGCCAGATTAAGACTAGGAGGAAAGGCCTGGTGATGTATTTCAGAAGGCCAGCCAATGGAAACCTCGCGGATCACAACAGAACATTATCTGCTGTGGTGCTGGAAGATGAACGCGCTAGGGTGGAAGTCACTCGAAGTACAGAGGCCACAACAATGGACTCGAGCAGACCAAGGAATCATGAAGATGGCGCAGGCCAAGCAGGCTTCGTTCTATTGTACGTGGGGCCGCGCTGACTCAACCGCAACTCACATCAACAGTTTTCCTGAACGTACAACTGGAATATAAAGGACATATTTTTTAAATTAACAGACACTAAAATCGAGCAACTCTAATTGCTGCTCACATGGATGCTGTTGGGGTGGCCTCAAACAAGAATTTAAGATTGGTGTGGCTCACGGAGCCGTGAAGGAGGAGTTTTGCTGGGACAACCCTCGGCATTTTTACCTTTACATATTCTTGGGAAGCAAAAGAGCTGCTTGTTTCTATATAAACCAGAAGCAAACAAACTTGTTGCCGTCAAGTCCATTCTGACTCATAGCGACCCTGTAGCACAGAGTAGAACTGCCCCATTGGGTTTCCAAGGCTGTAAATCATCACGAAGCCGACTGCCACATCTTTCGGATGGGTTCCAGCCTCCCACCTTTCAGGTAGCAGCTGAGCGCTTCAATCCCCGTGCCACCAGGGCTCTTCTTTTTTCTACATAATTATCGCAAAATATTTAATCTTCAGGCGCTGCCAACAAGTGCTCATAGTGATTAGCTATCAACATACCAAAACAAAGTCTCGTGTTTTCAGAAGGATCTCCCACCAAATGTCCCGACCCCTCACGGACCATGGGGCCCAGTCTGGCTTCAGAAGGAATCCCGTTTCCTTCAGGGAGAGGTACCTAAGCCCTCCTGGTGTGGACTGTGACCACCGGGGCAGCCATCTCGTGCTGTGACACAAACATGGGCGCCTTAACTGCCCAGGCTGGGGACGGCCAGTCCTCAGGAGAGGGAGCTCAGCTGAAGCAGGTGTCCCTGCAGACTACAATGGCCTCACGCCCTGGGCCGGTCAGAGTCGGCCGGGAGAGACCCAGGACGGGGTTCAGTTCAGCCGGCCAAGCCTTGCATCCTCTTTCGGTAAAAAGTACAAAGAGCAAGAGAAGGAGGGAGAGGAGGAGGGAGGGCAGGATGAGGAAGAGGAGAAGGAAGAGGAAGGGGAGGAGGAGGGGGGAGAAAGAGGAGGAAAGAGGAGGAAGAGGAGCGGGAGGAGGGAGAGGAGGAGGGGGAGGAGGGGGAGGAGGGGGAGGAGGAGGGGGAGGAGGGGGAGGAGAAAGGTCCAAAGGAGGAGGCAGAGGAGGAGGGCCCCTTCCCCAGGAAGAGAGGGTGAGGAGGTCACCCCCCCATCCCTCCACCCCCAGGCTGTGTGGGAAGGCCCCCAGCCCCCAGCCGTCTGCCGCCTAAGCAGCCTCCGCCCAGCTCTGCCTCAGGAAGATTCCTCACTGTTTCCTTTGCAGCGAGAGGAAATTAGCGCTCAAAGTGGAGGCTGGTTTAAATGCACTTTCTTTCCTAGATGAGAAGGGGGGAAACAGTTTTACAGGCGCTATTAGAAAGGGACTGGTTGAGCCACAGTAAAAAATATCCGCCCTTCTTCCAACCAAAACACCCTGGAGGGATTACAGTAATTGGCTTTGGAAATCGGAAACGGAAAATGCAGAAACCATCTCCCCACCCCCAGGTCCGCCCCCACCGCACCGAGACCCCTTCCAGCAGTCAGTGCAGCCTGGAGACCCCAGACATGCTGGCAGGACCCCACCTGGGGTGGGAGTCACGGCAGGAAACAGCACCCGCCCCCAGACGACATGGTTTATCAGACTGCAACATGGAGGGTGTGCCCCCCACCGCTTGTCGCCTACGTGCCGTGCCGTACTGGGAGGTGGGGGCATCAGCTCGTCTGCAGCCACCCTCTGCTCAAGGATCATGAGGTTTTCATCTTTCGCCCCCTCCCCTTTCTCACTCCACGTACCCCAGCTGGCACATCTGGCACACAGGGCCTTGCTGTGTGCCAGATGTGCCAGCTGGGGTACGTGGAGTGAGAAGGCCTGGTCCCCAGGGCCCGGCCTCCAGGGAGAAGAAACAGCACAGCTCAGGGCAGCACAAAAAGGGGAGGCATGAGAGTCCATCCACACAGCAGGCCCCCCAGCCACGGTGCTTTCCCCTCACCCTGTCACAGTCCCCCTCCCTGGCCACAGTCCCCCTAACCACGGTCCCCCTGGCCATGGTCCCCCTGACCACAGTCCCACTGGCCACGGTCTCCCAGCCACGGTGCTCTCCCCTCAGCCTATCACAGTCCCCTTCTCTGGCCACAGTTCCCCTCCCTGACCAAGGTCCCCCTCCCTGACCACGGTCCCCCTGGCCACAGTCCCCCTCCCTGACCACAGTTCCCCTGGCCACAGTCCCCCTCCCTGGCCACTGTCCCCCTGGCCACGGTCCCCCTGACCATGGTCCCCTGACCATCGTTCCTGGCTACTGTCTCCAGGCATCCTCCTTGATTTACACATCGGCCGTTCCCACCCAAGTCCCAGGCATTTGCGGGAACATCACTTTCTTGGGGTGCTCCGTGGAGATCTGTGCTGGATTCCCAGTTCCCATCATTGGTAGGGATTCTTGCGTTCTGCACACTCATCTGCCATCCTTAGAAAGCGACAGTGAGATCCAGTGCCACGAGCCTACTGAGCACCGTCCCCAAATCGTTCACTACAGATTAGTAAGGAAGCACAAGTAAGCCCATGCTTACCTTGCTTACTGGGTAATCCGCCCCTGTCAGGGATCGTAAATTTGAAAAGAGGCTTTGATTCTGTAGGAAGGTGCTGTAGGGTTGGGAGACAAACAGATGCCAGCCACACCTAGAAGCAGAATCTTTGATGTGGTGAAAAAATGTGACCTGGTCCACTACAGAGGATCTGGTCAGCAAGGTGAGCACTGTGGTTACCTTGCCTGCTGAATCATCTGCCCCTACTCAGCTCCAACTCACGGCAACCTTACGTACAACAGAAGAAAACATTGTCCAATCCTATGCCATCTTCATGATCACTGGCGTATTTGAGCCCATTGCTGTGGCTGTTGGAGGGTCTCCCTCATTCTCACTGACCGTCTGCTAAACGTGATGTCCATTTCTGGAGACTGGTCTTTCCTGAAGCCACATCCACAGTGAGCAAGACAAAGTCTCACCATCCTTGCTTTTAAGAGCGTTCTGGTTGTACTTCTTAAAAGACTAATTTATTCGTTCTTTTGGCAGTCCATGCTATATTTCATATTCTTTGCCAACACCATAGTTCAAATGTATCAATTCTTCTTCCTTTTCCACTCTCCAATTTTTAGAAGCATATGAGGTGACTGAAAACACCGTGACTTGGGTCAGGTGAACCTTAGTCCTCGAGGTGACATCCTTCCTTTTTTAACACTTTAAAAAGTTCCGTTTTGTTTTGCAGCAGATTTGCCCAATGCAATACGTCGTTTGATTTCTTGACCACTGCTTCCCTGGGCTCGGTGTTGACCCAAGGTTAGCTCACCCCATTTTTGGGACACGGAAGCGCCGCGCTGGAAACCCTCTCAGGCCTCCTCGCCCTTCTTCATTTGCATTCCTTTTGCTGTAATAAAACTGTGATCATAAATACAGTGCTTTCCCGAGTTCCGTGAGTCACGTTACCAAACTGTCGAACAAGAGTAGTGGAGGCCAGTATGTCAGAAGTGAGGGGGGCTGGGGACCCCTGAGCTTATGACTGGTATCCTGAGGGTGTCGAGGGAAACCCCAAATTTGTAGCCAGTAGGTCAGAAGTGAAGATATTGGGGGGATGCCAAGTTTATGGCTGGCATCTGATGTCTTGGGCTGACTTGGCACTCTGGAGGTCTGTACCCTTTAACTTGTGAGCTGCACCCAGCTCCAGGTTTAGGCTCAGAGGAAGAAGTGCTGCGTGTGCCGCTGATGTCAGAACAAAAGTGGACCAGAGGGGAACAGAATCAGAATGGATAACAGACTGATTTGGTGTCAGAAAAGTGGGATTGTATATCCTCACACCTTAAAAAGAGGAGAAGGGACACAGAGACAGACAGAGGGTGGACAGACGTGTGCTGATGGAGGCAGAGATTGGACGGATGCAGCTACAAGCCCAGGGACGTGAAGAATTCCCAGGACCTGCCAGAAGCTGGAAGAGGCAAGGAAGGTTCTGAGGGAAGAGCCTTCGGAGAGAGCACGGCCCTGCCAACATCCGGAACTCAGACTTCCGGCCTCCCGAGCTGCATGAGAAATTCCTGTCGTCGTAAGCCCCCTAGTCTGTGGTACCATGTCATGGCGGCCCCAGGAAGCCGACAGCACACTGACGTGAAAAAACACCCTAAATGCCACACGCAGAGAAGTGCCACCTGTTTGACCCGCCGTGTTCTGAGAAATGTACGCACTCGTTCAGGTTGGGTGAACCGTTAGGGGCTGCTCACCCATATGCATCCCCCCACAGGCCGGACAGCCAATGGGTCGGGAGGGGCCAGCATCAGCCTCTGACCGGGAGGCCTGCCCTGGCCACCCCCGTTTGGCACGCCTCGGGAGCTTTGACTAAGCACACGTGAGAGAACCAGGCTGCTGAGGCACCAGAGTCCACACCCCCCTCTCCCTCAGGCAGACAGGGCTGGCAGGGAGAGAGGAGGGCCCTCACAGTCCTGGCGGCTCACTCCCGGGTCTCATGGGTCCCCACTGGCCCCAAGGGCCCGAGTCTGCTCAGCCTTTGGGACGATGCAGCGAGTGAGTGTTGCAGAGTAGGGTGAGAAGTGCCCCGGGAAGCACGGTTGTAACTCTACCTGAGTTCAGTGTCAGGCAGAGCTGGGCCCTCACAGGAGTCACTGTGCCACACCCGTGTGACAAACTCCCCAGAAGCCCCTCCCAAGGGAGCAGGGAGCTCTTGGCTTGAGGGGTCCTGGGGTGTGTGGGCGGGGATTCAGCCATCCACATTGACCTAATATCCCCTTTCCTCAGCCCGGCAGGTATGTGCAGGGGTGTTCACCCAGGTCTGCCCCGTTTGGGCCCAGTAGCACGCCCCTGAGCTGGAGCAGGTTCTCTGCTCCAGGACGGAGGGCACCCTCCAAGTCCACTGGCCTCAGAGTCCACCACCCTCTGAGCCCATGCTCTGGGCTCCCGGGGCCTGAGCCCGACCCTGTGGTCCGGTGGCCTGAGCTGTCCATCCTCAGCCTAGCTTTCCCATGAGCTTCGGGCAGCGCCCGTGGCGGGCTGCCCTGGGATGGGGAGGCACTGCCCGGCCTCCAACTCCGGCCATGTTTGCTTGACAAGCAACTGACCCCAAAGCGAACGGAGACCCGTCCTCGAGCGCCCCCCTCTCCCCAGCCGCGGGGACATCAGCCGTGCCCTCTACTTCGCCCGTATGGGAGGTTAGGGACCCCTCCCCCTCCCCCCTACCCGCCACCCGCTCTCAGCCTAGAACGTGGAGGCCCTTCTCCAAGGCTCCCCAGGCTGAGATGTCAGCCGCGCCCCTAGTCCCCCCTGGGACGTCGAGGCTAGGGTGGGACAGCTATCCAACTCAGCCAGCTCATCCAGCGCCTTCTCAGTCCTGGGTCGGGCGCAGAAGGCGCGACTCTGGCGCGTTCCCCCAACCCCGCAAGCCATCCGTCCGTTCCCCATCGCCCCGGCCGGCCTACCTGCTTGTCCCGCGCGCTGGGCTCTGCGCCGCCGCCGCCCCCGCGCCGCTCCGCCTCCTCCGCGCCTTTGCGGCCGCTTGCGTACGCCGACACCACGAAGCTGTCCCCTGCGCCCGCCGGCGAGCGGACGCGCGGGAAAGGCACCGGGAGAGGGGGAGACGCGCTGTCAGCCCCGCTGGGCTGGCCCGGCTCCGTTCGGGGTCGCCAGGACGGGAGACCGCGCGCTCCAGGGACCCCGCGGCGGTGCCACCCCCCCCCGGGCCCGAGTCGCAGGGTCTCGCGCCGCTCACCTTCGGGGCTCTCTCTCCTCTTGCAGGCTGCGCGGGGCGGGGCGGGAGAGGAAGGACAGTGAGTGGCCGCGCCCGCCCTG
>NW_004444008.1:884223-895328 GCF_000243295.1 Trichechus manatus latirostris | reverse complement strand
GACGACGACGACGAGCGGAACCGCGCCCCAGACGGGTCCCACCGGGGTCAGGCCCGGGCAACCCACCTACGACCGTGCAGACTCTTGGGGAGCGGCCCTCAGACCACCCGGTCATGGGGTCCCCAGTTGAACACAGGTCTCCGCCCGTCCTTTCCAAGGGGATGGCTCTGAAGACACCGCCTGGGACCGTGGAGACCAGCAGCCCACGGCCGGTAGTAACGGGGATGGAGTGCGAAGGGGGGAGGGAGAGGCCGTGGAGAGGACCAGATTGGGCCTCAGTCGCTGGCGGCTCTGCACCCCATCCTCCTGCCTTGGCTCCAGCATGGCCTTGCTGGACCCCTGGGCCATAGATAGAAGGGACATGGGAGAGGAGTCTGTGTGCCCTCCAGAGCCCCAGGCCTCCCGTGCACTCCGCCTCCTTGGTGTCTCCACGCCCCATCCCCTTAGTCCTCAACTTTGCCTCAGCCCGGTGGGTCCAGTTCCATCCAGCCACCCCTCAGTTTTAAAGGCGTCCAACGTCTGAGAGCGATGCCGTAGGTCTGGCCCAGTTCACAGTCCACACAACTGAGCAGAGAGTTTATGAGCCTTTGCTACGTCCAGGAGGTGGCACGAAAGGGCAGCCCCTCCATCTAAAAGAGGTGAAATCACAAACAAGAGATCACTCACCCGGGGCAGCGGGCAGGTGCTCTGAGGAGAGCACAGAGCCCTGGAGGAGGCTGAGCTGACTCCCAATCCCTCCCACAGAAGCCCCAGAGCCCGTGTGCGTGTGCGCGCGTACATGCGTGCATGTGTGCCTGCCTGTGTTGCTGCGTGTGCGTGTGTGCATGTGTGTGGCTGTGTGCACGTGTGCATGCCTGTGTGTGCATGTATGTGCGTATGTGCATGTGTGCGTGTGTGCGTGTGTGTGTGCTAGTTGGGACATGAACACAACGTGCCTGGCCCCGTCTTCCACTGTGCTGCGGTAACTGTTACCCAGGACACAGAGAGCGGGGCTCTGCATGCTAAGGGGCTGCGGGCGTTTCTGGAGGGGGCACCAGCGAAGGGTGGAGGGGAAGGTGCAGCCCTGGTGCCAGGGAGGGCCCACCACCAGGGCTGGGGGCAGTGAGGCACCAACAGCTTGACCCGTGCAAGTCTGAAGGCCGAGCCTGAGCTCCGAGTGGGCGGGCGGACAGGACGGCGTCCTGAGAGCCTGTGTCCTGTGCCACAGCTGTGTGTGGGGCGGGGGGGCGCAGAGTGAGGGGAGGACACACCCTTGAGTGAGAGCTGGCAGCACGGGGATGGTGCCTCCAGGGTCTGTGACTGACCCCAGCCCATTGCCCTCTCCCGCCAGTCCAGGGCCCCTCACCATCAAGGCTTCATGGGCACCTCATCCCCAGGCAGCCCAACTCCACCTTCTGGTCCTGCGCTGCCATAGTCCACGCAGAAAGCCCAGTGAGGCTGCTCTGTGCGGCGCCGGGGCTTCTTTGGGGCATCTAGTCCCAGTGGAGGCGGCCCAGGAAGGACCAGTCACCACCCAGCTGAATGCAGACCCCCAGGCCTCCAGGGTGCCTGAAGCCCCAGCTCAGGCCACCAGCACCAACACAGCCCTGAGCCAGGCCAGGTCATGAAGTGGCCCAAGGTGCACGGGCCCCCACCCCCTCGGCACCCACGTCTTCCCTAAGGTGAGTCAGCCCAGCCAGATCCTTCCAGAGCGGAGCTCCCTGGCCCGAGGCCCCCTGTGTCTTACGTAGATGTGCCCCCCACCGCCCACTCCCCACCTCCAGGGCTGGAAGGCCCTGCCGGCTTCCTTGGGACACTCCCAGTGCGGGGCCACCCTCCCGTTGTGTGGTTATGTGTCCTGCAATGCACACAGCCACTCGTGGCCTGTGGGGTGATCGTGGTGTCTCCTCAGGCGTCCCTGTGCCTTCACAGCATGACGCAGCCACACTTCCTTCGCACAGCCTCGAGCTCCCACCTGCCTGGCTGTGAGGGGAGCTGGCAGCTCCAGTGGAGCGGCAGGGGCATCTTCCCAGGGCCCAGGAGAGCCTGGCAGGGGTCCGGCCATCCCACCTCACCCTTTGGGCCAGCTGTACTGGCACCTCTCTGGCCCTCCACAGCTCCCCGGGTCCTAGGTCCACAGGACGCCAGTGGGGCGGGAGCCCCGGTGAGGTGCTGGCCTAGGGCACAGGGTCCCCGGAGGATGGGGGCTGGGCCAGCTCTGTGTGGGGTCCCAGGAGGCCCCGCCCTGCCCACGTCCAGCATCCTCCTCACCTGAGTCTCAGGACAGTTTCACCTGTGATGATATCAGCTCTGGGTCTTTGAAGAGGAGGGCTGTGCCCAGCCACCTCTTTAAACTCTAATTTGCTTTCCTGGCCTATGTTCAAAGCGCTTTCTCTAGCTCATCTGCACTCCCAGCTGAGGTGGGCAGGGTGGGGGCTTTATCTCTACTTTGAAAGATAAGGAGACTGAGTCACACCCCTGCACCCCTGCCCCGTGGATGTATCCAAGGGGTGAGGATGCCAGGCCACGGCACGGGTGGTGGTCACCGTGCCAGGTGGAAGCGCCTGTCCCCTCACCCACGCCTGTCCCCTGACTCCAGGCTGCTGAGTCCCTGACTCTGTCCTAGGGCTCTGGGCTCTGGTCTGCACAATGGAGCCCGACATGGAGCCTCCGAGGAAGGACAGCAGCGGCCTCATCGCCCTGGGGAGATCTTCCACGGACGGAGACAGGGCCCAAGGATGCAGGCACGTGTCTATGTGGGCAAAGGCCTCTGGCTTGGGGCTGCGGCTTAGTAAGGGGCGGACAGATGAGGAGGGAGAGCCAGTGCTGGAGGGTCCCGATGGCCCGAAACGGGGTGCCGTTGGGCTGGCAGGGCAGTGTGGGGCAGAGGGCACCTGTTTTCTGGATGACTGTCCTGGGCGAGTCAGCCCCCGCCCCCATGGTGGCCCCTCTGCAGGGCCTGGCTGCACTGGCCACCGCTCCGTGAGGGACCGACACACCGTTTGGTACAGGACAGGGCCAGGCTGGCTGGCCAGATCGGCACTAAGGGCGCAGGCAGAGCTGACAGGGCCTCCGTCATAGGGACGGGACACAAGTGGGGGTGGGGAGCTCCCCAAGGCCTAGGCGGGATGGGAGGTCAGCACGCTTCTGTGACAGAGGGTGAGGGAGTGGGGAATGGCCGTCCTGGCCCAACGCCTACGTAGGGGTGGGGGGCATGCCCTTTATTGTGCAAAGGGGCCGCTGCGTGTATAAAGCACAGAGTAACCCCAGAATCGGGCCCTGCCTGGCACTCTGGGTCCCCATGTTTTCTGTCCTCGTCCCCCGTTGATGTGCACTAACGCGGGACCGTGGGGTTTATTTGTGAAACGCTGGCTTCCAGTGCCCCTCGTGTCTTCCCTGTGGACCAACGCGCTTCGGAGTTTTACAGGTTTCCTTCAAGGGCGTGGACCAGCTCACCAGGGGTCACAAAGAGGCGAATCGTACATTTCAGGCCGTGTTCCTCTCTCTCTTCTCCAGTGTCACCACAGAAAAGCTTACTCTGAATTCCAAGCGCATTGTGAAATCGTTTCTGCCACGTCGGCTGTTCAACACCATTAAAAGGAAAGTAGATCTGAAACACTGATACCTGCTTCCTGGCAAACCCATGAGGTTACCAAACCACTCAATGCTTAGAAGGTTAATTCCACACTTATCCCCAACTTTCATTCTGACTGCATCCAAAAGGTGAATCATACACAAAGCTAATATTACATTTAATAACTGTGTTTCTTCAGGGAACTTGCCTCACAGGGACCCAAGCTGACTTCGCTTTGTACTTGGAAGATGACAGAGTCTTCAATTTCAGGGAAATACTCATGCAAATTGGTGTTTAGGGACTCCATGAGTTTCCTGGGTCGGCCATAAAAAAGAACCACAAAGGGCAGGAGGACTCAGGCGGCTCCGAGGTCCACTGTGGGTGGGCAGTTTAATACAACAGAAATACATTCTCTTACAGTTCTGGAGGCCCAAGTCTACAATCAAGGTGTGGACCAGGCCACACTCCCTCTAAAGGCTCTAGGGGAGAGTCCTTCCTTGTCTCTTCCAGCTGCTGGTGGCTCCAGGCATTCCTTGGCTTGTGGCTTCCCCACTCCAACCTTTGCCTCCAGCTTCACGTGGCCAACTTCCTTCTGTGTCTCTTCTCTTTTATGAGGACACCATATTGGATTAGGGCCCACCTGCTCCAGTACGACCTCACGTTACCTGATAACATCCTCAAAGACCCTATTTCCAAACAAGGTCACATTCACAGGTATTGGGAGTTAGGACTTGAACGTATCTTTTTTGAGGACACAATTTAATCCATAACAGGGACCCAGGAAAAAACATCCTCTACACAAAATGGTTTTCCAAAGCTGTTCTAAGCATAATCCTGTGTGCATTGTTTTATGGGTTTTATCATAATCAAAGTAAAATAACGTGTGAAAGGGTTTATAAGCTTCAAAACAGGGAGCAGGTGGGAGGTAAGATAAATAAGCGACGGAGAAGCTCTTATATATATATATATATATGTGTGTGTAGAGAGAGAGAGAGACAGATTTATTTCAAGGAAATGGCTTACACACTTGTGGAGGCTGACAAGTCCCAAACCCGTGGGTCAAACATCAGGCTGGAGGCTTATCCTGACTCATGTGGTTGCAGGGGTTGACAAACCCAAAACAGGCAGGTCAGGAAGAAGGCTGCTGGCACACAGGGTTGTGGGAGCTGGCGAATTCCAAAATTTGCGGGTCAAGCGGTAGGCTGCTGGCTCACGTCCCAAGAGCCAGAGGTCAGAGGATGACGAGTCAGATGCAGGATCAAGAGCAAGGGAGCTTTTCCAGAACATCGGCGTATATTGGGTGCAGGTCACATCCTCCACGGAAACTCTTACATCAGATCACAAAATGGAGGATAATTGCATAATACTGAGAATCGTGGCTTAGTCAAGTTGATACATAACATCAACCATCACATAGATATAATCATTTCAAATTTTTTAAGTATGCTAATACATTTACGGAAACCCTGGTGGCGTAGTGGTTAAGAGTTTGGCTGCTAACCAAAAGGTTGTCAGTTCAAATCCACCAGGCGCTCCCTTGGAAGCCCTATGGGGCAGTTCTACTCTGTCCTGTAGGGTCACTATGAGTCAGAATTGACTCTATGGCAATGGTTGTGTGTGTGTGTAATACACTTACTTACAATTTCTTGGAACAACTACCAAAATAATTAATTTCCACTGGGTCTCTTAAGCCAAGAATATTGCCTCGAAAAATATTTTCAACTGAATGAAAGGAAGAATGAAGGGACACAAGGAACCCAAGGTGGAAAGGGGAGTGTGCTGTCACATTGTGGGTATTGCAACCAATGTCATGAAAAATATGTGTATAAATTTTTGTATGAGACATTAACTTTAGCTGCAAACTTTCACCTAAAGCACACACACAAACAAGAATGAATATATCCTCTCCATCCTTACACTTTAATTTCTTATTCCAAGCATGTTTCAGATATTTAGCCCATTATACCTTCCTTTCATCTACCAAACATATTTTCCATTTTCATTGAATTATGGTAAAAAATGTACTTCTTCCTAAGATGTTTTATTGTATCAGCATGAGCCCCCCATCATCTGTCTCTCAGCACTTCTGCAGATGGTAGACTCATCTCTCTACAGCATTGCTTGATACCATAATCTCTTTTCTTTTGTGTGTGTTTCTTTCTTTTTTTTATTGTATTTTAGGTGAAGGTTTACAGAACAAATAGTTTATCATTAAACAGTCAGTACACATATTGTTTTATGACCTTGGTTAACAACCGCAGACATGTCAACCCTCTCCCTTCTCGACCTTTTTTTGTGAAAATATACATAGCCAAAGATACACCATTTCAAAAATTTCTTCATGCACAATTCAGTGACATGGATTACGTTCTTCCAGTTGTGTTGCTATTCTCACTTTACATGAAGGTTTACAGAACAAAATAGTTTCTCATTAGACAGTTACTACACACGTTGCCCTATGACAGTGATTAACAACCCCACTACATGTCAACACTGTCCTTACTCAACCTTGGGTTCCCTATCACCACCTTTCCCGTCCCCTTCTGCCTTCTAGTCCTTGTCCCTGGACTGCTGTGTCTCATTAGTCCCATTTTGTTTTATGGGGCTGTCCAATCCCCAGCTGAACGGTGAACCTCGGAAGTGACTTCACCACTGAGCTAAAAGGGTGTCTGGGGGCCATACTCTCGAGGTTTCTCCAGTCTCTTTCAGGCCAGTAAATCTGGTCTTTTTTGTGTGTGTTAGAATTTTGTTCTACATCCTTCTCCAGCTCTGTCCAGAACCCGCTGCTGTGATCCCGGTAGCCGGGCACCATCTAGCTGTACTGGACTCAGTCTGGTGGAGGCCTTGGTAGCTGTGGACCATTAGTCCTTTGGACTAATCTTTTCCTTGTATCCTGTTCTCTTCATTCTCCCTTGCTCCCGAAGGGGTGAGACCAGTGGAGTATCTTAGATGGCTGCTCACAGGCTTTTAAGACCCCAGACGCTACTCACCAAGGTAGAATGTAGAACACTGTCTTTATAAACTGTGTTATGCCAATTAAGCTAGATGTTCCCCGAGACCATGGTCCCCACAGCCCTCTGCCCAGCAATTCAGTCCCTCAGGGAGTTTGGATGTGTCTATGGAGCTTCCATGACCTTTCCTTGTACAAGTTGTGCTGGCTTCCCCAGTATTGTGTACTGTCTCACCCTTCACCAAAGATACCACTTATCTATTGTCTATTTAGTAGGTCTCCCCCACCCCTCCCATCCCTCGTAACCAACAAAGATTGTTACTTTTTGTGTGTAAACATTTTCATGAATTTTTACAATAGAGAGCTCATACAATATTTGTCCTTTTGTGATTGACTTATTTCACTCAGCATAATGTCTTCCAGTTTCATCCATGTTATGAGATGGTTCACAGATTCATTGTTGCTCTTTCTCGTTGCATAGTACTGCGTGTATGTACCATAGTTTGTTTATCCATTCATCTGTTGATGGGCATCTAGGTTGTTTCCATCTTTTTGCTATTGTGAACAATGCTGCTATGAACATGGGTGTGCATATGTCTATTTGTGTGATGGATTTTTTTCCAACCTTTGATTTTTAATAATTTCACGTCTTTGTTTCTAAGGTGTGTTTCTTGTAGGCAGCATATTGATGGACCCTGTTTTTTTATCCATTCTGTCACTCTCAATCTCTTCATGGGTGCATTGAGGCCATTTACATTCGGTTTAATTATTGATAGATGTGAGTTTATTGCTGTCATTTTGTAGTGCTTCTTTTCGTGGTGCTGACATTTTCTTTGTTCCTGTTGCTCTCCTGCACTGAATTCCTTTTGTTTGTGGATTTTTTTAAAATTTCTTTTGTTTTTGCAAGTTATGTTTTTCCTCTTTATTTTTATGAGTGGGTTTGTTAACTTTCTTTGTGGTTATGGTGAAATTTACCCTTATCCTTCTAAGTTTGAAGCAGTTTATTATTACTTGGTATTGCCTTGCCTTCCTCGGTGATGGAGAAACCCTTAAGGTGAGTCACTGTTAGGTCAAAGAGTACACATATGCACACGCACGTGCAGGATTTCAGTCAACTCTTGGATAGAGTAGAATATTATTTGGAGCAAGACAACCAGCAATGAACTTGAGAAGGCACCTTTCTGGATCCCCAAGTGCTTAATTTGTAAAACAACACCCAGAATCTTAGTGAGGAGCTAAGGAAGCTGCCTGGGTCCATGAGAACTTTGCTTAGGGGCTGGTTAATGATCATTCAGGTCCTCTCCAGGTATACCTTTGCTGTAGTTCAGTAATATTTTTTTTCTGTGCCAGCTTGGAGAGTTTTAGGAATATTTGCTGTCTGTATTTTATCAGCTGTAATATGGAGGACCTTCCCCAATTTGAAGTGAAAGTGAAGCAGTGTGTTGCCTGAGGAGACACCCTGTGTGAGGATACACCCTGTGTGAGGAGACATCTTGCATGAGGAGACATCTGTGTGAAGAGATGCTCTGTGTGAGGGGACAGCCTGCCTGAAGGGATGTCTTTGTGAGGAGACATCCTGCGTTAGGACACTTCCTAAGTGAAAAGACGTCCTATGTGAGGACACATGCTATGGGAGGAGACACCCTGCATGAGGAGATGTCTGTGTGAGGAGGCATCTGTGTGAAGAGATGCCCTGTGTGAGGAGACAGCCTGCTGAAGGGATGTGTTTGTGAGGAGACGTCCTCCATGAGGACACTTCCTGCATGAAAAGACACTCTGTGTGAGGACACGTTCTGCATGAGGAGACACCCTGCATGAGCAGACATCCTGCATGTGGGAGGAGATGCTCTTTGTGAGAAGACGCCCCGTGTGAGGAGATGTCTGTGTGAGGAGACATCCGGCATAAGGAGACATCCTGCATGAGGACACATCCCGCATGTGTGAGGAGACACCCTTCGTAAGAACATATCCTTCATGAGGAGACATCCTGCAAAGTGTTAGGAAATGTTCTGTGTGAGGAGACATTGGCATGAGGAGACACCCTGCGTGAGGAGATGTCTGTGTGAAGAGACGTCTTTCGTGAGGACACACTGCATAAGGAGACATCTGTGTAAGGAGATAATCATGTGTCCGGTGGGGGGAGACGTCCTGAGTGAGGAGATGTCTGTGAGGACACTCCTGCATGAGGATTCATTCTGTGTGAGGAGACACCTTGCGTAAGGACATGTCTTGCATGAGGACGCATCCTTCATGAGGAGACGTCCTGTGTGAGACGTCCTGCTTGAGGACACATCCTGCATGTGTGAGGAGACATCACATGTGAAGACATGTCCTACATGCATGAGGACATGTCCTGCATGAGGAGACATCTGTTCACAGGTGACAGTCCTCCCAGGCTCTTCCTCTCCTCAGCTTCCATCTCATTCCCCATAGCGCCTTCCTGCACTAGATACTGACCCTTGCACTGGGAGAGGGATGGGGCTTGGCCTGGTATGGAGAGGCCCCCATGGGGCAAACTATGGAGGATTTGGGAACAAGTAGGACACGGAAGAAAAAAGAGAGGGGCAGGCAATGGAAAGGAGCGAGGGTGAGCGTCTCGAGCCTAGCAAGAGCCGCAGGACAGCTCGCCTGTCCAACCAGCCCCACATTTCCTTTCCTTCTTGTTGTTGTCCACTGTCATGTGACAAGATGCAGACAAGGCACATTCTGGAGGGGCCTGTGTGACCATGGATGGCCCAGACAGCCTCCGGAGTGTGGCTGGCTGAGTCTGCTCCTGCCTCAGAGTCAACCACTGTAGTCACACACTCTTGTGGGTTTGGAAGTGAAACCTTCACTAGGAAACAAAAGAAAAATATATATGTATCACACAAAATGATACCCTAGTTCAGAGATCTCTGCATATTCCTGCAGGGGTCACTTGAGGAGCAGGAAGGCGCTGGCTGGCGTTGCTAAGCAGTTACCCTATGGCGGAGACGCTCCGGGGCATGTTACTCTGTCCTTCAAGCAAAGGGCAGCATCCACAAGGCTCCTTGGATGGTCCCTGTGAAACCTGAATAAGGGAAGGGGCCTCGGGTCCGGAGAGCCAGGGTGTGGAGGCACAGACTGCAAGGGCTTTGCACTGGGCCCAGGAACGGGCTTGGTGGGGTGGGGGCAGCGCAGGAGTCTGATGGGGGCTCTTCCTGATGGCTGGTTCTTCTTCTGAATGTCGTGGGTTGCTGGTTCTCACTGCGTGGATGACGGCTGAGTTTATTCCTGGGCTCACAGGTAGCCAGGCCTACCTGAGTCAGGGTCACAGTGCATACAGAAGGTGATCATGTGTTCCTGTCCATGGAGGCCCGTGATTGTGGTGTCTGCTACTCCTCAACCCTGAGAAGGGTGGAGGGAAGGGAACTCTGTGCTGCAAGCCTCACGTCCCCTGCTTCACATGGTGTCACCAATCCCATGGCCACGCTGACACACGCTTGCTCCATCCACCCAAGAATTCCAGGGGCCACGTGGCTTTGCTGGTGTCCCCAGTCATGCAGCACAGACTGGGTGCAAAGACACCCCGTTCACGGGCTGGCCCATTCAGTCCCTGATGCTTCCGAGACAACAGCATGTTTACAACGTGGTGCCACTTGGCAGTGATGACAAGGACTCCTGAAGCCAAGGACTCCCGAAGCTGTGGCACTGAGGGCCGCATCACAGGGCAGGAGGCCAGGGAATCAGGTTAGAAGACGCCAGAAGGGCGGTCTCCCCACGATTTATAGAAACAAGTGCCCCGGCCTTCAACTCTCCTCCCTCAAGTAGGGGTTTCCACTCAGAAGATAGCTCCAAACCCTTACTTAACATTTTTCTCCCAAGTGTCCCCTTTAATCATGGCCACGGTCACAAACATCCTTAACAATTTTACCTGAGATTGCAGGGTGCCGGGACGGCGCCCTCGTGGGGCCTTGGCCATCGGAATCCGTGCCGACGGTCTTCACCCACCGCAGCGGCAGGCGTGCCAAGTGTAATGGGCAATCGTACGTTCCGCTTGTGGTTTAATCCCAGGAGGCTGGTCCTCTGAGACCCCCAGCCTGGCCAAGGGGCTGAGTGGACTTTGAAGAGCTTTCCTGAGGTGGCCGCTCTCCCTTCGTGTTTGCACCGACTGGCTGGCCCCTCGGATCTTGTCACCAGCTCCCGCAGAATGACTGAGCCTGCTTGCCTGGAGAAGGTGTGATGCCTCCCCACCAAGTGGGATATGGCGGTTCAACCACTACGCCGCACAGACGTCGGAGTTGTTGCCATGGCGGACCCTCAGGGCTCTGCGCAGTAGGGACAGGAAGGGGCTGGCCGGAGAGGGGGCGGGGCTGGCCGGAGAGGGGCGGGG
Organism: Trichechus manatus latirostris; assembly: GCF_000243295.1. Classification (NCBI taxonomy): domain Eukaryota; kingdom Metazoa; phylum Chordata; class Mammalia; order Sirenia; family Trichechidae; genus Trichechus; species Trichechus manatus. The sequence goes on along the minus strand of NW_004444008.1, from coordinate 884,474 downwards.
CTGGCTGAGAGATGGGGAAGGCCGGGCGTCTTCTGGAAAGTGAGGTGTCATTTGTGGGGGCCGACTGCGTGTACCTCGAGGTGGAGGTCAAGAAAACTCCAGCCCCCAGAGAAAGTCTAGCGGTCCTTCCGGTAGGTATAGGAGGGGCAGTGAGGGGGATCTGGCGGCATGGGTGAAATCCCAGCAGCGGGAGGGGAGTAAGGAAGAGACCCCAGGCCAGGCAAGGGCTCCGGCTGCTCTGGGCCTGGGGA
>NW_004444008.1:882589-884123 GCF_000243295.1 Trichechus manatus latirostris | reverse complement strand
GAGGGGGCGGGGCTGGCCGGAGAGGGGGCGGGGCTGCTGAGAGATGGGGAAGGCCGGGCGTCTTCTGGAAAGTGAGGTGTCATTTGTGGGGGCCGACTGCGTGTACCTCGAGGTGGAGGTCAAGAAAACTCCAGCCCCCAGAGAAAGTCTAGCGGTCCTTCCGGTAGGTATAGGAGGGGCAGTGAGGGGGATCTGGCGGCATGGGTGAAATCCCAGCAGCGGGAGGGGAGTAAGGAAGAGACCCCAGGCCAGGCAAGGGCTCCGGCTGCTCTGGGCCTGGGGATATGAACACGGATGGAAGAGACACAGTGCACCAAGTGGTCCTGGGCAAGGTGGGCCGGATGGGATGGCCCACGGGCTAGGGCTGGGCTGGAGAGGGTAGGTAATAGGGAGGCATGGAAGGTTCTAGAGGAGGAAGGCATGGACTGGATGAGTCAGTGTGCCCAAAGCTGAGGGGAGGGCAGGCGGGAGAGACTTGGGGTGGAATTGGCAGGACCGAGGGTGGGTGCGGCAGGCAGCCAAGCCGGGTCATAGCTGGGGAGGGGGTGGGAGTCCTAGACCCCTAGCTGGAGGTGCTGGTGGGACCCCAGAGGGGGACATGTGGCAATGCTGCAGGTGAAAGAGTTGAGGTAACATCTCCCCACTGTGGGCCACGCTCCTTCACGGTGGCAGATAGACGAGAGGGCCAAGGCCTGGGTCCGCGCAGTCCTTGTGCTCGGTGGGGCAGGGCACAGGCTTGCCCTCCCAAGGCCCGACATTACAGAGCCGGGATGAATCGACTTGCCTGTCAGTGTTGGCCTTTTAGGACTATTCAAGGTATTCCAGTGTATTACTTCAAATTCCAAGGACTTCCCCACTGTCGTGGACGTTCTGGAATCTTGTAGTTCTGAGGGATGGCGCTCACTCCCCAGACCATTAGCTGAGGCTGGCTTCCATCCTTGTATGCACAGGATCAGTGCACAGGGGCAGCAGGGACAGTGAGCAGGCTGAGCCCTCCCACGGTGGCAGGTGGCTTCAGGGTCTCTTCCCTACCACGGGCCAGCAAGACTCAGGCTTATCTTACCCTCTGGTCACCACTGGCTTTCATGGCGGGGGCATGAGCGGGTACGCCCGCCTGCAGCCTTGGAGCAGGTGCTGGGTGGGAAGGACCTCCTCGTCCTCCTTCTACCTTCTCCACACTTTCTTCCTGAGCAAGTTTCCAGAGCCGTACAGTACCTGACCGTGACCTGCCATAGCTCAAGTCAGCTTCTGAGGGCCCAGCCCTGCCTGGCCCCACCCTCAGGGATGTCCCCTCCTGAGACGACCACCCTGCCAGCTCCTGGGCCTGTCCTGACTCTGGCAGGTGGAGGGCAAGGCAGGAATCTCAAGCACGCTGGTGGGCTGGGGATTTGTTCCCGGCCCTGGGCCTGTTCTGGGTTGAGGTGGGGGCTCAGGACCCCACAACCCTGATATTGACTGGGTGCCTCCCTCCCACAGCTTCCCTGAACTCTCACCTCTTGCAGTTTCCCGGAGGGCCTGGGCTTCCCCCCAGTCC
>NW_004444008.1:879864-882110 GCF_000243295.1 Trichechus manatus latirostris | reverse complement strand
GCTGTCTGCCCTTGTCATTCCCTTAGCCCCCTTCGCTGTCTGCCCTTGTCACAGCGACATCTGGGGCAAGGCCTCTGGAGTCAGAAGAGGCTGGGCCTTCGTCACCCACACAACCAGGGCTGTCACTTGGTGCCAGCACAGCTGACTGCCCCTGAGCCCCAGTTAGAACAGCCAAGGGCATCACACCCCTCACCCACAGGCTCCAGGCAGAGGCTGGGGTCCAGACCCCACCCGCATGCTCTGTGCAGGTACAAGTCCTCACTGTGGGTTGTCCTGGAGGGGCCAGGTCACTCTGTGGCAGTGGTCTCTCCCTGTAGCCCTCCCTGGCCCATCTGGAGGCAGCTGAGGCTGCCAGCCCTTTGATCCCACCAGGGGTCCTGTGTGCGTGCGTGTGTGCGTGTGCGTGTGTGTGTGTGTGTGCGTGCGTGTGTGTGCGTGTGCGTGTGCGTGTGTGTGTGTGTGTGTGTGTGTGTGAGACACTACTGCAGCCTGGAGAAGGGGGACAGGAGGGTGGCAACTTCTCAGAGCAGGGATTCAGGCCCGCTCAGCCTCCCCCCATGCGAGCCCAGGACCAGAGCTGCCAGCACAGACTGGGCTTGGAGGAGGGAGGAAAGCCAGGCTGAGCCCTTGCCTCCCTCCCCTCCCCTCCCCCTTCCCCCGCAGCCCTGGGGGAAGGCGGGCTGCCTCCCAGATGCAGATGGAGAAGCCAGAGATGAGACAATGTGTTTGTTTAGGGATTGTTCCCAGGGGAGGAGGAGGGGAGGGTGACACACCTGCGTTTGGTAGATGCCTTTGTCCTTGGGGGCTGTAGCACGAGGCCACCGCCACCTCTCCCCAGCCTTGGGGTCTCCCTTGGGAGGAGGGTCTCCTGGCCTCTCGATTCTGTGGATGTAAAGAGGACCACAGTCAGGGAGGCTACTGGACCTGCTCTGTTATAGTGAAAAGTGCTGACTTGTGGAGCGATTCCCCAGGGCCACCACAGGCACTGCCCTGCCCAGTGCTGGAGCCCAGGAGGGAGCTGGGGTTTGGTAGTTTCCAGGGGAGCCTTGAAGGACAGGAGGAAAATAGGCAACTCCCACATGCCCAGTCACACTCTTCCTCCCTCCTCCCCCGACTCCAGCTCTGTCTAGCATTGCTCTGGGCCCCAGCTGTGGACGTGGCCTTATGGGGAATTAGCTCTCCTAGGCCAGAGGCCCTGCCAAGCTGGGAAAGACCCGGTGCTACCCGGAGGAAGGGCAAGGCTCAGGTGGAGGGGGTGTCTCAGGCGGAGGGCGTGGCTCAGGTGTGGGGCGTGGCTCAGGGAGGAGGGGCGTGGCTCAGGTGTGGGGCGTGGCTCAGGGAGGAGGGGCGTGCCTCAGGTGTGGGGCGTGGCTCAGGGAGGAGGGGCGTGCCTCAGGTGTGGGGCGTGCCTCAGGGAGGAGGGGCGTGCCTCAGGTGTGGGGCGCAGTGCACTACCTGCACCTCTGCAGGGCTCCCTTACCAGCTTCGGTTCCCTCAGGTGTGTGAGACCACAGGGGCTCAGCCCCGGTGCCCCAAGGCTCTGGTCCCTCCACCCAGCGCTCCAACGGAGTCCTGAGGCCCTCTTTTCACCCGGGTCCTGAAAGCCTCCAGTCACCTGAGACAGTTTACAGGGCGTACTCGGAGGGACGCCAGGATCCCGGGAGGAGGCTGAGTGAGCCTGTCCTTCCGTGGGGCCGAGCTGAGGCTCAGCGTCCGCGGACTGCCGTCTCTCAGCAGCAATCTTGGAAAGCCACATTTGTCTGGTCTTTGGAAAGTTAATTTGGTTAAAACTGGACACCCTTATCTAAAACCCACTGTGCAGCTTGGCTGAGCTGTGATGGGGAGCTGGAGGTGGACAGGTCCCACGGGGTCTCCCCGTCTCTGCTGGGCGCTGGGCTGTGACTGACTCCACCGCGGCCACGGGGGTGGGCTGGCCCATCTCCACCATGTGGTGGTAAAGCTCATTGCCAAGAGCAGTGAAGAGAAGTAGGAGTCCTTCTCACACCTCAGAGATCACGTGTGCATCCAGAGGCAGGAGCACCAGCTTAGGGGATCCCCTTATTAAATGTCCCCTCTGGGCGGGCAGGTGGAATGAGGGGCCCCTTCCCGGGCCCTGCAGGAGCCTGGGTTCTCCACCCCCTTTGCAGGCTCGTCCATGCTTCCCGGTGCTGCCCGCTGGCCAGCCCACACCTGGTGGGCGAGAGAGTCCCCAAGTGCCTGGCCCAGCCACTGAGTCCCTGCTCCCC
>NW_004444008.1:868276-878080 GCF_000243295.1 Trichechus manatus latirostris | reverse complement strand
AGCCTCCTAGACTGTGAGAGAATAAATTTCTCTTTGTTAAAGCCATCCGCTTGTGATATTTCTGTTACAGCAGCTCTAGATGACTAAGATAGTGTGTGTATGTGTGAGAGAGAGTGTGTGTGTGAGTGTGTGTGAAAGATTGTGAGAGTGTGTGCATGTGAGAATGTGTGCAAGTGTGTGAGAGAGTATGTGTGCAAGAGTATGTGTGCGTGTGTGCATGAGTGTGTGTGTGTGTGCATGAGTGTGTGCATGCATGAGAGTGTGCATGAGTGTGAGAAAGTATGCGTGCATGAGAGTGTGTGCGCGTGTGTGCATGAGTGTGTGTGCATGTATATGTGAGAAAGTGCGTATGTGTGTGAGAGAGTGTATGTGTGAGAGTGTGTGCATGTGTGTGTGTGTGTGTTGTGAATATGTGTGTGTGTGTGTGTGTGTGTGTGTGTGTGTGAGTGTGTATGTGTGATAAACTGAGTGTATGTGCATGTGTGTGTGAGTGTGTGCATGTGTGACAGTGTGTGTGCATGTGTGCGGGAGAACATGTGCATGTGTGAGAGTGTGTATAAGTAGTGTATGAAAGAGTGTGTGTGTGTGTGTGTGTGTGTGTGTGTGTCGCGGATTGAATTGTGTCCCCCAAAAATACGTGTCAACTTGGCTAGGCCATGATTCCCAGTGTTGTGTGATTGTCCTCCATTTTGTGGTCTGATGTAATTGTCCTATGTGTTGTAAATCCTAATTTCTGCCTGTGGTTAATGAGGCAACATTAGGTTATGTTAAAAAGGATTAGGGTGGGATGCAACACCCTTACTCAGGTCACAGGCTTGATCCCATGTAAGGGGAATTTCCCTGCGGTGTGGTCTGCATCACCTTTTATCTTAGAAGAGATAAAAGGAGGGAGAAGGGAGCAGAGAGAGGGGCCTCATACCACCAAGAAAGAAGCACTCGGAGTGGAGTGCATTCTTTTGACTGGAGGTCTGTGCACTAAGAAGCTCCTAGACCAGGGGCAGATTGATGACAAGGACCTTCTCCTGAGCCAACAGAGAGAGAAAGCCTTCCCCTGGAGCTGGTGCCCTGAATTTGGACTTCTGGCCTCCTAGACTGTGAGAGAATATACTTCTGTTTGTTAAAGCCATCCACTTGAAGTATTTCTGTTATAGCAGCATTAGATGACTAAGATAGGGTGTGTACTGCTTCTTTTGCTCCACAAGCCCAGGGGCTTAGGACTACTTTCACCTTCTGAAGAAGCAGGTCTGCCCTGATGAATAGTTATGTGATGAAAAGTCTTTATGGAGAAGAAGTTGAAGTTGTCATTGATTTCATTCTACTTGGATCAACAGTCAATGTCCACGGAAGGAGCAGTCAAGAAATCAAATGACCCATTGCACTGGGAAAAATCTGCTGCAAAAGACTTCTTTAAAGTGTTAAAAAGCAAAGATGTCACTTTGATGACTAAGGTGTACCTGGCCTAAGCCATGGTCTTTTTAATCTCCTTATATGCGTGTGGAAGTTGGACAATAAAAAAGGAAGACAGGAGAATTGATGCATTCAAACTGTGGTGTTGGTAAAGAATATTGAATATACCGTGGACTGCCAGAAGAACAAACAGATCTGTCTTAGAAGAAATACAACCTGAATGCTCCTTAGAAATGAGGATGGTGAGATGGACTGACACAATAGCCACATCAGTGAATGCAAACATACCACTGATCACGAAGATGGTACAGAACCGAGCAGCCTTCCATTTTGTTATACATGAGGTCGCCATGAGTCGGAGCTGGCTTGATGGCAACAACTTCAACATACAATGACCCAGAAAGCATGGCCTCTGGATTCTCTATCAGCCCAGAACTAAGACAATTTCCAAGGCCAACTCTTCAGACAGGGATGAGACAGGACTGTGGGACATACAGTGATACTCGTGAGGAGTGTGCCTCTTAGCTCAAGTAGATACAAGAGACTAAATGGGCAGCTTCTGTCTGGAGGTGAGATGGGAAGGCAGAGAGGGTTAGGAGCTGGTTGAATGGACATGGGGAATCAGGGGTGGAAAGGAGGAGTGTGCTGTCACAGTGTGGGGAGAGCAATTAGAGTCACATAACAATGTATGTATAAATTTTTGTATGGGGGGAAAAAAGAACATAATGAAAATCCCCAAGAGAAGCTGAAGAAGTGGCCCCTCCTTCCGTGAGCTCCGAGGTATTTGAAATAAATTAACCTGAGTTTAGCCACAGAAAGGCAGATGTGGGGCACTGGCGAGAGTGGGGCATGGACCCGCTGGTCTGACCAAGATAAATGATTCCCTGATAAACGGTTCGGAGACTGGGCGCTGGTCTCCCTGCTACTTCCTTTTCCTGCCTTTCTACCTTTTATACCTGAGTTAGTTGCTCCACTTTTCCTTGCCAAACTCCTCTGTCACTCTACCTGGAGACGTGCATGGCAATGACAGACTGGCAGATGTGGTGCAGAGCCTGTGCCCGGGCCAGCACGATGTGTGTGCAGGTGGTCCCTAGAGCATGGCCCGTGTGGTGCTGAACCCGAGGCCCCACTCTCAGCATGGGGTGGGGGCAGGGGAGGCTAAGGGAGGATGCTCTGGAACCTCTGCACACAGTCCCCACTGATGCTGACTGAGCCAGACACTGCTCTCAGACACGGGGTGTGTCCAGAGTGAGGGCCAGGCCATCCACACCTACGTCCACAGTACAAAGCGTTGATGGAGAAAGCACAGCAGGTGACGTGCACCCCACCCGCCACTGCAGGAAGAGAGCAGCCATGTATTCCCGGAGCTCACGCCGGGGGTTGTGGGGGGCGTAGTTCTCAGCTGGGCTAGGGGTGCTGGGCAGCCGTCTCCATGGGGCTCTCTTCCCCTTCCTAGGACCCCAGGCTGGGCCACACACAGCCTTCTCAGGGCAGCAGAAGGCCAAGAAGAGCCAAGGCTCAGGAAGTTTCTAGAGAGGCAATGAACTGCAGAGCTCATTTCCCTGAGGGGTGTCGGGGAGGCATCCTCCCGCGCCCTTGTAGTCTGCAGGAGTTGCTCTAGAACTGACTGATCGATTACATTACATTCGATTACTTTATGGAAGGTAATTATATTACATGACATTAAAACCAGACTGGTTGCCATCAAGTCAACCTCAACTCACGGCAACACCATGTATGTCAGAGCAGAACTGTGCTCCATAGGGTTTTCAATGGCTGACCTTTCAGAAGCAGATCGCCAGACCTTTCTTCTGAGGCACCTCTGGGTGGACTTGAACTTCCAACCTTCTAGTTAGCAGCCGAGTGTTAACCATTTGCACCCCCCAGGGACACCAGTTGCTCCGGGCTTCTCTCCCTCCCCTGGGTCGGAGTCCTCCTCGGCACCTGTCTCCCCTTGCCTCTAGTGATGGAGCCTCGGCTTGCTGGCTCCTGCTTTGCGGCTGGTGGGGCCCAGGCCAAGTTGGGGCCAGCGGGATGTGAGCTCGGGTGGTCTTGCCCTTTTTCAGATGAGTAGTGACGCAGAGGGAAGGGAGCCTCCCAGGCAGTAAGTGGTGCCTTGTCTGTAGATAAGTCCTTATCTTTTTTGCACAGTTTGCCCCTGGGTCACTCTGGGGCTTCAGTTATGGGGGAGGGGCACCATAACTGCAGCGGTGGAGCAGCCCCCTGGGTTCGGCGTGTTGCGGCCCAGGGTATGGCCTGGCGGAGGTGGTCGCCCGGCCCAGCCGTCTTTGTCACAGAAAGCAGGTCCTGCCACTCTCCTCTGGGTGAGCCTGCTGTGGGGACAGGGTGGCGGGCAGCCCAGACAGGCCTCCGCCATGGATGGCCTTGGGGCACGGGCAGAGCCAGGCCCCCCACCCCCGACCCCGACCGGTCTCTGCCCAGCTGGGGACGGCCCTCTCCCCTGACCCGGCCCCCTCAGCCCCTGGCTGTGGTGGAGGAGATGTGGCGATGGATTGCACCCCAGTTCGGCTGCTGCTGGAGGGTCTCCTGGACTGAGGACCCCTTACAGTGCAGGGAGCCCTGGCCCAGGCAGGGCAGGGGGTCAGAACCGCCTTGCGGCCTGAGGGGAGTTCTTCCTCCCTGAGGGGTGAGCTTTTACTGTAATTGCACTCTGATGAGCACTCGTGCTCGTGGCCAGCCCCAGTCGGGATCTAGAATATTCCCTGCCCCCCAAGGGCTCCCTCGGCCCGTCAGGAAGGGGGATCTGCTCCCCCACGGTGCATCGTGGTGTTGCGGTCACACGCCTGGCCCTCTGGTCTGGCTCTGTCCCTGGCTGTGGCCGTGCCGCTGGCCCTGGAGCCGTGTGCAGCCTGCGGAGGTGCGTCACGGCGCTGTGTCACCGTGGCCCGTTTGGTCGATGCCAACGCGGACGGCACGTCTCGGCAGCAGGGCCTGCAGCCACACCTGCCTGGGGTTTTTGTTATCCTCGCCTGAAGGGGTCCCGGGGGGCACTGAGGGGTTCAGGGGCCCCGGATGTTCAGCTCACGCATAAACACAGTGTGTGCCTGTGTTCACCCCCCGTCCACGCACATCCCTGTTCAAGCACACGTGTTCATGCACACCCGTGTTTATACACATATGTTCACACGTATTCACACACACCCATGTTCATGCACACCTATGTTCACACACATGTTCACACGCACACACGTGCACACGAGCACAGGGCCCGGTCACCCTCTGCACTCACACCCCCTTCACGGGCCCCAGGCCTGGAGTAATGCTCACTGTGGCTCTCTTAAGCTCTTAAAATCTTAACAATTTTTGCATTTGTCCTGGACCCCTACGATCATGCAGCCGCAGCATCCTGGGGAGCAGGGTCACAGGCAGTCCTCTGTCTCCTGGATGGGAGCCGCAGTGGGCCCCCCACCTTCCCTGCAAGGCCTGCAGGCCCCTCCTTCCCTTGGAGCCATCACAAAGGGGGCTTTCCCAGCTTCTGCCATAATCTGAAGTTCTAGCTGTGTCTGGATTGTGCGATTTGAAAACACCTTTCAGAATCGGGGACTGGGACTTGTGGGGAGCTGGCAGCACAGGCATCCTGGCTCCCAACCCAGCACCGCCCTGACCCCTGCCCTGCCTTGGCCACTGTCCCTCCAGGCTTCGGCCTTCCTCTGGAGGTTGGGCTACAAGAGAGGGGAGGGCCGAGGGGCAGGGACCACAGTCTAAACGCGCCAGGCTGTCACTGCCTTCCTCTGGCTGCTGCTTGTCTGCACAAGACCCTTTGGGGTAACTGTAAACCCCGGGGCCTGGAGGCTCTCAGGGGGGAGCCGAGGGGGCCCTGACCTTCTCCCTCCCACTGTTCTCTAGGGACAGAGGGCGGGTGTGGCTCGGCGCTAGCTCCATGACGAGCTTCCTGGAGGACACTGGGTGGGACGCAGGCAGGGCGAGGCTGGGGCCAGCTGTTCACAACTGCTCGCCTGCCCTGGCGTCCTGGGCTCCTTCTCCTTATCTGACAACAAGGACTTCCCGCTGACCCCCTCGCCCCTGTGGGGATCCTGGGCCACCAGTCCTATCATTATCAAGCAGGTCATGGGGAGGGGCTCGCCTGAGGTAGGCAGGCCCCTTGCTGGCTGTGCCCAAGGGAGATGGGGCTTCAGGGAGTGATGGACCCAGGGCTCAGGTCCCATGGCTTCCCCAGTCAGCCCTCAGAGCCTCAGAGAGCCCAGCGGGGCCTCGGACACTCAGAGTTCCTGGCGGGTGTCCTGCCTGTTGCATGAGTGCAGGGACCCCGTCTCACTCAGGGCACACAGTAGAGGCTTCATAACTCTCCCTGGGTTTAAAGATCCCCGGGTCCCAACGTGCAGGGGAGCCAGAACCAGCCCAGGGCTGTTAGGAATCAGAAACGTAGAGCCACCGCCCATCCCAGTCTGTGGAATTCACTCGGGGCTGAGTGCCAGGGCCCACCCCAGACAAAGACTGGACCGGGTGCCATTTGTCCGCGGAGCGGACCTTCTAGTTATGGCAAAATGGCTGGAGTCGTGATGTTAATTCAGTCCCACGTTTGCGGGGCCTGCTGGGTGGGCAGTGCTGACTGTGGTGCTCTGTGTGCCTCTTAGAAGTCACGCACCCTCAGCTTGGCTCTGGCCTCCCTCACGGGCCGCAAATAGCCAGCTGTGGACCCCCAGGTCTGTTATACACCATGGAATGGCTGCGTCCCCCTTTGCTGATTCTGTGGTGAAGCTCAGCTTTCAGCAGCTCTGGGCACCATCGGGAGGATCTCTGGTTCTCAGTGACTGCTTTTCTGAGCAGGTGAGCACTGCCCTGGGACAGAGCATTTGAGATGGGAGGGGATGATGTGGCCGAGATGAAGAGGCCAGCATCGAGAAGTAGGGGTAGGCCTCAGAGCCGGGGACCCCACTCTCAGGAACTCTCCTTACAGACCCCCTCAACTGTGTGCGCGTGTGTGTGGTGTGCATGTGTGCGGTGTGCGTGTGTGTGTGTGTGCCTGTGTGTGGTGTGCGTGTGTGGTGTGCCTGTGTCTGTGCGTGTGTGTGGTGTGCGTGTGTGTGTGCCTGTGTGTGGTGTGCGTGTGTGGTGTGCGTGTGTGTGCGTGTGTGTGGTGTGCGTGTGTGTGCGTGTGTGTGGTGTGCGTGTGTGTTGCATGTGTGTGGTGTGTGCGTGTGCACGTGTGTGTGCCTGTGTGTGGTGTGTGCATGTGCACACGTGTGAGCATTGGTGTGCATGCATGTGGTGTGCATGTGTGCACATATGTGAGCGTTTGTGTGCACATGCGTGTGTGTGGTGTGCACGTGTGTGGTGTGTGCATGCATATACGTGTGCGAGTGTTTGTGTGCGCGTATGTGCACCTGTGGTGTGCCTGTGTGTGGTGTGCGGGCGGTCTTGGCTTCGGCACGCTCCACCAGGAGGGCGGGAAGGATGGGCCTCTTCGGGAGGGTGGAAACCGGAAAGAGACCCCCGCGGACCCAGACGCTCTCTGAGATCCAGTGCAGGGCAGCTGGGCTGGGATGGCTGGGCTGGCATTTCCTCGTCGTTCACTTTGCTTTGAAGGCTTATCTGGAATAAGCAGACTCCCCCAGAGTCTGTGCAAAAAGTGACTCCACAGAGTCCTGGCTCCTCTGCAGGACCTGCTTTTGGGGTGCTGGAAACCTGGGCACACCTGACTTCAACAGCTGGATTTAAGATGTAAATTTCTGCTTCTGGGGCAGAGGCCCAGCTCCTGAGAAACGAGCTGGTCCTCAGGCTGCCCGGAAGCTCAGAGCAGTGTTCGGGGTGTTTAGGACTGGAGCTGAGGCTGGAAGGAGCCTCACTCGGGGGGCCCGGGACCTCACTCTGTGCTTCTCAAGGACAAGATGGGGAGGGAGGAGGGTCTGCTGGGTGATTCTGGGCATAGATCGGGTAATTTTAAGATGGTTTTAAAGATCAGTTGGCACAAACACATCAAGCTTCCACATAAGGCACGCTGGAGAGACTGTTTTTCTTCTTTCAATAAACCAAAACCAAAAACTAAACCCCTTATTGTAGAGTTGATTCCGACTCATAGTGACCCTGCAGGACAGAGTAGACCTGCCCACAGGGTTTCCAAGGCTGAAATCTTTACAGAAGCAGACTGCCACATCTTTCTTCCACGGAGCGGCTGGTGGGTTCAAACCACCGACCCTTCAGTTAGCAGCTGAGAGCTTCACCGCTGCGCCACCAGGGCTCCTTCAAGAAAAGGAAGAATAGAGTTTCTCTCTGGCTCTGCAGACACCGCTGGCCCAGATTCAAAGACAAGCTAAAGAATAGGAAAGGAGTTTTTTTGTTCCTTTTCCTTCCTTTCCTCCCGGCTTGGGTGGGCCCCTTGCTCAGGGAGCAGCTGTAACCCGGTGAGGGGGTCCGGGGGCCTGGGGCAGCCAAGCATCCCCTACCCAGAGAGGGTTTTCTTTTTCTCGTTTTTCTTCCCTGCTCGGCATTAAAGGGAAATTGAAGACAGAAAGGCAGGGACTAATATTTCAGTCTCCTGGACAGCCCTTGCCAGCCCCCGGAGAAAAGGCGGCTTTCTTCTCTGGAAAATTGGCAGGACGAAGGAAGGACGTTGACTTGCAAAAGGCCGACGACAAGCATGGCTCTGGTGCTCCGGGCCGCAGTTCAGCCTCTGGGTGCCGTGAAGGCCCCTGGTTCTAGGGGTGCGGGCACATCGGAGCCCGAGGTGGGTGCAGCTCCAGGGGCCCAGGCTTTGCTGCCTCCAGGATCCCGGGGGGCTTGTGTGGAGGTCACGCTCCTCTATGCCCCCACCCCCACCCGACAGAGGAACTGAAGGTGACCTCACCAGAATTCTATTCCTGAGCTGGGGAGGAGACAATTCCCACCTGAATTTTGCCGTCATGGAAAGGAGCTTCTTTTTTAAAACTGAACTGGGATCTCGGTTTCCGGGGCCTCGGATGCCTTCAGGAGTAGTCCCAGGAAGGTGGGGCTCTGGGCTAAGGCTCCGAGGGCTGGCTGCCTGCGTTTGAGATGAAAGGGAAAACATCTAGAGGAGAAGGCGGAGGAGGGTTGCTGGCCGCGGTTGAAGGCAGCCAGTCCCTCAGTCCCGGTCCCAGTGAGCCGGGTCTGTGGAGGAAGGCGCTAGGGTCTGGCGGGGGCCAGAGGGTGGGGTGGCTGGGATTGTCATTTAGCACCAGCCGGCTTTGGAAGGAGATCTGAAAATCCTGAGAAAGAGAAAGAAGGGAAGAGATCCCTCATCTCTGGGAGCAGCCAGGCAGCGCAGCCGAGAGGGTTAGGGGCCTGCGTCCAGGGGAGTCCTCCCTGGGGGGCCTGGGTCCCCTAGAAACCTCACTGGTGGGGTCAGACAGCACTGTTTGCTTCCTGTCGGTGAGGATTTTACATCCTAATGTAGAACTCAGCAGGCGTTTCATTTCACCCGAAGGCAGACGTGATTATCCTCCCATGAAGGAAACCGGCCCAGGATCACGTTCCTCATGGCGCGGTTTCCTCCGCCTTCCAAGGTCCTAGCAGCTCAACAACGACACCACCAGCCTGCGATGCCGCCTCCCCCGCGTCCCGTGGTCGCCTGGCCACAGTCCCCCAAGGGGGGACGCAGTGGACCGCGGCGTTTCACGGACACCCACGCCTGGGCTCACAGCTTCACACACGGCTTTGGCGGAGGAGGAGATGAAGCAGTGGGGGCCTCTGTGCCCCACCTCGGCTTCCATGGTCCTTCCGAGCACCTGGCAGAGCCCGAGCCCAGCAGGTGGGGTCCCGTGCTCCTCGAGGGCCCAGCCCTGTAAACCCCAGCAAAGGTTCCGCAGCAGCAACCTTGTTCCAAAGCCCCTCATGTCTTCTAGCCACGTTCGGCCCTCGGCAAATCCCAGTGGCCCCCAGGACACCCGTCCTCCTCGGCTTGCTGACAAGGCCTGCGTGGGGCCCTCACCTCGGCTGCTCCACTTGTTCTCGCTGGCTCCTCCCGCTTCTTCCTGCACCCCCACCCCACCCCCCGGCTCTCAGAGATTCAGGGTCTAACTGGGGGACGAACAGTGCTGGGTGGAACTGGGGTGGGGGGTCGGAGGCTGTGGTTGGGGTCTCACAGAGCCGGACACCTCACTGTGGTTTCTCCGAGGTCCTGGGTGTGACGGCGCTCGCCAGAGACAGAGCAGAAGGAGGTTCGCGGTTAGCCCTGATGTCACTAGGAGGGGGTCAGCATGCCCCTCAGTGACGGGGTTGCACCCTCCTGCCTGCTGCACAGGGGGTGAGGGTTTTCAGGTGAGCGGAGCTTCCAAGACAACTGAGGCCCAGTTCCTTGGGTTGCATCCGCCTTCCTCCTCAAGCCATCCGCAGGGGCCATGGGACCAGACCTCCTCCCCCAGCCCTCCTCTCCCAGCCCTCCTCCCCCAGCCCTCCTCC
>NW_004444008.1:866190-867837 GCF_000243295.1 Trichechus manatus latirostris | reverse complement strand
CCTGCAGAGCAGGCAGGTGCTAGGTGCTGCCAAACCGAGTTCCAGAGTGGGTGCCCTGATTCACCCTCCCTCTGGGTCCAACTGAACACACCAACCTCCAGCTCCCGCCCACTGCTCTGTTCGGCCATGCGCGCTGGCAGTCCTCGCTCTGCGTAGAAAAAGCCTGTTGTGGTTTCAGTTTGCATTTTCCTGTTATTCATGATGTTGAGCACCTTTTCATACACTTGTTAGTCATCTAGAATCCTCTTTTGCTAAGGTGGGTTCAAGTCCTTTGCCCATATTTTAATGGAGTTGTCGTCTTTGTACTGGTTTGTAGAGTTCCTGACGTGGCCTGCCCACAAGCTCTCCATCACAGCCATGGGTGGTCAGCATCTTCTCCAGGTGAGACTGGACATCCCCCTCTGATGGTTGTCTCTGATGCGGTCCATCCTTCATTACAATAAAGCCCAATTTGTCCATCTTTTCTTTTATGAAGACTGTTTTCTCTGTTCCGTTGAAGACATCTATCTCTAGGTCATGAAGATATTTTCTATTTTCCTACGTTTCCTTTTAAAAGTTTTATTGTTTTAGCATTCCCATTTAGGAGTATGCTCCAGTTTAAATCTGTTTTTTGTTTGGAATGAGGTATGGGTTAAGGTTCACCTTTTCCTCCCATACAGACAGTACATCGATTTAGCACCATTTATTGAAATGACTGTTCTTTTCCACACATTGCATTGGTGCCTTGTCATAACCTAGCTGGTGGGATACTGTCCCACTATGAGCTCTGCTCACTGGTCTGCGTGTCCATCCTGCACCAATGCCACACTGTCCAGATCACTGTGGCTCATGGTAAATCTTGATATCTGAGGGTAGGAGCCCTCTAACTGTATCCTTTTTCAATATTCTTTTGGCTATACTAGGTCCTTTACGTTTTCATATAAATTTTAGAATAAGCTTGCTAATTTCCATGAAAAATCTCAATGGAATTTTAATTGGGATTTCATTGAACCTAAAGATTGATTTTGGGAGAACTGATGTCTCAGCAATATGGAGTCTTCGAATCCATGAAATGGTATCTCTTTCTATTTATTTAATCTTTAATTTCTCTCAACAATATTTGGTGATTTCTGTGTAGAGTTCCTTCACGTATTTTTTAGATTGCTTAAAAGGTATTTGATCTTTCTGGTGTTATTTAAATGGTATTGTTTATTTACATTTGATTTTCAAATGTTAGTTGCTAGAAATACAATTGATTTTTGCATATTGAACTTGTATCCAGTGAGTTTGCTAAATTACTTTTTAATTCTAATACATTGTATTTACATTATGTATGTAATATAAATATGACCCTGAGTATATCCCACTTGAATTTGGAGACCATCTCCAGAATACATTTGACGCATTGAACTAATGACCCAAGACCAGCCGAGTTGTGAGACGACATCAAGGACATCATACATGAAGAAAGCAAAAGGTCATTAAAAAGACAAGAAAGAAAAGACCAAAATGGATGTCAGAAGAGAGTCTGAAACTTGCTCTTGAAAGTTGAGTAGCTAAAGTGAAAGGAAGAAATGATGAAGTAAAAGAGCTGAACAGAAGATTTCAAAGGATGACTTGAGAAGACAAAGTAAATTATTATAATGAAATGTGCAAAGACCTGGAGTT
>NW_004444008.1:863531-865457 GCF_000243295.1 Trichechus manatus latirostris | reverse complement strand
CTTAGACCAAGAGACGGTCATTCAAACAGAACAAGGGAGTACTGCGTGGTTGAAAATCAGGAAAAGGCGTCTGTCAGGGTTGTATCCTTTCACCATATTTATTCAGTGTGTATGCTGAGCAAATAACCTGGGGAAGCTGGACTATATGAAGAAGAACGGGGCATCAGGATTGGAGGAAGACTCATTAACAACCTGTGTTATGCAGATGACACAACCTTGCTTGCTGGAAGTGAAGAGGACTTGAAGCACTTACTGCTGAAGATCAAAGACCACAGCCTTCAGTATGAATTGCACCTCAACGTAAAGGAAACAGAAATCCTCACAACTGGACCAATAAGCAACGTCGTGATAAACGGAGAAAAGATTGAGGTTGTCAAGGGTTTCGTTTTACTTGGATGTACAATCAACACCCGTGGAAGCAGCGGTCAAGAAATCAAACGATGCATTGCACTGGGCAAATCTGCTGCAAAAGACCTCTTTAAAGGGTTAAAAAGCAAAGATGTCACTTTAAGGACTAAGGTGAACCTGACCCAAGCTATGGTATTTTCAATTGTCTCATATGCATGCAAAAGCTGGACAATGAATACGGAAGACCGAAGAAGAATATGGATAAATACACATATATATACATACACATATATATACATACATATATATACATACACACACACACATATATATACACGCACATATATATAGCAATGACTTAGCTAGCGTTATTGTGGGCTCTGGCTAGGCAAGTCCCAATCCATAGGGCAGGCCAGCAAGTTGGAAACTCTTGGGCAGGAGCTAATGCTGCAGTCCACAGAGGAATGCCTATTTCCTCAGAGAAACCACAGTCCGCAGTAGAATTTCTCCTTCCTCAGGGAAACCGCCGTCCACAGGGGAGTTTCTTCTTCCTTAATGAAACCTCAGTCCACAGGGTGATTTCTACTTCTTCAGGGAAACCTCACTCCATAGGGAGAATTCTCCTTCCTTAGGGAAACTGTAGTGCACATTGAGTTTCTTCTTACTCAGGGACACCTCAGGCCACAGGGGAATGTCCTTCCTCAGGGACATCTCAGTCCGCAAGGGCATGTCCCCTTCCTCAGGGAAACCACAGTCCACAGGGGAATGTCCCCTTCCTCAGGGAAACCGCAGTTCACAGGGGAGATTTTCCTTCCTCAAGGAAACCTCATTTCATAGGCAGAATTTCTTCTTCCTCAGGCAAACCTTGGTTTTGGTTTAAGGTTAAAGGCCTTCAACGGATTGGAAGATTCTAGGATGCCCAGATGATCCTGGACAGTCAGCTGATGATGGACTTGCATCACGTCAGCTAAATGCCTGACAGTGACACCTCAAGAAGCGTCTGAGTAACTGGGGAGGCCAAGCCTGGCCTAGCTGACACACCAAGCTGCCCATTGCCCAGTCCCCCTCTCACCCAGGTCACCAGCACCCCTGTGCCTAGATGCAGTGACCTTCGCCAATGCCCCTTGGTGTGGGGCAGCCAAGTCCAAAGGCCGTGAAGTGCAGTGTGGATCCTGGAAGAAGCCAGAGGGGAGAGAACGGAGAGACAGGGGTTGGGGCGTGCCAGGCCAGAGGTGCTGGGGTCAAAGGTCACAGACAGGGTGTGATCCAGGCAGGGGAGAGGCAGCCTCTCTTTCTCACCCATCTACCTCTCTCTCTCAGAGACTTGATTGTAGAAAGCGGGGCCCCACTTCCCCTGGGTTGGGGGGCTGGCCAGTGAGAGGGAGGAGTGCAGGCAGCAGGGAGAGGAAGGGCAGGGACCAGAATGCCCTGGCTTTGAATGCTTGGGGGGATGGGCAGGAGGTCATGGGTGTGCATCAGGGGCTTGGGGCCTGGGTATGGAATGCTGGGTAAGGGTGCAGCGCTGTCAGGGCACTGCCATGCTGCCAAGGGTCACAGCTGGAAGGGGCTCTTAGCCTC
>NW_004444008.1:860506-862125 GCF_000243295.1 Trichechus manatus latirostris | reverse complement strand
GGAACCAAATGCCTTCTCAGCTAACGGGCATAAAGAGCAAGGCTGGTTTGAAAACTGGTTGTTATATTTGTAATTAAGGATCGCCTTGAATGTGCTTTGATGAATGAAAGAAAAATAAGAAAATCAAAAGCAAATGCACCAAAGGAAGTCGGGTCCCCACTGGCAGCCACAGAGCACTGTTGAGTCGGGCCCTGCGGGAACTGTGCCCCATCACTGCGGACACTTGGGAGGGTCCGAGGTGCTGTCTGGGCTCTGGGTCTTGTTAGCTGAGCCTGTGTTGTCTGCCAGGAGGGTGAGACGTGACCTCCGCTGACCGACCTTGCCCGTATGACACTGGCCTGGTCGGTCTGGGAAGGGGACTGCCACCCCAGGCCCATCAGAGCATCTGTCCCTGTGGGCCATTCTACAGCTAACCACTCTCCGCCCCAAACATGGCTTGCTTTCAGGGGAAGAGGCTCTGCATTTCCAAAGGGCAGGGATGTGGGTTTCTCATTTCTGAATTTGGTTCTGTCTTCCAACCATTGCTGAGAGCACTGGGCACAGCATTAATGAAAGGGTCACGGATCCTTTCTTGTTTTTTCCCTGGGGAAGGGGGTATGTCATGGTCAAAGGACAGGACTCCGAACAAACATGGTGCTCCCCGCAACCTCACAGGATGACAGAGCATGACTCTGTGATGTCCTGCCCCTCGGGGGCCATGTCCAGGAAGGAAGGGGGCTTACTGAGGTTGCTTCATGCTTCTCAGCTGGCCTGCCGTAGAGTAAGCTGTTTGGAAAGTGATCAGGGAGCCCCGCGTGGGGACTTGCTGTGCTGCAAACAGTTAATGCACTCGGCTGCTAACCGAAAGGTTGGAGGTTCAAGTTTACACTGAGGCACCTCCAAAGAAAGGCCTGGCAATGTACTTCTGAGAAATCAGCCATTAGAAACCCTGTGGGGGCACAGTTCTACTCTGACACACATGGGGGTGGCCATTAGTCGGAGTCGACGTGAGGGTAGCTGGTTTTGATGCTTAAAGTAATTCTATCGTTCTCTAGTGTCCTGGAAATGTTGGAGGAAATATGACTTGTTAGAAAATGACATGGAAGGAGAGATCCCACTCACAATAGTGTTGAAAAGCACACAGCACCTTGCTTAATAGCATAGTCAGTGGGACTGGAACTCAACGAGGGTCATGAAAGAAGATGGACACACGGTGTTGTCAGCCCCAGGGTCCCAGGACTTCCTGTTCACCTGGAGACCCTTCAGATCAACCCGGAATTGAAATCCCAATGGTACTTTTTGGCAATTTGTTAAATAAATAAATAAATAAATGATTCTTCAGTTTATTTGGGAAGAAGAATTCGGGAACAGCCAGGAAAATCCTAAAAAGAAAGTAATAAAGGGTGACAGTGATTTGCCCTATGAGATATTAAAACAGATTATAAAAGTGCACGAGATAAATAAACGCAGCCTTGGGTAAAGTCAACTATAGTTGTGAGGATTTATGGAATTTAATATCGATAAAGACAGCGTTTCAGATGAGTGGTGGAGAGATGGTTGTTGATTTGGGGACAGTAGACCAGACATTTAGAGGAAAGTAATGCGGATTCCCTACCTGATCGTTCAAGCCAAACAAGTCC
>NW_004444008.1:858944-859928 GCF_000243295.1 Trichechus manatus latirostris | reverse complement strand
ATGTTTCCTTGTTGCATTGGGCTTGTCAAATTGTAATAACAAGGTCATGCTGGTCACCTCTTCTTTTTATTTTTTGGAAGAGTTTGTGTAAGATTGGTGTTATTTCTTCTGTAAACAGTTGACTGATAGAACAAACAGACAAAAAAAATCAGTAGACTATTGAAGATTTAAACTGCATGATATATTTAAATTCTATATGGCATTAATATTATTGTTGTATTAAGTCAGCAGTAATTTGATTTACCCACCTGTTTACCCTTTCTATTGTTCTAAACATCATCTATTTCCTTGCTTTTTATCTTGGAAAATTTCACTTCTGCCCAAAAAATTTCCTTTAGCATTTATGTAGTGCAGATCTCTCCTGACAAGTTATCTCACTTTTCGTTCACCTGAAAATATCTTTATTTCACCTTTATTTTCAAACAATATCTTCACTGGGTAGAGAACTCTAGGTTAACTGTTATTTCCTTTCAGCATTTAAAATATATCATTCCACTGTCGTCCAGCTTCCATCATTTTTGTTGAGAAGTCAGCTGTCTGTCCATGTGTTTACTTTCACGATTTTCCTCTTTCTTTTGTTTTTGGTAGTCTATGATATGCCTAGGTGTAAGGAGCCCTGGTGGCACAATAGTTAAGTGCCAGCCTACTAACTGAAAGGTTGGCGGTCAAACCCACCAGCAGCTCTGTAGGTGAAAACCTAAGAAACCCAGTGGGACAGTTCTACTCTGTCCTGTAGGGCCGCAATGAGTCAGAATCAACTCGACGGTACCCAACAACAACAACATGCCTAGGTGTGGTTTTGTATTCAATTTGTTTAATGTTTATAGAGCTTTCTAAATATATGACTTAATGTCTTTCATTGTTTTTGTAAAATTCTTAACCACTATTTCTTCCAATATTCTCTTTCCTCTCCTCTGGGAATCCAATTCCATGCCTGTTGTACTTTTTCACATGTACCAAATGCTTTTTATGCTCTTTCCCTAT
>NW_004444008.1:833638-834482 GCF_000243295.1 Trichechus manatus latirostris | reverse complement strand
TTCCCCCTTTTATTGTTCTGACTTTGTCATCATTTGCAGATTGAGGTCTCTAGTTCCCTGTTTTGCAAGACCAAATGACCTATTCATTGGAAATACCTTCTTTCAATAACATAATGGCAACTACACACATAGAGGAAACCCTGATGGCATAGTGGTTAAGTGCTACAGCTACTAACCAAGACGATGGCAGTTCAAATCCACCAGGCGCTCCTTGGAAACTCTACAGGGCAGTTCTACTCTGTCCTATAGGGTCGTTATGAGTCAGAATTGACTTGATGGCAACGAGTTTGGTTTTTTAATTAAGTACAGGCTAATTTGCTATTGGAATTTCTCTTTTTCCAATGACGCCCCAGTAGCAATGAGCACATCCAGTTCCCTGATCTTGGTTTCTAAATGCCATTCTCCAGTAAAAGGGACCAGGGCTAGTGGAGCAGTGGTTAATTCCAGGGCTGAAGGGAAAATACAAGATGACCCTGGAGCATCTTCTGGTGTCAAAAAGTAAGGAAGTACTCAAAACAGATGGGGCTTGCAGAAAAGAGCAAATGTGAAGAGCTGCCAATGGTCAAAGCCGGAAAAACTTAAGCCATAAAGGAGATAATCCAAAGTATAAAGTAAATATCCATAAGCCCATACTGATACAAACAATTGAAAAAATAAAGGGAGAAGAGGCAGCTTTTCCTTATGCAGAAATTCCAATTTGCAAGTGTAAAAGGACCGAGGGAAACAGAAAATCACCTTGACAACACCACAGAGGTGACGGTTGCAGGCAGGGTCCACTAACAAATGCTAAAAGTAGTGGAAGTTTGATAAAAAATAGGATGTTTGCATAGTCTCAAAATATCTT
>NW_004444008.1:829706-830520 GCF_000243295.1 Trichechus manatus latirostris | reverse complement strand
GCCAGGGTTCCTGATAGTATCTCCAAACCAAGCCGTGTTCCCAGGGAGAGAATTCAGTCCACAACAGCGTCTGATTTAGAGGTTAGGCTTCTCTTAGCATAAAGAACCACCTAACGCAGCCGCCGGTTGGTGGGTGTGGATAAAATGACACGTACTTGTTCAGTTTCACCCGAGTTGCCATTCGAGTGTGCCTTTCCGGGTGACAATGCCTGGGATGGGAAAGATGCCCTTTTTCAGACGTGGCCTGAGCTTACGAGGTTCCTAGGTATGGGCCCCCGTGGTACAAGCCCGACGAGAAGACCTTTCACCCTGAGGGATGTCGTTCAGCACAGCTTGGCTGGGCTGGTCTCCCTTGGCTTGGACCCAGCCAGAGCCGTGTCCGGGTGCCAAGTTTCAGGACGGCCTTATTTGTGAATCATAGAGTTCCACGCCACAGCCGCAGAGCAGCGTGCCTAGCTGCGTGTGCTGGGCTCACTTCCCCACACATTTGGCCCCAGATTAAAGAGGCCCGTGACAACACTCTATGCTTGTGGGCCTACGCCTATGTAAGCCCGTCTGCTGTGTTTGATCGAGGGCAAGTTCCTGCCACTTCCAGCAGCCTTGGCAGACCCTCCCATGCCTGGCGAAGCCAGCCTGTATGGAAGCGCAGATGGAAAACGTTGTCTTGAAGACGTTCCAACAGATGCCAAAATGGCCGTTTCTCTGAGTGCAGTGATCTCTTGCCAGAGAAGCCGCCCAGCTAGAGGAGGCCGTTGGGGGTTGGGTGGCTGGAACAGGACTGTCCACTGGGTCAGGTGACCTGGCCTCCATAGGA
>NW_004444008.1:827387-828667 GCF_000243295.1 Trichechus manatus latirostris | reverse complement strand
TCTGCTTTCCAGCAGGCCCCTCAGCTCCAAAGTCTAACTCCTGGGTGTCATTCATTCATTCCTTTATTCATTCATTCATTCCTTTAACCTATGTGCAGGCATTCTTCTGGGCACCTGTGGAGGCGGATGGTGGCCCCAGAGAGGTCAGGGCCTCATCCCTGGAGCCTGAGTGTGACCGTATTTGGGAAAAGGGACTTTGCAGACACGGCTCAGGTCAGGGTCCTGAGGTGGAGATGACCTGGATTCTCTGGGTGGACCCTAAATGCCATCACGGGGTCCTCAGAAGAGGGAGGCGGGTGGAGGTCTGACACACACGAGGAGGGGACGTGAGGATGGAGCAGAGAGGCTTGGAGACCCCGCCTGTGGGGATGGAAGCAATGTGGCTTCGCACCAGTGGCGCCCAGAGCTGGAGGAGGCAGGGAGGGGCCCTCCTGTAGAGCCTCTGGGGGGTGCGCAGCCCTACTGGCACCTGGATTTAGGACTTTTGCCTCCAGAGCTGTGAGAGAATGAGTTTCTGTTGCTTTTTGAGCCGCCCAGTTTGTGGTTATTTGTTACAGCGGCCCCGGGAGACTGACACAGGATGCTTCAGTGAGCAGGATTCCTGCCCTTGTGTCCCATACCAAAATATGTGGGAATGAGTAAGCCACACAGTCTGCGAGAAGGTGGGAAGTGCTGCAGGGCAAGACAACTGGACAGGACAGCAAGACAGCGTGGGGGGGGCGGGGCTGGGACAGGTGGGTAATGCATCCCCGGGACCTGGCAGAGACAAGGAGGCCAGGGCAGGGCCAGGGCTGCAGCAGAGAACTGCTGGCTTAAAATCTAGACAACTCATTTATACCCCTGCCCTTGCTGCAAGGAACCTGAGGTGGGCACAGAAATAGAAGCAAGGCAAAAAGATTTTAGAAATCGTGGTGGGATTCAGGAGGAAGGAGAAACAGGGATAAGAGACTTGAGACTGGAGTGCAGCCCCTCGAATAGTGGTGATCTGGCAGGCGGGGGTACTGCTGGGCTCCTGGGACGAGTCAGCAGAAACAGGCTGGGTGTGCCTCGAAGGCACAGCTCGCTCCCTCCCTCCTTCCTTCTGCTCTCTGTCCCTCCTTCCCTTTGTCTCTTGCCTTTCTTCACCTCCCTGCACCTTGGGCTCCCCACATATAAAGTAGGGGTTCGCAGGGCCGTGGCTGCCCAGGTGCTGTGCCGGAAGTGTTCCTTACAAGGTGATACTGCTGGTCTTTCGGGGGAGCTACAGCATCCTCCTGTGGTCTCGGGGTGTGTGAGACCCA
>NW_004444008.1:821099-822740 GCF_000243295.1 Trichechus manatus latirostris | reverse complement strand
AGGTCTGAGACTCTCAGCTGGGCTGCAAGGGCCCTCGCCTCCCTCTGCGACATGTCTGGAGCATGTGTGGGCCACGGCGCAGTCATCTTATGGCCTGGCGACCCGTGTCTGCTGACACCGCCCACGCCCTGGCATCACCTCCAGTCAGCTGGCTGGTGCTGCCCGATCTGTCCATGGGACGCTCCCAGAACCCCAGGTGGTCGGGCTTAGATCACTGAAGGGACTCAGAGGTCAGACAGGAGCCCGTGAGTGAGGTGCTTTGTCACCAGGAGGGAGGGCAGGTGCTCTCCCTTCTGCCAAAGGCTCCGCAGCCACATGGCACGAGGGACTGGCCAGGCCTCAGGGGCCGGGGTGCAGATTTGTGATTGACCCCAAGGGTGAGGTGGCCCTGGGGCCATGGGAATGCCGACCTCAGCATCAATATCAGATTCCGAGGGGGAGATTATTGGTGACGACAATGTCCAGTCAACCGGGGTCTGCTCCCAGCTGTGCTCCTCTGGGCCGTCAGCCCCCACCCTCAGGACCTTCGTCCCCACACACATTCTGGAGTCTGCACCGAGGGCACCAAGGCTGACGGGGCCCCCAGGGAGGCACAGACCCCGTCCTCTCTGAGTGAGGCAGACTCATGCACCGCGGCCCAGGCAGTGGAGGTGGCCCCTCTCCTCACCCTCCTCGGTCGTGAGGAAGCAGCTCCACTCTCCTCACCTGAAAGTCGCATTATGGAGGTCAGGTGTGACACGTTCCTGAAGGAAAGGCTTCTCGGCCACAGCGCCTGCTTTCACTTTCTTCTCCTACGCTCTTCCAGTTCAAATCTCTGTGATCACCATGTCCACATCCAGCTGGGAAGTGGGAGCATCCGAGGCCCACATCCTCCCCCTAGAAATGCCTTGTTTGTGCGCGGTATCGCTTACAATCTGGTATGTGACTCAGGGATGGTAAGAGCGCCCCACCTCCCTCCCTGACCTAAGACAGTCCACCCCTACTTTCAGCTCTTCCATTGGTCACCATTGAGTAGTATATCCTAGACTTCGAGCTGAAGAAGCCACCAACCTGGGAAGGCCAACAGCCATGGACTAAAAACTTCCAGCGGAAACCAGCTCTCTCTATCAAAGGACCAGGAAAGGGGTGGGCTAACAAGACAGAAAACTGTTGAACATCGACCACTTGCTCCTTCTGAACCCACAGAAAAAACTGTCTATGTTGGTATTACCTGAGTCTGTTTTGATGAAAGAAATTAGATCAGTAGAATAATCACAAGAAGTTCTTAGTGGCAATTTTTCTCATCATTATCAGTTTCCAATTTCTTTCCTGATTTGGAAAATCAGAGGTTTTATACTTTTATTTCCAGAAATGTTATGGACTGAATGAAGGTGGGATGCAGAGGGGGATCTAGAAGGGAACCACTGGCTTCTAACCATGGGCTGAACGGTGGGAAGTACAATGCCCCTTGAGAATTTATAACCACAGATGAGCCTCATGATAGTTTGCAAACAACTCGTCCCACCAGTACAGCCCAACAAGGCTCAGGTTGAGAATTTAGTTTGAAGGGGTCCAAGATGAATAGTGTCCCCCAGTGCCTGATACTCATAGGCATGCATATTTTGTGAGGATCTTACTTTCATCCAAGATCTCAAAGAATTT
>NW_004444008.1:812279-813265 GCF_000243295.1 Trichechus manatus latirostris | reverse complement strand
ATAACCAAAACTTTGGCAATTTGAATCCACCAGTTGCTACTTGGAAACCCTATGGGACAGTTCTACTCTGTCCTACAGGGTCTTTATAAGTTGGAATCAACTCAATGGCAACAGGTTTGGTATCTTATAGACCACATTTCCTAACCACAATGTGACTACGTTATAAATAATTAGCAAAAAGATTATTAGGGAAAAAATATATTTGGCAGATAAAAATAATTCTAAATAATTGATGGATGAAAAAGAAATTTTAATAAATCAAACTTGTTGCTGTTGAGTTGATTCTGACTCTTAGCAACCCTGTGGACAGAGTAGAACTGCCCCCCATAGGGTTTCCAAGGAGCGGCTGGTGGACTCGAACTGTCGACCTCTTGGTTAGCAGCTGAGCTCTTAACCATTATGCCATCAAGACTCCAAAATTTTAATGGAAATTACAAAATATTTAAAACTCATTAGCTATGTAAATACATATCAACATTTGTGGGATTTTAACAAATCAATGCTTAGAAGGAAATTATAGCATAAATGCCTATATTAGAAAAAAGGCAAGACTGAAAATTAATGAGTTGAACATTTAACTAAAAAAAAGAAAAACTGGGTAAAAACCCCACCAAATGAAAAGGAATAATAAAGGTAAAAGAAGAAATCAATGAAATGGTAAACAATCATAGGATAGAAAAACTCAGCAGAGTCAAAATTTATTCTTTGAAAAGATGTACAAAATTGATAAAAATTGAAGTTGATCAAGAAAAACAGGAAAACTGCAAATATTAACAATATCAGACAAAAAATGTGTTATAGTTACTAATAAAATTTAAAAGATAATAAAGGGATATAATGAACAACTTCACCATAGTTTATTTCAAGAATATAGAAAATGAAGAAATTCTTATAAAACAATTTACCAAATCTCTCTCAAGAAGAAATAGAAAGCACAAATAGTCCTATAATCATTGATACACTGAATCAGTAATTAGAACTTTTCC
>NW_004444008.1:806562-810466 GCF_000243295.1 Trichechus manatus latirostris | reverse complement strand
ACGTCCATATTGGAAAGGAAGAAGTAAATTATCTCTGCAGATGACATGATCTTCTATGTAGAAAATCTTAAGAAGTCCACTAAAAAAAAACTACGAGAACTAACTAAACGAGTTCATAAGTTTGCAGGGTACAAGATCAATACACAAAATTCAGTTGTATTTCTATATACTAGCCATGAGCAATCTGAGAATAAAATTAATGAAACATTTCAAATAGCATCACCAAAATAAAGTACTTAGCAGTAAATTTAATAAAAGAAGTGCAAGACTTGTACACTGAAAACTATAAAACATTGTTGAAAAAATTAAAGAAGATCTTAAAAAAAATGGAAAGGCATCTCATGTTCATGGATCAGAAGACTTCATCTTGTTCAAATGACAATGTTCCTCAAATTGACGTGCAGATCCAACACAATCCCCACAACAAAATCCCAGATGGCTCTTTTATCAGAAATTGACAAGCTGATCCCAAAGTTCTTATTGAAATGCAAGGGACACAGAGAGGCAAAATAACCTTGAAAAAGGAAGACCAAAGTTGGAGAACTCACACTTCCTGATTTCAAAACTTAATAGAATGCTGCAGTAATTAAGACAGCCCTTTGAGACAGACACAGAGAAGTCCAGGTGACAACAGAGGCAGAGATTGGAGTGATGCAGCCACAGGCCAAGGGACACCTGGGGCCACCAGAAGCTGGAAGGGACAAGGAATGGGAATGATCCTCTCCTAGAGCCTCTGGAGGGAGCGTTACCCTGCTGACACCCTGATTTTGGTCTTCTGGCCTCCAGAGCTGAGAGAATGAATAAGTAATTGTTGTATTAAGCCACCAAGGTTGT
Source organism: Trichechus manatus latirostris (assembly GCF_000243295.1). Classification (NCBI taxonomy): domain Eukaryota; kingdom Metazoa; phylum Chordata; class Mammalia; order Sirenia; family Trichechidae; genus Trichechus; species Trichechus manatus. The sequence continues at coordinate 809,632 of NW_004444008.1, read as the reverse complement.
GATTTGTCATGGCAGCCCCAGGATACTTAAGGACAGTCCCACCCTTGAGGACAGCACCACAAACACAGGCTGAACTCAGACGAGCTCCAAGTCACTGGATGCCACGTCTTCAGGAAAGTGACCTTGTCAATTACTTCATCCCCTCGAGGAACATCAGCCAACCCACTGTCTGAACAGCTGCTGCAGGGGAAGGGTGGAGGGAGATTACTGCCAGGCTCCAAGCAGTCCAGAAAGCTCTGCCCAGGCTCCTCCCCCATGGGAGCTCACGGCATCCCCCACAGTCACCCTGCAGCCAACCAGGGCTGGGTAGGGGCGGGCAGGCTGGACACCAGGAAAGTGTGTCTACTTTGAGCTTTCCCTAGAGCTGGTGGTTATGTGTCCCTCCAGCAGGTCCAGAAGAGCCTCTCCCTCTGGTCCACACCCCAGGCAGCCACACCCACATGGCATAGAGTTGCCCTGGGAAGGGTGTACTGTCCTGCGGGTGTTCAGTCTGGCCCTGGTCCCCACCTTAACCAGCAGACATGACGTGGATGTCGTGGAGGTTACGGGGCCCCAAAGCCTGCTCACAGTGTCCCAGCCCAGGGGCCACCATGACAGCAGGGGCTGCAGGTGGCCAGCCTGGGTGTTGAAGTGGACCTGATGTGACTCTCCCTCATGCCCACGGACTCCAGGCAGCCCTCCTCTCACTGCCACGCCTCGCTCAATGGGGTGGACATGCCCCTCTTGGCTAGAGCAGCCAGCAGCTTCCCTGGGTGCCTCTCCAGGGCCTACAGCCGTGCAACCTCCATGTCTGAGCATTTTCCAGGTCTGGAGGCAGGGTTCAGCCGGTCCAGGGTAGGGACCCCTGGGTCCTAGCTGAGGACAACTGAACACACCTCGCCAAGCTTTCGGTAAGTGCATCTCTCCTCACTGTTAATCTTTCAGCTCAGGGGCGAGGTGACAGCTGACCTGTGGCTTTGATGCCAGCAACTCCAGGTTTGTCCAGGTGACTGCGCTTTGGCCCTGGCTGCCTTGCCCACCCGCCTCCCGTGGACAGTCATGTCCTCTCTGTTCCCCGCTGTAGCTTGGGAAGAAGGTACAAGTCCTGTGTGGGAGACCTAGGTCAGGAGAGAGGAAATGGTGGTGGGTTCAGCTCTGGTCTTAGCAGACATTACGGTCCCTACATTCCTTACTTGGGCGCTTGTGAGGGTTAACCAAGGTGGAGCTAAACACCTGCGCAGGCCTGTGCATCCTGGGGTATGGGTGCTATGGAAACGACTTACAGACCAACTCGCATCCACTCCTGTGACAGGACTGGGAGGGAGGTCCAGGCTGCAGATACTGGGAGGCTGTGGAAACAGGCCACACCTGCAAGACTCCATGTGCAGGTGAGTGCAGCACTGGGTGCTGGGCCCACCAGACACAGGGACAGCCCTGCCCATCAGGTTGCTGAATGTTGTTTCCCCAAGAGTGGGAAGCACATGGAGCCTGGGACACGTTTTCCAGGGATTTGGATGGAAAGGGGAACCCATGCAGAGATGTGCACCTACTGCATCCTCAGCACTGGGCCCTGCCCACATTCTCTCCGAGCTGTTGCTAGCCTTGGCCAGGGGTAGCTGAGGGGTCTGGAAGACAGATGGTATTCATATTTGCTTAGCTTTTGAGCCTGGGGCCTCCCTTAAACTCTGCTTTGGAGATGTGGCCAATCTTTGCTACAGCCCCCTCCCTTTCCCCTAATAATCTACGCCACTATCTAGCATTTACCCAGAAGTTAGCACGCTCACGCATTTTCTTATATCCAGGACATCCTGGCTGCGTAGGCTGTTCCTGGTTGCTGGGCAGAGCAGGAATGTACCCGGTTCCCCCTGAGAAGGACACCGACGCCGGTCACTTAAATCATTTCTGTCATTTCCAGATACCCATGAATCCTAGCTCCTCAGCTGAGATTAGTATAGGTGGTTGACCAGATGATTCCTTGCTAGAGTTAACCAGATTCCTCGTTCTGACTGTGGTGGCAGACTAGATCAATTGGACCCTGGCACCTAACCTTGCCACTAGGGTCAGCGTTTGGGAAAATGTCACAGTTTTAAAGCAGTCATGTGTTGGCCATTGAGCTATGCAATGCCCCAAATTGTTGTGCCCAAACTTTCCCTGCCCATGTTCCCCCAGCAATGGCTTATGCTTCATCGATCCCCTTTCAATATTTTTTCCAATTTTATCTCTGTCATACGACACTACTGGTCATTACAAATCTATGAAAGCCAATTTCTCGTTGTACGCCCAGTTCCAATTCCATCACAAGTTTCTTCTCATCTCTCATCTCACCCGCCTGTGTTCCTCATGAGCAAACACAGCCCCACTGGGGCAGGCGGCATCATCCTTCCTGATCACTTGCCTCACCTGCCGTTGCAAGGGAGTGCACTGGGGGTGTTGTCCTGCATACATTCGGGGGTGGGCAATGCTCCCCGAGGCCCCCATCCACCCTCCATGCTGCTCCCCTACTTACACAGGGGGTCCTGAAGAAATGCTGATTGCCTCTTGATAGAAGTGGTATAAAGAAAATCAGCAAGGCCATAGAAAATTGAACAACATCATTAATCAACCGGATCTAACTGACATTTACAGAAATTCCACTCAACAACAGCAGAATGCTCATTCTTAACAAGTGCATGTGGTACGTTCACTAAGATAGACCATCCTGGGTCATAAAACACACCTTAACAAATTTAAAATAATTGAAATCATACCGAGTATGTTCCTTGACCATAATGGAATTATGACCAGAAATCAGTAAGAGGAAGATAACAGGAAAATCTCCAAACAGGCAGAAATTGAGCAACACTACTAAATGATCCATGGGTCAAGGAGGAAATCTCAAGAGAAATTTAAAAATGTTTTTAATTGAATGAAAATATATGGTGAAATAAGTTTCTTCATATGGCCTTTTGCTTTAGTTCTGTGAAAAAGAGAGAAAAAGAAAATAGCTTGGGAGACTTTTCCCTGGGCCCTGAGGAGCTGTTACAGTTGCCGTGGTCCTTTGGAGGAGCTTATTACTTTTGCCCAGGGAAGAAGCCAGTCCCTGCTGGCAGAA
>NW_004444008.1:804515-805790 GCF_000243295.1 Trichechus manatus latirostris | reverse complement strand
GTTAATCTTGATCCCATGTTACTTCCCGAGTGAACCATCTAACTGTGAGTATGGCCTGAGAGTTCTGTGTGGCCATCGCAACGAATTATCAAACCCAGCAGAGAAGTAAAGAGTGCCGTTGGGAGGACAGCTGGTGTCAGAATTGGTAAAAAGGTAGGAAATTGGAGGTATGTCTGACCTCCACCTCATAGGAATCAGCTTTGAGCTGATGCCGATTCTCATTCTCCCTGAAGTTAGATGCAGTCCTACACTACTGCTAACCCCTGCACAAAATGAAAACACAACATATCAAGATTTGTGGGCTGTAACTAAAACAGTGCTTAGAAGGAAATTTATAGCATTAAATGCTTGTATCAGAAAAGAATAAACGATTGATATCAATAATCTAAGTTTCACCTCAAGAAACTAGAAGAAAGGGACAAAATAAACACAAAAATAGAAGAAGAAAATAATAAGGAGCAAAAATCAGTGAAATTAAACAAGAAAAATAATAGAGAAAATCAATAAAACAAAAGCTGGGTTTTTGGAAAAGATCAATAAAATAGGTGAACATCAATCAAGCTTAACCACCGCCCCCCCCCCAAAAAAAGGAGAAGATACAAATTATCAATATCTGGACTAACAGAAGGGATATTACTAGTGACTCCCCAGACATTAAAAGGATAAAAGGGAATACTTTATAAATTCAACAGCTTAGCTGGAAGGGTCAACTCCTCAAAGGCCACAATCCGCCTAACTCACCCAAAAAGAAAAAAAAAAACTGAAAAATATTATTAATATTAAAGAAGTTAAATCTGTCATTAAAAACCTTCCAAAAAATAAATCTTCAGGTACAGGTTGTTTCATTGGCGAATTCTACTACACATTTAAAGAATAATTAAGATCTACTTTACACAATCTATTCCATAAAATAGAAGAGCAGAGAACTCTTTGCAGATCATTATATTAGGCCAACATTACCCTGATCCTAAAACAATGACTTTAAAATAGAAGAAAACTGCAATTCTTCATTAATACAGAAAGTCTTAACAAAAAATTTACCAAAAAAAAAAAAAAAAAAAAAAGCCCATGACAAAGTGGGATTTATCTTGGGAATGCAAGTTGGGTTTGATATTTAGAAATCAATCAATGTAATCCACCATATTAACAGGCTTAAAAAAATGTTGATATTGTTTTTTAAAAAATGACAAAATTAGATGCCCATCAACAGATGAATGGATAAACAAACTATGGTACATACACACAATGGAGTACTATGCAACGAGAAAGAACAAT
>NW_004444008.1:789526-803320 GCF_000243295.1 Trichechus manatus latirostris | reverse complement strand
TTAACCAATGTCATAAAACAGCATGTGTTACTGTTACATGAGAAACTATCTGTTCTGTAAGCCTTCACCTGAAGTACAATAAAATATTAAAAAAAAAAAAAAAATGACAAAATTAAACATCCATTCCTGATAAATACTCCCAGCAAACTAAAAATAGAAGGGAACTTCCTCAACCTAATAAAGGACATCTACAAAAAAAAATTGACAGCCAACATCGTATTTAATGATGAAAGACTGGACGCTTTCGCCTAAGATCAGGAACAAGGCAAGAATGTCCACTCTCTCCATTTCTACTCAACACTGCACTGCTGGTGTCTCACTTACCCAGTGCTGCTGTAACAAAAATGTCACAAGTGGGTGGGTTTAAAGAACAAAAATTTATTGTCTTACAGTTTAGGAGGCTAGAAGTTCAATTTCGGGGCGATGGCTCTAGGAGAAGGCTCTCTCTGTCCTCTCTGGTGGGAAAATCCTTGTCTCAGCTTCCCTAGTTGCTTCTCAGCATTCCTTGGCCATCTCTGCGTGGCAGCTGTCTTTCCCCCACTTGTGCTTGCTTCTCTCTATATCTAATCTTCTCTTTTTATGTCTCATAAGTGAAGTTTAAGACAACCTACGCTGCTATGGCCTCATTAACATAACAAAGAAAGCCCTATTCCCAAATGGGATTACATCCACAGCTATAGGGTTAGGATTCCAGCACATATTTTTCGGGGGAGTGGGGGGGTGGGGGGAACAATTCAATCCATAATAGCAGATTGGAGCCAACAGGGAAGAAAAAAGAAATACAGTCATCAACATTGGACAGGAAGAAGTTAAAATATCTTTAATTGTAGACACCATGGCCACCTATGTAGAAAATTTGATGGCACCTAAAAAAAAAAAAAAAAAAAAACTACCAGAAGTTAGTTTAGCAAGATCACAGGATATGAGGTTAGTAAAAAAAAAAAAAACTGTATTTCTATATACTAGCAATAAACAATTGAAAAACAAAATTTAAGAAAAACACTACAATTTACAAACATGTACAGGATCTGTATGCTGAAAATAACAAAATGCTGATGAAATAAATCACTGAAAACCTAAATAAATGGAGGGATATACCATGTTAATAGACTGGAAGACTCAACATAGAAAAGATGTCAATTCTCCCTAAATGGATGCCTAGACTTAATGCAATTTCAATTAAAAAAAAAAAAAAAAAAACACAGGATTTTTTTATAAAGAGAAGTGTATTCCAAAATTTATATGGAAAGGCAAAGGAACTAAAAGCACCAAAACAGTTCTAAAAGTGAAGAATACTATTTGATTTTAAGACTTACAATATAGCTACAGTAATCCAAACAGTGTGGTAATGACAAAGAGATACATAGAAATCAATGGGACAGAATAGGATCCAGAAACAGACTCACACAATAAGGCCAGTCAGATTTTGAAAAGATTCCAAAGGCAATTCAACGAGGGAAGGATAATCTTTTAATTAAATTGTGCCGAAATTATTAGACATACATAGGGACAAATTTTTGTCCTAAATTTTACACCTTACACAAAAATTTACTGAAAATGGATCAAAGATCTAAATGTAAAGGGTGTCCTAGAGTAAGCATCTGTACTCTGATTAATGTAAAATTGAGAGATTTATTGAAAGAAAAGAAATAGCTCCAGCTGGAAATAGACTGAATTCCATTTGGTAGAATCCAGTAATTCAATATGGCAATTAAGCAGTGATGTTTTATAAAGGTGAAATAAAGGACCTGAAGTAAGGTACTTGACTGGTATTTACAAACTTAGATCATTGGAAGACATTACTTGGTTGGTAGTAGATCATTTTGAGGTAAGACTTCCAAGGCAGGACTTCCTGTAATGCAAGCTCTGTAAGGCAATTGGCTGAAAAGGGTATACGTCACTTTCTTAGATTGGTTACAGTGTGGTAATTATGAGTATGTGACAGGGAAGGGTGGCAGCGTAGTTATGTCATCATTACCAAACATTCCTCTCTCAGAAACAGTACGGAAGATGGTTGCCCCTAGGGTGGAAACGGAACCAGCAAACAAATCCTCAAACTGGCCATTTCAGATCTAATGGGTACCTCAATTTTTTTTTTTAATTCCCTTACACAAGGGTAGAAATAATTAAACATGTAGGAGGAAACAAACATAGGAGAAAATCTTCATGACCTGGGTTTAGGCAACCCCCACGTCCTCCATGTCCTCTCTCTGTCCATCCCCATCTCCCAGAGCCCTCCTCTCCTGCTGAGTGGCCTGTTCTCAGAGGGTGGACTGAACGGAACACCAGGGACAGGTAGGTGGCCAGGGTCACTGGGCCTGGAGGAGCTGGAAAGAAGGCAGAGGAGGTGGGGGTTGGCCCAGTCCAGAGCACAAGCGCTGCTGTCTGCTCACAGGTGACCCCAGCCTGGCCAGGACCCCTGCTGGTTACCGGGCTGCTAGGAGCATGAGAGTGGGCCTCTGACCCTGACTTCACCCAGTGATGTTACAGATGGACAACATGAAAATGTCCATGTCTGAGCCAGCTTTAGACCACTGTCAGTGAGAGCCCTGAAGCATGCTCTGCTCCTGGAGCTTTAACTGTGACCACAGAGAGGGGCCTGGCGGCCTGGCTGCTGCCCTCCTGTCACTGTGGGTCCCCGAGGGGTGGCCACCGCCCGCCCTGCCACCAGGTGGCTGTCCTCATGCTATGTTCTGTGACTTGCCCCTTGGCCCAAAGCACCCTCAGACTTCATCTCACGTCACCCCAAACACGGCCCCTTTCACAGGCCCCATCTGTCCCCACCTGAGATGAAACAGCCAGGCTATTTCAGTGACTCTTGGGACCTGGTGTTTTCAGGGTCTGAGCTCTCCCCAAGAAGCCAGGGCAGTGCTCCTATAGCAACGCCCCATGGGGAAAGAGCCTTCTGCTCTGGGGCAGCTCTACTTTGTAACAGGGGCCGGAGAACTGAGCTGTAGGGACCCCCACCTGCCCCGGGTGGACCAGGGGATGAAGCTGCTGGCCCAGGACCTCCAACCACCTCCACTTCCCTCAGTGTGGTCAGAGAGATTGCAAACTCCCAAGAACTTGGGTCCAAGCCTCTCCCAGAAGCCGACCATGAAGTGTTTTTCCTGGAATGAGTGCCCACCACACTCCACCCCATCCCTCCCTCCTGTTATCTTGCTTTTCCCATCATAAACCCCAATCCAGAGACAAAATGTATCCTTCTGGAAGGCAGCCACAGTGAAGGTGTGTTCTGTTTCCCAGAGCCTGGGCGTGTCTTGGTTGTACCAGAGATGATACGGAGAGGCCATGGAGCCACACAGAGGGGCCACGGAGCCACACAGAGGGGTCATGGGGCTGCCTTGGACACATGATGGCATTTGTAATGTTTGCATTTGTAATGTTTGTGAATGCTAACCAAGCCACGGGCAGCTGGGTGGTGTTCAGGGCTGAACAGGATGTGGGTGAAGGGGATGTCTCTGAGCTGAGCTGCTGGTTCAGACACACTGTGCTACCCTCCCTCCCCCATGCAGGCTCAGAGAGGCTAACCAAGGAGGGAAAGAACATATCTTTAGAGGCGTCTCTGGAGGGCCCAGGTGGTGCTGGCATGAATGGCCTGTCGCCTCATGCTCCGAGGGGACCCCTCTGGCTGGGTGCCCCAGTTATGCTGTTGAATCTCTAAGCCACAGTTTCCTCTGCTTTAATGTATTTAACATGTTTTCCAGTCCCCCGACCCCCAGCTCTCTCACACCCACCAGACTAAAGTTTGCCCAGAGTGAGAGAAGAGAGCAAAGAGAGCCAGAGGAGAAGCAAAACAAGCCCAGACTTTGTTGGGATTTCTGAGGGCGGCCCTGCAATTGCCCTACCTTGAGCTAAACCCAAGGACCCCACTTTCGTTCAGGATCTGAGAGGAGATTGGCCCCATCCTCACCCAGCCCCAGGGTGGAGTCTGAGAAGACAGCAGGACAACAAATTCTCTACCCCAACCATGCTGCACCCTGTGCTGTGTGGAGACAGACACGGCTCTCCCACGCATGTGGCTGCGGCCTCCCAGAGTAGCCCATGACAGTTACCATGAGGTCAAGAGCCTGGCGCCAGCCCATCCCATCCCATGGGCGGGCCATGAGACACGCTGGAGAGACAGCCTTGACGAAGGACAGACAAGCTGACAGCCAGCCTAAGACACAGAGTGGGTGGGAGAGAAGGACAGACAAGCTGACAGACAGCCAGAGACACAGAATGGGTGGGAGAGAAGGAACATGATGTGAAATGCACATGATAATTATCCTCAGAGAAATAAGGGGGCAGCACAATGGCAGACCAGGTACCCTGCCAAAAAAAGCTAATATGCTGGGTAACATTTAAAAATGCCTCTCCAAGGCACCCAGGTGACAAGGAGGGAGAGAGTCCTTAGAGGCCCACAACCCCATAGACTCTGTGGCTCTCAGACAGAAGCCAGGCTTCACCTCTGGGACGTCTGCCGCCTCAGTGATTCTGAGCACCACTTTTTATGCCTTTTCTGGAGATTCAGGACCAACCCATGTGGAGAGTATCACAGGAGACTCACCAGAAATCTAGGACCGCAGTGGGCACGCCATCAGTAAGAGTAAATTGGCAATAATCATCCAACCCCAAGGATCAGAGAAAAATTGAGTAAGTGGGAAAAGATCTTTTCTGGAAATTCATACTAACAAGTTAGGAGACAAGCGAGTTTGCTGCCCAAATTCACACCTCCTGGATAGTCTATAAAACCCAAGGCCAAGAATTCAGCTTACAGTGGTTCTGGGCTGGTGCTTTCCCTAGCTACCTGAAGGAAGCAAAATACCAATGTTCTGTCTAGGAAAATTCACCTTCATTCCAGGCCTCTCTCAAAGGACTTCCATAAATAAAGCTCCGGAGAAAATTAGCAGCTCACAATAAAAAATCACTTAGCACACAAAGAGACATGGCACCATGAGCAAGAGCAAACAAAAGATTCAAATCAAACTATAAAGACTATAAACTTAAACACACAGTAAATATTGGAGTTAAAAAACAAGTCTGTTCAATATGTTTCGAGACATAAAGAAAAGACTTGAAAATTAGTGACTAGCAAGTAGAGCTGAAGAAGAACCAGACAGAACTTTTGGAAATTAAAAAAACAAACAAACAAACAAACAAAAACAACCAGTAATTGAAATTTAAAATTCAGTGGATGGGTTTGACATCAGATTAGATGTGAGAACTAGTGAACTGGAAGATGAAACTGAAGACATTATGTAGGATGCAGTCCAGAAAGCTGAAATATGGAAACTATGAAAGCAACATTAAGAGAAGTAGAGGGTAGGGTGAGAAGTGGACTCGCAGAAAGAGACAAGAGAGAGAATTGAATAGATAATGGCCAAGAACTTCAAGAATAAAGATACAAATCCTCTGATTCAAAAGAAAAGAATCCTAATCAGGATAAATGAAAAGAAGCCCAGATGCATTTGAGTGGAACTGCAGAACACCACAGAAAAAGCAAGAGCTCAGCAGCAGCCAGAGAGAAGAGAAGGTCAGCGTTAAGAAGGGCAGTGAGACTGAACGCTGGCTCCCGAAAGCATCCAGACAGCAAGCAGCAGAGCGCATCCAATGTGCTCGAGGAAACACCACCTTGCCTGAACTTCAGAGGCATCAAAAATGCACTTCAGGAATGAGGATAAATAAAGACATTCCCAGAAACACCACAACTGATGGAGTTTGCCACCAGCAAAGCCTCACTAGAGAAGTGTGTAAGGATGTACTCAGCAGAGAGAACCAGATAAGACATCAGCAGCGAGGAAGGAGAGGGAGCAAAGAAAATGATAAACAGGTGAGTAAATCTAAACAAACCCAAGAACAATGGTAACCGTGTGTTGTAGGATCACAAACATTTAGAATTAAAATATACAACAACAGTATCACATACATTGACTGGAATTCAAGTCTTCTAGGGTCCTTGTACATTTCAGAGGAGGTTAAATTATCAACTTTAGACTCTAGTAAGTATATTACACCTCCAGAGAAACCACTCAATGACAGAGTATATAACTTCCAAGTTAATAGATTAAAATGTGTAATGAGGAAAAGTAATCACATAATCCAAGAGATGAGGAAGGATGCCGGTGATGTGAAGCAGAATGAAGTAGTTACAAAGAATAAATTGGACATATTGGGCATACAAATACATAATGACTGCAATAAAGAACTTGAAGGGGGTTGAAGGGCTGTTGAAGAGCCCTGGGTGAGCCTGAAGGTGAGGGGTGGCGACATGAGAAAGGGGTACAGAGGAGGCGAGCATAAGAGCAGAAGGTCGACACCCACAACAAAGGGGTCCCAGAGAGAAACAAATCAGCGGAAAATGAAAATACATAAAAAATGGTGACCAACGCGTTTTCAGAATTAAAGAAAAATGGAAGACTGTGGATGGACACAGTATACGGAGGGCCAGGGAAGATGGCTAATCCAACATCTCGTCTCCTCACCTGTATCTATTATACTAAAATTTAAGAGATAAAATCAAGGAGAAGATTCGAACACATAACGAGATCAACCGCAAAAGAACCAGAGGCGCCTGACAGCAGGCTTATCAACAGAGAACATGGAGCCATGCTTTCAAAGATTTTCAAAGCTAGAACTTGATAGGTGCGAGATGTAACTTCAGTGTAAAGGTGAAAGTGACATTTCTGGGGATATGTGCGGAGGAGTGTGTGACTACATGGAGACGACCCCTTCTGAAGAGCTCCTGGCATAAGGGGGCAGGAGGCCGGGAGAAGGGAGAAGGCGCTTAGACCAGGTGCATTCAGGGAAAAGGCACAGAGAGTGCTAAGTTTAGGAAGCTGATGGGGAAACAGTCAAAAGTGTGAGTCTCAAAATGTAGGAGCAGCAGAAGAATAAAAACAGAATATGTACCTTGCAAACCAGCTGAAGAAAAGCTGATCTCTATGGTGGACAGATAGAGAGACGAAGGAAACGTCCTTAACTGGTGAAGACTACAAGCCAAACCTGCTGTAAACACCGTCCTCTGGAGGGATCTCAGACGCTTGTGTGTTAAGGAAGGGAACAAGGAAAGATGCCCGTCTCTTCCACGCTGTTCAGAACTCCAGTCAACTCAACGCAAGAACAGCAGGTAGTATCTGTTGAGAGTTTGAGGTCTCACGGGGGTTGAGCTATGGTCTTGTGCCGGCTTGTGATTGGGGAGCTTTAAGGGTGCACCATCCTGTTTGAAAGGATGGCAGCAGGCATGCCGTCCTTGGTGTGGTTCTCCCAGCATCCACAGCACCTGCGTAAGTGCTCAGAGCCCCGGCTTCCCCACCAGGCACCACCTCCGTGGGGCGTGACCTTGGAAAGGTTGCATTTACACCCCAGTAAGAAGACAATAACAGCAGTGAGGGCTCGGTTTGTGTGGGGAGTAAATAAGACCTTGTGTTTTAAGAAGCACCTTCCAGTCCATGCCCAAGTGGCCCATGAGGTCAGCGTTGTCTCCTCGCACAGATGAGCAGAGGAGGGCCCAGCCGAGGTGGGGACTGGCCGAGTCCACTTGGACCCAAGTGGTCCTGGAAAACCCTCACCATTCCCACGGGGTCCACGCCGCAGTGGGAGGGCAGGCAGGAGGGAGAGCCTCTCTCTCTCCTCACGGAAGGTGTACACTCTGCTCAGCCCAAAACGAGAGCCTCCCTCTCACCTCGTTCTCGGTGGGCAGAAGAGGGCTGCCAAACGCTTCCTCCTGGAGCTGTGGTGGATCAAATGAGTCACTTCGAGGACGGTGCTCTGCCCAGACTGCTGTGCCTAGGGAGGCTTTCACAGATGTTAACAGTTGTTATCATTTGATACTATCATTAGTTCAAAGACAGACTAGGAGGAAGAGCTCAGTGATCTACTTCCCAAAATTAGCCAATGAAAACCTTATGGATAACAACAATCGCTTCATATACGTGGGAAAGGTGGACAATGAAAAAGGAAGGCAGAAGAAATTGATACGTTCAAACTGTGGTGTTGGTGAAGAATACTGAATATACCATGGACTGCCAGAAGGAACAAATCTGTCTTGGAAGAAGAACCAGAATGCTCCTTAGAAGCAAGGATGGCGAGACTTCGGCTCACTTACTTTGGACTCGTCATCAGGAAAGACCAATCGCTAGAAAAGGACATGATGTTTGGTAAAGTGGAGGGTAGGCAAAAAGGACGGGAACCCTCAGTGAGGTGGGCTGACACTCCAGCCACAACAACAGCTTTAAACATATCAGTGATCGTGAAGATGGCGCCACGAGTCCCAGCCGACTTGACGGCCGCTAACGGCAAACTCAGAGCAGCCCAAGGAGACCCCCAAAGTGAGAGCTGGGGCGGGCCAGGAAACCGACCTCCAGTGCCGTGGCAAGCGTGTGTCACCTGGGCAGGCTGCTCTGTTCCTTGTGAAGGGAAGTGAGTGTGTTAGTGACAGTTGGAATGGCCGAATTCACTCCTGTGATTACTCGACCCCTCTGCTCACGTCTCCACTCCAGGACGCCGTGATGCTTGCGGGGGAGCGTGCGACACTGCCCACCAGAGGAGGGGCTCCGGATGCTGAGCCCACATGTGGGGCATCTGCCAGGGGAGGGGTGCTGACTAAACACAGAATTTCACCCCAGATGCCGACAACAAATGCCGAGGGAGTTCACTGGTCCCATTTGCAGATCCAGCTACAGAAATTCAAGGGTCTTAAAGGAAGACTTTTGATCTGTTTTGCTGAGTTTGTGGAAAGGAAAATAAATTGAGCCAGAAATAGCCAGTGCTGGCAGGAGGGTGGAGCCTTCACCGAACTCTGCCCACCTTCCCAAGGAGGTGTGGCCCCCTAGAGCCTAAGTGTCCTTTGAAAGGATGCCTGAGGAAGAGACATGACCCTCTCCTGCTACAGGAGGTGGAGGTGTCCCCAGACCCAGACTCCCAGCCTTGGAGAGCTTGGCCGCTGGAGTGTTGTTGGCCTTTCTTACTTGGGAAGATGGTTGGCCTTGTGGCCCATGAGGTCACATCCTTCCCGACCGCCCCAGGGACAACAGTGGTCCCTCCAGACCAGGAAGGCGGCCTGGAAGCAAGCTGCTCATTCCATGTGGGTCCTCCAGGAAAGGCAGCTTTTCTCGGGCTCCATCTTCCTTCCTGACGGGCTGGGGGGACACCTGCTGTTCAGACATGTTCACATGGCCAATCACTCTCCGGTCTTCACTGTCCAGAGGCCAGTAGGCGCTGTCCTGAAACGCCCGGCAGGAAGAGGGGGTTAAAGAACTGGATCCGTGAGCAGGTTCGGCTGCAGGTGTCCCCTGTCCGTGACCTGCTCAGGGGGCGGCCAGGCGGGAGGGAGCAGTGTGCTCTGCCAGCCCTGGGAGACAGCCTCCCTCTCTGCCACAGGAAGCCCGCCGGCGGCACCACAGCAGAAGAAGCCGCATGTGACTCACCAACAGCCCGCAGCCCACAGCCCCAAGCTCTCCACAGCCCTGAGCTGCCCACTGTCCCCCAGAGCTGCCCCTGTCCCCCCCAGAGCTGGCCACTGCCCCCCCAGAGCTGCCTCCTGTCCCCTAGAGCTGCCCACTGTCCCCCCAAAGCTGCTTGCTGTCCGCTAGAGCCACCCATTATCCCCCAGAGCTGCCCATTGTTCCCTAGAGCTACCCACTGTCCCCAGAACTGCCCACTGTCCCCCCAGAGCTGCCCATTGTTCCCTAGAGCTGCCCACTGTCCCCCAGAGCTGCCCATCATCCCCCAGAGCTTCCCATTCTCCCCCAGAGCTGCCCGCTGTCCCCCGGAGCTGCCCATTGTGCCCCAGAGCTGCCCACTGTTCCTCAGGATTAAAGAGGGAAGCAGTTCCGGCTGCACCGCAGAGGTCTGGAGCCAGCACTTCTCCCCAGAGACCACAGGAGCCCCCGGTCCCCAGCGTCTGGGCCTCCCAGCGATGAGCTCCTTGCCTCCTCCAAGCAGCCATGAGGGGAATGGAACTCCGACGTCGCCCAAGCCAGTCGTCAGGCTGTGCAAAGTGGCATCTGTCCACTCACAAATACTCTGAAAGGCCGCTCCTGACCACTTTGTCTGTCACCGTGCGAAGGCTCCCCTTCATGTCAGAGAAACCCATGGAGGTCTGAGGGCCGCAGAGGGCGTGGGGCGAAGGGCACAGGCGGAGGGCACAGGGCGGGGTTAGAAGAGGGGGCGGGGCGGGCGCCCGGGCCAGGGTGAGAGGAGGGTGCACGGGTGGAGGGCGCGGGGCAGGCGACCAGTCCGGGGTGAGAGGAGGGCGCGGGGCAGGCGACCAGGCCACACTTCCACAGAAGAGCCTGTTAGCACCCCTCCCCGACAGCCCAGGCTCCTCTGGAATATTAGGTTATGAGGATGCATTCTTCTCTTCCATGGCTGGAGTCCTGCCTCAGTCACAGGAAGGGTTTTACGAATGCAGCCAGACGCCTCAGATATGCAGCCGGAGCGAGTGCCCGGTCTCCTGCCAGACAGAGAAGCCCTCAATCCCGACAGCGTCTCAGCTGCTTCATTCCCAGAGGCACCTTCCCCTGCCCAGTGCTGCACGTGGCTGTGTGTGCCACCAGCTCCCCAGGAAGACGTGGAATTCCAACACCCACCGCGCAGCTGTGACCGAGGCACCGAGCACAGCTCTAACAGCGACGCAGCCCATTAACCGCTGCGACCCTCCTGCCATGCAGGGCTTCCTCACACCGGGCCTGGGCTACACTGGCCTCAGGCGGCCACCTTACGATGTCCCAAAAGAGGTGCCTGGTATAACCATGTTTTTTTTTTTTTTAAAAAACTAACAAGTCAGTGTAAAATAATATTACGTTATACCAATTCTGGATGGTTTCTACCCAGAGAGGCAGGCTGTGCTCTGCCTTGGAAGTGGGGTTTGTGTTGGCAGAACACGGGGAACGAAGGCTGCGCAGGGCTGCACAGGGGACCGAGGGCTGCACAGCGCCTGGGAGCCGGCAGTGGGCACGTCCACCGGTGCGCGCACCGAGGCCAGTGCAGGAACTCCCCAAGCTGCTCCTGACCCACAACGCGCTGCAGGCGGACTCACAAAGGCTCCTGCAGTGTGGAGAGTCCAGAGCTTGGCTGCCTGCAGGGGCCAGGGCCTCCCTATATCTCCGCTTCAGTACCTTCTCCCACGTCACCCTCCCCCCAGCGGCCTCCTCCTCAGTACCCTCCCCCAGGCACCCTCCCCCACGGCGCCCTCCCTTCCCTGCAGTGCCCCACCCTGAGGCGCTCTGCAGCGCTGACTCAGGGGTAGCAAAGGACCATGGACGGCTTGCAGGAGGGTTCATCTGCGACCATCATGGGCAGGTGCTAGTGCCACATCCCCTGCACCAGGGTGGGCAGTGCCGCAGGATGTGCCGTGCTGAGACCCCCTGACACCCGCACCAAGCTCTGCAATGGCCCCTTGGGCTTGAGCCCCACCTGAAGGTTCTGGTCAACCAGCAAGGCTGAGCCTCTGCACCACCACCGGGCACCATGCTGCCAGCACTTTCTTGCCATGCATTGGGGAAGTGGCACTGGGGTCACAAGTCTGTCCTTTTGCAGCCAGGGAGAAAGGATGCAGCCGCTCACAGGTACACAGTGCCGGGGACTGCACCCCGGACCCTGCACCCGTCTGTGACGCCATGGAATGCACATGTGGAGGCCTCTGCTCACTCGCACATGACGGAAACTTCGGGATCTGCTCTGCAAGCCATGTCGGCCGCAGGGGGTGGGGGTGGAGGGGGTGGGAGGTGCACTCTGGAGGGTCTCAGAATAAAGGCTGGGGGGTCTCAGAATGATCACATGGACGCTGGGCCCACTTGCCCTCCAGCCCTAGCCCAGGAGAGACAAGGGGGCCACAAGGGCCAAGACCCCAGCACCAAATAGGCGCAGGGGGTGTGAGACCCCACAGCAGATGAAACAAGCTCAGAGGACAGAGCCTCACTCACTAGAAACCTCACAACCAAACGAGCCCAAGCACTTCACCACTGCACCACCAGGGTTCCTTCTCACCTATCTACATACTTGCATATACTGCCTACATGTTGTTGTTGCCACGGTGCCACCAGGGCTCCTTCTTAGCTATCTACATACATGAGTGTACTACCTACATGTTGTTGTTAGGGCCTGCCAAGTCGATTCTGACTCATAGCAGCCCTGTGTGCAACACAGTGAAACAGTGCCCGGTCCTGCGCATCCTCACAATCATTGGTATGCTTGAGCCCATTGTTGGAGCCACTGTGTCAATCCATCTCGTTGAGAATCTTCCTCTTTTTCGCTGATCCTCACCTTTACCAAGCATGATGTTCTTCTCCAGGGACTGGTCCCTCCTGATAACATGTCCAAGGTACGTGAGATGAAGTCTTGCCATCCTTGTTTCCAAGGAGCATTCTGGCTGTATTTCTTCCAAGACCTGCATACATATAACCCACAACCAGTTCCTGTGGAGTTGATGCTGACTCATGGACCCCATGTGACAGAGTAGAACTGCCCCATAGGGTTTTCTCAGCTCTGGTGGGTGGATTCAAACCACGAACCTTTAGGTTAGTACCCAAAAAGAACCCAAACCCATTGCCATTGAGTCAACTCTGACCCATAGCAACCCTATAGAGCAGAGTAGAATTGCCCCCACAGGGTTTCCAAAGAGTGGTTGGTGGATTCAAATTGCCAACCTGTTGGTTAGCAGCTGAGCTCTTAACCACTGTGCCACCAGGACTTCTTAGGTTATTAGCCCATAACAAGTAGCTTGCGCCACCCAGGGACCCTCTACATATACGCTGTTGTTGGCACAGTGGTTAAGAGCTCAGCTGCTAACTGAAAGGGCAGCGATTTGAACCCACCAGCTGCTCTGTGGGACAAAGATGTGGCAGTCTGCTTCTGCAAGGATTACAGCCTAGGAAACCCTACGTAGTAACTCTACTCTCCAGTAGGTTCGCAATGAGTCAGAATCGAGTCAACGGCAATGGGTTTGATTTTTTGGTTTGGTTGTTGTGGAATGGCAACCCCATATGTGCAGAGAACTGCTCCACAGGTTTCTCAAAGCTGTCACCTTTTGGAAGCAGATCACCAGGCCCGTCCTCTGAGATGCCTCTGGATGGGTTTGAACAGCCAACCTTTCAGCTAGAGTTGAGCCCTTAACTGTTTGTGCCACGCAGTGATCCTCTACAGATACAGACAAGTCGTAATGGCTGCTCCCTCCTGCTCCCGGCAGCACCTCCTTCTCTCTGCACGGGCACAAGGAGATGCCAACACATAGGCTTCTGGGGCGATTGGTGGGAGGCTTTGGGGAGCCCAGTGCCAGGGAGCCCCAGACCTCTGGCCTCTGCCAGGGCAGCACCCAGAATGTCCCTGCCCTGCTGCCTCTAGGCGCTTCTCCTGTGATACAGGGCTGTGGTTCAGCTCCAGTCATACACAGCCTTGTGGAGGTGCTCGGGTGGTCCCTGGAGCCCACGCCTCCGGAGCTCAGAGAGGGTGAACACTGGGCGGGACGGCCGGGCTGCTCAGCCCACAAGGCGCCACCACAGCTTCTGCCTCCTGCTGCCCTGCTGAGGTCTGTCTTGACCCTTCTCTCTCCCACGTGCCTCCTCAGACCTCGAGGAGAGGGCCTGTGGGATGGTGTCCCTGGAGGCCTCAGCTGCTCAAGACAGGGGAAGGAGCTGGAAGAAGTGCAGAAAGCCCGGCAGGTGTGGCCGCGTGGTAGCTGCTGGGGTCAGAGCAGGGACACAGGGTGGCGTGGGGTGGGCTCCAAGGTGAGGCCGGCAGTGCAGGGGGGTGAGGGGTGGACTATGGGGTCAGACCAGGGGTACAGGGTGGCTGTGGGGGTGGGCTCCGGGGTCA
>NW_004444008.1:787507-789107 GCF_000243295.1 Trichechus manatus latirostris | reverse complement strand
GAGACAGGGGTGAGGTGAGCAGCAAGAGTGTTTTATTGTGTATCGATATACAGGAGACAGAGGGGAATGAGCTCCTCCAAAAGACCTGTCTGCCCACTGGAGACTGGCTGAAAGTTTTTATATCGACAAGATTATAGTCTTTTTCAGCGGTTACATTCTGCACCTGGCAATCCTTGAAGGTCATCTTGCACCGTTCTTATCACGTCGCAGATGAGTTACTCTGCCCTCCAAGGTCGTTCTACCTCTCAGAGAGAAACTTAAACTTCAAAGTCATGGGAAAGCAAGAGGGAGGATAGGAGGAAATCAAAATCACAGGAGCCTGCAAACGTGCACTATGGAGGCTGGGCATTAACAATACCACAGTACCCGAAGCTGGGCCTGTACTGCTGGCAGTAAACAATGAATGTGAAATTTCCACGCAGCCCGTTTCATGGCCCCAGGGGGTCATGACTGCCAGCCCCTCGGGGTGGTCAGCACGCAGGGCCAGGTGACTCCTTGGCAGTCAGGGCCAACCCTGAGAAGCTCCGTGTTGGGTGGACCTGCACACCTGAGCTCACCTAGACTCCTGGGGGCACCTGGGGCTGAGGGCGCATCCCTGGGCAGCCTCTCAGCCTACTCCACCCCATCTTGACTGGCCCTAGGAGCAAACAGAGCTGAGGACTTACCCGCACACCCTCTAACATGGAAGAGCAAGACGACTCTACCCCAGCAGCTGCCCAAGGAACGGGAGAACAGACTTGGCCTCCACACCTGAGCCCATCACTGCGTCTCCCGCAGGCCCCGCTTCCCCCAGCTGCCCTGAGCCCCATCGCTGCGTCTCCCGCAGCCCCCCCTGCTTCCCCCAGCTGCCAGTTCTGTGCCCTGAGGCCGCCAACCATGCTGGCCGTCTCCAGCGTGGCCAGCGCCTCCCCTCGGTTCGCGGCAGCTCCCTGGGCCCCGTCCGCAGTAGTGAAGGTTCCTACCTGGAAAGACCTGGGAGGTGGGCGGACCTTCTCCCAGCCTGAACCCCCCACGGCCTTCCTCATCCGCCCTCTGCCCAGCACCTCTGCCAGTCAAGCTGGGTTTCTCACTGTCTTCAATTCTTACCCCACTCCCCCACCTGCTCCTCACACCCACTGCTCCGGGGGGAGTGAGTGCTTCAGCTTAGCCCCAGCCTCATACCGCCACGGCCTGCAGCACCCGAGCCCTTTCCCCAGGGCCAGGCACCGTCCTTCCCATGGGCACCCACAGAGCTTCCACAGAAGCAGCCAGCGCCTGCAGGAGCCACGCCCTCACGGCCGGCACTCAAGGTCCCTGAGTGTGCATGGCTGCGGAGACGCGCCACCAGAACCCCTGCAAGGGGGCCCTTGTGCCTGGCTGCAGGAGGGGTCTGCGACAGCCCCCAGTTACAGCCCCTCTGGTCCACCCTGTGGGGGACACCTCTCCTTGGGACTGGGGGTCTCTGCGCCTAGTGAGCAGATAATGACTGCCCCTTGTTCAGACTGTCTCGTCATGGTGTCTGTGTGGCCAGCAGCCTGTAAGATGGACATGGTGCTTCCCTCCAAGACAGAGGTCTGGGCTACGTCAGTGACCATCACAGGACTCAGGGGACAGCAGACAC
>NW_004444008.1:783269-786631 GCF_000243295.1 Trichechus manatus latirostris | reverse complement strand
TATGCACTGCTGCCCAGGACAACAGCCACCCACGCCTCTGTGACAAGAGGACTGAGACCTGAACGGTAACTGATCCAACCTCACAAGTAGCTGGTGGTACAGCACTGTGCAGCCCCGAGAGCAGCCACTAGGAAGGAAAACAGGTGCAGGTGGGAGTAAATGTAATAAAAGTCAAAACATCTGAGAGGCCCTGGTGGCATAGTGATTAAGTGTTCGGCTAACCAAAAGGTCAGCAGTTTGAATCCACCATTCGCTCCTTGGAAATCCTATAGAGTAGTTCTACTCTGTCCTATAGAGTTGATATAACTCAGAAGCGACTGGACGACAATGGGTTTTCACAAGAGAATCAGAACAAGAAAAAATTCTGGAAAATACCATTTTAATACTTAAGAAGTCCTATAACAAAAGGTTACCCGTCCTTTAGAAATGGACTTTATGTATAAAACACGAATATAAATTTACTTTAGCATGACATAAAAGCAACATACAATACTCTGCAAAACACACCAATTATTGGCGGTCTAGTTTACGCTATGTTCACCTGACTTCACTTGAGACGTGAATAACATGACTAACACGGAACAAAAGGCAGAACACGCGCACACCCGCGTGGCACACACAGGGCGGCGGAGGGCTGGGGCGCCTCACAGAACACGCGCCCCGTTTCTACGCCCTTGGAGCGGCTTTTCCTTCTCACTAGTCTCCACACCGCATCCGTGGGAAGTTAAAGTGAGCTCAGGGAGGAAACGTGCCACGGTTCGTCAGGGCTGGGTGGCTTGTCTTTGCTTCCACAGTCTGTTCTTTTTTCTTTAACCACGTGTGTTACTGTTTTACTCCAACAGGCGCAGCGAGAATAACGTTGAGGCTGTTCTTCATAAAGGGACACACGACCTGAATGACAGACATTGGAAACATCTGAACACACCAGGCACAACAGACCACCTGTCCTTCAGCGCGCGTGAAGCCGCGTGACGATGACCTCGCAGCACGGGGTTGTGGCCTCCGGGTTGGTGCCGTCTCTGAGAGAGGTCACAGGGTGGAGGGTGCTTGGAGGAACGTGATGTCCCGCCTGGGTGGGAGGGCACTGAGCAGGTCCTGGCCGGGGTCCCAGGCACAGTGTTTCCGTGGGAGCGCTGCTGGGGGAGGGAGCCAGCACTGAGGATCACACGTGAGCAGAAAGCTTCTTTCTCTCTTCAAACTGTCTGTCTACCGCCAGGGACAGGGCCTGGAGGAATCCCTCTATCGTGACGGTGGGGGCCTGGAAGGGACACAGAAATCACAGATGGCCCGACCTGGGCTGGGCTGCCCCGACCCGCACACACTGTGAGGGGAGTTGGTGGCGGGTTAGTGAAGGGGGGTCTGTCAGTGAGGGCCACTCCGGCTGCACACAGAGCAAGGGAGGAGTCAGCTACACGTGAACTAAGCAGTGAAGGTATGTGCACACATGTGGGAGCATGTGCATGCATGCATGTGGAGGAATGTGCAGGCGTGTGTTTATGTGGGTATGTGTGTGCAGTCAGAGACAGGCAGCCAGCCACCGTCCCCCAGAGGACTCGGCCCCCCAAGGCTCCAAGGTCAGCCGCTGTGCCGGGGCCTGCAGACCCTCCCCACCAGGAGCCGGCTGCAGGGTGTGACAGGGCGCTGTCCCAGCAGCGGTGACGACGCAGGGGCAGGCCTCACCTGCACATACAGCGCGTGGGCCAGGAAAGGCAGCTTCCGCAGGACCCGGCCACTGAGCCCTTCGCTCTTCCTGTTTGGAAACAACCGCAGTCAGGGAGTGGACCACGTGGACGGCCCGCACACCTCAGGACGCATCTGGTCAGTGTGGAAGCAAGTGTGGCAGCTGTCTGGCAGTGCCTGCAAAGTCTTTGCTCACAGGGCGTCTGTCCACATCCCCTGGGCCCCACACGCAGTTTCCACGTAACAGAGGGCGAGATCCACTGACAGCCTGATGGTGCTGACTGTCTCCCCACAGAACCCCTGGAAGAGGACGCACTGAGCAGCTATGCAGGCACCATTGCACCCGATGCAGTGTCCCCAGATGGGCCCAGTGACCGGGTGTCAAACTTGCCGGGAGGCTGGGTGCCACGTGGGGCAAACCCAGCAGGAGTGGCCTGTGCCCCTGGAGCCCAGCAGAAGGGGGTGCTTGGCCTGTGGGTGACCTGAGTCCCTGCCTCACCTGCACCCCTTCCCTCCAGCTACCCCTCTGCTTCTCTCGTGCGTCCACTGCTCAGGAAACCCCACGCCAGCCCCCAGCCCCACAGCCCCTCCCTGAGGCTCTATAGCATCTCTGACTCTGATGCGCTGTTGGCACAGCTCAGTCAGTGCACACAGACGGCCTGCTCAGCAGGAACCTGGACGAGTGAAGGAATGAATGAGCCAACGGACGGACTCCCTGAATCACCGGGCTGGGTATAGTCTCTGGACTGCCCCCGTGCCACCCACCTCAGCCCACATCTGCCTCCAACAGATAGTCACAGATGTCTTACATGCCGCCCCTCCCCCTCTCTCATGTTCACAGCCCCCCATGGCCCCCACCCGCGTGTCACTGTGTCTCCTCTGCTTGGTGAGGCCCCCAGGCCCCGCCCACACATCACTGCGTCTCCTCTGCTTGGTGAGACCCCTAGCCCCCGCCCACACATCACTGCGTCTCCTCTGCTTGGTGAGGCCCCCAGCCCCCACCCACACATCACTGCATCTCCTCTGCTTGGTGAGACACTCCCAGACACCCGCTGTGCCCTCCCAGCTCCTCTGTGACCACCCGGCTCCTAGCAGCCTGCAACGCCTGCTCACTCCCCGCCTTCCCTTCTGTTCCCCTATCAGGAAAGGCACCCCCTCTCTTGGCCTGGCCCCTAGGAGCCCCCTCACCACAGACTCTCTAAGGCAGGCTGTTCTCTCAGCGCCCCCCACACCCAAGCACCAACACAAGCCCTGCAGTCACTTACAGTTACATGGTCTACACTGCTCCTCGCTCATCTCTAGATACCACCGTTTAAGAAGCCGTTTCTGTTATCGACCTCTGTCCTCCAGCCCTCCCCTAGATCCTCAGGCCGTGGGGGGCCATGCCTGTCCTTGAACCCCAAGCCTCCCAGGCGGGGTTTCACGGCTCAAAAGGGGGTCAGTCACCTTGAGATCTCGCTCAGCAGGAGGCTCAGCCTAGACACGTTGTTCTCGATGAAGCCGATCATCTCCAGCTCCCGCAGGGTCAGCAGCTGCTGGCGAGGGTAGATGATCTGACACTAGAGCAGACACACACGGTTATGGGGACGTTTCTCAGGACAGACATCCACGGTTATGGGGATGCCCACGGGGGGGTCTCGGGACAGACACGCACGGTTACAGGAACGTCCACAGAGGGGTCT
>NW_004444008.1:779282-782400 GCF_000243295.1 Trichechus manatus latirostris | reverse complement strand
GGGACAGACACGCACGGTTACAGGGATGCCTACAGAGGGGTCTCGGGACAGGCATGTCACGAGGACGCCCAGAGATAGGATCTCCAGCTCTGTAGACCACGGGCCATAGTGTCAATGGAAGGGTAATGGTGTGTCCCACTGGGACAGCTGAGGCCAAGGGTTCCTCTTGTTCTCATGGGGGCAACCAAGGCCCCAAGGATGGGGCTGCTCAGGCCATGGTAAGTACAGAGCCAGGGCCCAGCTGGGACCACCCTGCACGGGTGACTGTGTGGCCCAAGCCCTCCCCTCCCTCCCCGCCTGCAGGTTAGCACATCGAGCAGTAAAAGGGATGGCATTTTGTGCAAAAGAACCAAAACCAACGTGGACGTAACTCACCTGGCAAAGACATCAAAATCCCAACGTTCAATTTAAGATGGTCACCGTCCGCGCTGACACGCTAGCTCCACACCAGAATCGGCTCCCCTGAACGCCCAGCTCCGCCCTGGGACGGCCCCCTGCCCGAGCGGGTGGATGACTCAAGAGCAGTAGCTCACCTTCATGAGCTCCTCCAAGCACGAGAGGTAGATCTTGAAGATGGCAGCCGCTGACGGGGGCCCGATGTACTGCTTGATGTCAGCCCTGTCCACAAAGGCCACGTCGATGCGCTCCGTGATGTTGGACGTGGTCAGGATCACCACATTGGAGTGCCTGCAGGACAGCCTGCACGCTGAGGGGAGGGCAGGGCACCTCTGCAGGGCCCCCGCCCAGAAGGAACCCAGAGGAAGAGCCAGGCACCCAGGAAGGAGGCAAAGAGGGTGGAGGCAGGGGAGGCAGTGAGAGAGCTGCAGGGAAGGGTCCCGGGGCTCTGACCAGCTCTCATGAGGAGGCAGGGCCGGGTGGAAGCCAGGCTATAGGAGACAGAGGGGCGGGTGGGAGGGCGGACGGACAAGGAGTGTGTCCACATGGGCACACTGCATGTCTGAACAACGGGCAAGAGCAGACTGGCCCCTCCTCAGCTGACATCTCTGCTGTAAAGCACCGACAACAGCCCAGTAACTCCTCATTAGCCCCATCCGGTCTGCTCCCTTATACCTCCACAGGCGGCTGCTCAGGCTCTGAACCCACAGGTCCCAGAGCCCTGAGAGCGCCAGCAGAGAGTCACAAAGATTCTGGCCAGCAGGGGGGTGTGGAGACACTGAGAGCAGCAGATGGGGGCTGGGGGGGTGGTGTAAATCACTTCCTTGTGAGTCTGGTTAATAGGAGTCAGCCCCTAACCCTGACCCACTTTGGGGACAATGACACACAGGATGGGCCTCAAGCCAGCGGGGGGAGCAGGTGGCTGTCACCACCAGTGCCATCCTTGACCACGACAAACACCAGTGTGTGTCAACACTAATACTTCAACATGCTACTGCTTTACACTTCATTTCATGTTTCACCGCGTAAAATTGTATAACATTTTTACCAAGTCTAAGTTCTGTTTTTGGGGCCCTGGTGGTGGAGAAG
Organism: Trichechus manatus latirostris; assembly: GCF_000243295.1. Taxonomy (NCBI): domain Eukaryota; kingdom Metazoa; phylum Chordata; class Mammalia; order Sirenia; family Trichechidae; genus Trichechus; species Trichechus manatus. Next base: position 780,915 of record NW_004444008.1, on the reverse strand, counting down.
TTAAACGCATGGCTGTTAACCAAAAGGTCAGTAGTTCGAATCTACTAGCCGCTCCTTGAAAACCCTATGGGACAGTTCTATTCTGTCCTATAGGGTCGCTATGAGTTGGGATTGACTCGATGGCAACGGGTTTGGTTCTTTCTTGGTTGGGGGGTAAGTTCTCTTTTACATTTTTAAATTTTAATAAAGTAGTAAAAAAATTTAATTTCTGTTGTGGGTTGAATTATGTCCCCCCAAAATATACACTGAAGTCCTAACTCCGGCACCTGTAAACTATAGTGTCCTAACTCCCACACCTGTACACTACAGCATCCTGACTCCTGAGCCTGTGCACTACGGCGTCCTGACTCTGCGCCCATGAACTACGGCGTCCTGACTCCGCGCCCGTGAACTACGGCGTCCTGACTCCGCGCCCGTGAACTACGGCGTCCTGACTCCCGCACCTGTGAAGTACGGTGTCCTGACTCCCGTGCCTGTGAAGTACGGCGTCCTGACTTCCGCGCCTGTGAACAATGGCATCCTGACTCCCGCACCTGTACACTATGGCATCCTGACTTCCACCCATGTGAACTATGGCATCCTGACTCCCACACCCATGAGCTACAGCGTCCTGACTCCTGCGCCTGTATACTACAGCGTCCTGACTCCTGCGCCTGTACACCACGGCGCCGACTCCTGCACCCGCACACTATGGCGTCCTGACTCCTGAGCCTGTATACTACGGCGTCCTGACTCCTGAGCCTGTATACTACGGTGTTCTGACTCCTGCACCCGTGAGCTATGGAGTCCTGACTCCCGCGCCTGTGAAGTATGGTGTCCTGACTCCCACGCCTGTGAACTATGGCGTCCTGACTCCCGCGCCTGTACGCTACGGTGTCCTGACTCCCGCACCTGTACGCTACGGCGTCCTGACTCCCACACCCGTACACTACGGTGTCCTGACTCCCGCACCTGTGAACTATGGTGTCCTGACTCCCGTGCCTGTACACTATGGCGTCCTGACTCCCACACCCGTACACTACGGCGTCCTGACTCCCGCACCTGTGAACTATGGTGTCCTGACTCCCGCGCCTGTACACTATGGCGTCCTGACTTTCACCCCTGTGAACTACGGCATCCTGACTCCTGCACCCATGAGCTAAGGCATCCTGACTCCTGTGCCTGTACACTACGGTGTCCTGACTCCTGCGCCTGTACATCACGGCGCCGACTCCTGCACCCGTACATCATGGTGCTGACTCCTGCACCCGTACACTACGGCATCCTGACTCCTGAGCCTGTATACTATGGTGTCCTGACTCCTGCACCCGTGAGCTACGGCGTCCTGACTCCTGCACCCATGAGCTACGGCGTCCTGACTCCCGCGCCTGTACGCTACGGTGTCCTGACTCCCGCACCCGTACACTACGGCATCCTGACTCCCGCACCTGTGAACTATGGTGTCCTGACTCCCGTGCCTGTACACTATGGCGTCCTGACTCCCACACCCGTACACTACGGTGTCCTGACTCCCACACCTGTGAACTACAGTGACCTGACTCCCACACCTGTGAACTACGGCGACTTGACTCCCGCACCTGTACACTACGCTGTCCTGACTCCCGCACCTGTATACTATGGCGTCCTGACTCCC
>NW_004444008.1:772313-779059 GCF_000243295.1 Trichechus manatus latirostris | reverse complement strand
CTGACTCCCGCACCTGTGAACTACGGCGACCTGACTCCCACACCTGTAAACTACAGCTCTGTTTGGAAGCAGGTTTTCTTCTATGTTAACGAGCCATGCCAGAGTAGGGTGGGTGCTAACCTAATCCTCTGAGTTACAGGAGCAGAGCAGACAGACACACACGGGGAGACGGCACATAAAGACACACACGCTGCAGGTGCACCGACAGGCCCAGAGCACCAAGGACTGGCAGCTCCTAGAAATGGAAACTGACAAGAAAGGACCTTCCCCTAGAGCCATGCCCTAAATTCAGAACTGTGAGAAAAGAAACTCGCTCTTTAAAGCCAGTCCCTGGTGGCAGTTTGCTTACAGCAGCCCTAGGGAACTAAGAATCTCTGAAAAGTGTATGTTTTATGTTTCCTGAAAGGCAGAGGAAGATGAAGCAAATACACCACCACTGTCTCCTAGTCAGAGCGCTGGGGAGTCCAGGACCGCGCAGCCACCCGCGTGCCCCTGACCAGGGACTCGTCCGTCCTGTCACGCCACAGCATTACCTCTTAATCTGGTCGATCTGGGTTAGGACAGCATTGACCACACGGATGGCGTCCGAGGGCTCTGTGCCTGCCCTGCAGGCGTTGCGGGCTGCGGTGAGGCTCTCCACCTGCAGGGACAGGCATGTGGTCAACAGGAGAGCACTGGCCGAGTGGGCTCAGCATGCGCAGCGTGGGGGCTGGTTGCTGAGTGGATGAGTGAACGTGTGAACACGAGCGTGCCCGCTTGAAGCCAGGAGTTCCGTGGCCAGGGATGTTGGGGCAGGACAGGGATGTGTGACGACAGCAAGGCTGGAGCCGAGGCTGGACAAGGCGCAGGGGGGCTGCAGCCGAGGAGGGACAAGGTGCGGGGAAGCCAGAGCCGAGGCTGGACAAGGTGTGGGAAGGCCAGAGCCGAGGCTGGACAAGGCGCGGGGAGGCCAGAGCCGAAGCTGGACAAGGTGCAGGGAGGCCAGAGCTGAGGCTGGACACGGCATGGGGAGGCCAGCATCGAGACGGGACAATGGGCGGGGAGGCCAGCATTGAGGCTGGACAAGTTTTGGGGAGGCCAGAGCCGAGACTGGGCAAGGTGCGGGGAGGCCAGAGTGCAGTGCAGCATGAAAGGGCAGGATGTCCAGCCACAGCAAGAGGCTGGAGTCTCCCTCGATCACAGGGTGTGACGCTGAGTGGCCTTACCTCGTCGATGAGCACAAACACCAGGGCATCTTTGTCGTCTATGAAATCCTGAATCTTCTGGAACATCTTGGTCACCAGCTTGCCACTCTACAACCACACATCCTGTCAGTGTCGAGCTTTGTCCAGCATGCGGCCGGGCAGCTGTGCAAATGTCAGCTTCCCCCACGCACACACAACCCACCTCTCCTGGACACCGCAGAGTGTGCCAAGGGGGGCCAGGCCAGCCCAAGTGGTCAACCCAATGTGCCCTGTGCTTGGGTGCCTGCTCCAGTCCAGGGCCTGGCGGCACGGACGCCTCACCTCTATGGCCACACTTCCTCATCCGCTGTCCTCATTGGCCCGAACGAGGGGTCACAGTGCAGCAGACACAGTGGGGCTCCCTGAGCTCATTCCCTGAAGGCACACTCTGTCCCCAAAGTGCTGCTTCCTGACTCACCACCCGCTGGGGACGCATCTACCTGGTGCCTCGGCCAGCAGCCCGTTTAGGGGTGGGAGTGCCTGTGACACGGTCTTGCCCGACCCGGGTTCACAGATGGCAGAACGAGGCCCAGACAGCTGAGGGCGCGCCACATGGAGCAGGCTGAGGGGACGCCTGCTCTGCTCTCCTGAGGCTGCCGAACGTTCAGACCACCCAGTGAAGGGCCCATGAGACGAACCGGGCGGTGGACGGGGGATGGGGGCCGCTCAGGCCTCAGACTGTTTCCATTCCTGCTCAGCCTGGGGCCCGCTGGTGACAGAGTCAGCCCGGCACTCCAACTCTCATTGCCCTGCAAATGCCCTGCAGCCACCAGAGGAGCATGCCTGCCTAACACCCCGGGCGTTTTCCCAACTACTATGGTTACAGCACAGAAAATGGGAGTAAAAAGTTAATACTTACTTCTGAAAACCACTTAGAAAAGAGGCTATGGCTGTTAATCTCAATTAACTGGCCGTACTGGTACCTGAGATGATAAAAAACGGGGTTAAGAAAATCCTTTAACACATTAGTCCCACAGATCCCGTGGACAACACCTCACTCCTTTAGCTCAGCTGCTCTCAGCTTCCCAGCGTGAGGACGGGCGGCTCACGAGACCTCTAGGGTCACGGACGTATCCAACACGCTGTGTGCTGAATAACAGCGAGACGTCTGACAAGACACAATCAGCAGTTCTAGATCGTAGCAAATTAAGTTTTCCAAGTTGAATTAGAATAAGAGTAAAAACCCTCTTATTCCGAGGATATACAAAAATAAAACGTGAAATTAAGACCAAACTCACTTACATCTGAAAGATGTTTTTTTAATCTACTTATAGTTTACGTTCCTAGGTTTAAATAGTATCACCAGCACTAACATAGCAAACAAAACGATGTAATGCGTCAAGAGCTCCTTGCTGGGGCTGAACTCTTGCCCCTCCAGGAAACCGTAAGGAGCGCGGCGGTTCCTTTTTCAGCCCAAAATCACGTCCTGCAAACTCTAGTGCCCTGGAACGCTCACATGGCCAATCAACACTACTGTGGACTAGTTAACTGAAATCCAGAACTCACTCCTGAGTTCCCTCTGGAGGCAGCTGGTGAGTCTGGACACCTTTAGTTTCTAAATAAAAATAACCAAGAAACAAGACTGAGATAGGAGAAAGCCTACCCCAGGTGCTCTGTGTGATTCTCCCATGTCAAAAGTCCGCAGAAGAAAAAGAATCACTTTCAAAAGTATCGCTGGCTTCCCGTTTGAAAGAGAAAAGAATAAAAAATCATTTACTAACACTGTTAACTAAAAAAAAAGAAAGAAAAATAGAGAGAGCCAACCCAACGAAGTACAGATTGTGTTGAATATTAAACAAATCACAAAACATTTTGATTATCAAGCAGGACGAGGACCCATTCTAAGCTCACTAAGGCTTCGGAGTCCCTGGACAGCACAGACAGTCAAGAGCTCAACCACTAGCTGACAGGTGGGTGGTTCAGACACACCCGGGTGGCACATCGGGAGGCAGCTGGGCGATCTGCTTCCCACAGGTCACAGCCTTGAAAACCCTATGGAGCAGTTCTACTCTGCACACATGGGGTTGCCATGAGTTGGAATCGACTCAGTGGTAACTAAGAACAAGCTGTGAAATAAATACGTATGTCCAGATCTTTGTACTTGAAAACGTTCTACTTCTTATAACACAATCTTGACTTTTTGATGTTTTAGAAAAATGCCCCTAGAGATCTTTACAGCACAGATGTGGTTTGGTATGTCAAAACGAAGGCCACGTTTCTAAACATAAAACAAAGGGTTGAAATAAAGCAATTTCCCTAAGTAAAAATACTTAGAGGACATTTTCTAAATGAAATCAAAGACACATAAAAGTTAACCTCATAGCACTTCCTCTCCCAGTCACAATGGAGGAACAGGTACCACATTGACCCTCTTGCCTTAAACAGCTAGAAAACAAGACATTGGGCCACACACAGTGCAGGGCTGTGACCCTGAGAAGGGTTAAGTGGGCTGCCCTGTGACTGCCCTGGCTTCCTGCCTGGAGGAACTTTTGCATCGTGACCCTGGGAGAACCAGGCAGAGTGTGGCCATGTCGCCGAGAGCCCAGAGGCAAGGGAGAGACGCAGAAATAAAGCCCCAGAGATCATCACGGGGTCGAAGACTAAGGCAGGTGTGAGAAGTGGGGGTGACCGGAGAGCTGTGAGTGGACAGTTTCCGGAGTGAACACACAGAGAGTGACTGGTCATCTAAGGTGTTTTCAATGGAAGGGCCACACTCTTAGTATTGAGACTAGACTAAACCTAGACCCCCACCTAACAATGTTGAAAAACAAACCTCTGAAGGATCAAACTGAATCACAAGTAACTGAAATGTCTACCAGAACAAAGCCCAACAGTCTTTAAAGGAATACAACAAAACCCAGATGCTTCAAATCACAACATTCAGCATTCCATCAAAAATTACCAGCCAAGAAGCTGAATAATGTGACCCACAACCAGAAATCAGTCAACAGAAAATATAGCATTAATGATGATGGAATTAGCAAACAAAAGCATTAAAACAACAATTATAAACATGTTCAAGAATTTTAACAAGAACTTGAAGAAAGAAATGGAAGGTGTAAAAAGAACCAAGTGGAACTTCCAGAGAATTAAAATACATAACCAAAAATGAAAATGTCAGTGGATGGACTTAAAAGTAGATTAGACACTAGAAAATCAGTGACCTGGAAAACATAGAGACAGAAACTGTCCAAAAGGAAACAGACAGAAAACTTAAAAAAAGGGGGGGAAGGACAACTTCAGTGACCTGTGGGACAACCAGTAATTGGTATTGAGCAGTGCGACGTGTGCACTAACGGATTCGCATACAGGCAGGGGAAGCAGGCGAAGGGATGACAGAAACCACCAACATAATTCAAGACAGATTGTAATCAGAGACTTCAGCACTCCTGCCCAAGCCGGCATCTGTGGAACACTCCACTCAACAACGGAGCACACGTTCTGTTGAGGTGTACACAGGACATTCGCCAAGATGGAACACAGGCCAGTTGTGCAACAAAGCTCCACAGAATTAAAGAGACTCAATGTGTAATTCAAGACAGGTGACGCTGAGCCTAGACGGTTAACTGATTAACACAGAAGGAGATGCACAGATTATTCATGTAAAATGATTAAAAAAATAAAAACAGCTATATGTTATAACAAAAACAAACACTCCCACTCTGGCTGCTCTCCTCTCTCCAACCACCGGGTGTCACCTGTTTGAGAGCCTGATGGTCAACTTCTGGGCTAACGCTTTACACAGGGATGTTTTTCCAGTTCCTGGAGGGCCTATAACAAAATCCAAGCAAACACGTTTAAATCGGTGCTGTAACAAATTTCCACCAACAATACTAGTTGCATTAACCACAGAATATACAAAAGGGAACAGAGTTTAACGCTATTAAAGTTATTAACACAAGTGCTGTCTGTTAATGTAGAAAGAAGCCTGTGCGAGCAGCTGAAATGATATCCAGTGTCATGATACACTTCAAAAGAGAAGGCTGCTGTTTTCACGGGGGCTCACAAGTCTCCCCTTCCTTTCCTCTGCCATCCATTTCTCACCTCTACGCTGCCTCACTTGGTAAAAAGAGCCAATTTCCAGTGCCCACGCTGTGCCTTTCCAATTGTGGGTTATGAATTAGGCTGTGACCAACAGGTGCATGCGTGCGTGTGTGCGCGTGCACGTGCATTGAGAGAATGTGCACAGCCAGGGCAGGTGCTGTTGGGGTAGGCCTTGTTCCAGTCACACCTATGAACACGTGTGTGTCCAAGGCCACAATGTTGAATGTCCTTCCTATGTGGGGTCATGAGTTTGCCACTTTGCTAATGGAACGGCCCCTTCTTTCAGAAAATGAAACCTTAGCTAAATTCTAACTCTACTTTCCTCTCTTCCAACCCTACCCACAATCCAATCACGTTTTCAAATTCTATAATTTATCCTCAAAACACCCTTTAGATTTGTCCCTTCACACCCCTGGGCCCGACTCCCTTCTCTTTCCTGCTTCCACTTCTCCTAACGCGCAGCCTCTTCTGAGCACACTGGGTCTCCTCTGTCCCCCCCTCCTCGAGGCTGGTCCTGAGCCGGGGGCCTGGCCAGGCCATGGCAGCTGTGCAGCCCTGGTGTGTGCTCACCACACTGAGGTTTAAGTACGACATCTGAGTGCTGTCTCCTTCATGCATCTCTAAAACTGCTGGAAGCAAAGCCTCCTTGCTGACATTTGTACAGGACCCCAGCAGTAACTTGACAGGTGTTTTTTTATAACTGAACTGATTGTCCACTGCCTATCCCGCATGGCCAGGAACTCCTGGCCTGATGTAATCTGGCCTGAACTCAGCACGCCCTTCAGGTCCAGGCCCGTGGCACCCTGAGCAGTGCCCACCTGCTCCTGTTGTCGCTGACTGCACCCAAGGCCTGGCGTCCTCTCCCATACTCCCTGTGAAGCCCACTCACCAGGGTACCACACAAAGGCACACCACTGGTCCCACACACCTCTCCCGGTAAACAGGGTGGAGGGACCACCCTCACCAGGGCTCTCAGGCACTGTCACCAGCTGTCCCTGCAGGTCCTCTATGTGGGCCTTGCATCTCACGCAAGCTAGAAGGGCCAAGGCCGGCCCTGCTGTCCACTCGCCCCGTGTGGTGTGAGCACAGGGCTGGCCCCGCTGTCCACTCGCCCCGTGTAGTGTGAGCACAGGGCCGGCCCTGCTGTCCACTCGCCCGCCCCATGTGGTGTGAGCACAGGGCCGGCTCTGAGTGGACCCAAAGAAGACAGTGCAGAGGGTGTAAGATGCGGATGTCCAGCTCCGACTCCCACAGCACCAGTCATAAATCAGAGAGGAGATGTGCAAGTGAGTCTCATGAAGCAGATGAGGCCCACATGCTCACTCAGCTATGTGCTGACTGCCCGCTGGCCCTGCACAGCAAGCCACTAGGCACCTGCCAGTTAAAGGAGAGCAGGCATGGCTGGAGACAAGCACCCGATCTGACTGTCCTGTACCAGGAGGCACCTGCCAGTTGAAGGAGAGCGGGCATGGCTGGAGA
>NW_004444008.1:769370-770556 GCF_000243295.1 Trichechus manatus latirostris | reverse complement strand
TTTAGTTCAGGCTGCCCACCTGCCTTCTTCCCTCTACTCCAGCAAGGCCTCCTGAACCCCACTGAGTTCCTGAGGCTGAGATCAGATGAGGTATCTTGACATTCTACTTCCTGCCCATCTCTGCCAGGGGCTCCCAGAGACCGGTCACTTTGAGGCACCCTGGGGTGCTATCCAGGCCACAGGCTGCTGGTGTCATAGGCTCCCAAAGCCCTCCTAAGTCTGAGTCCGACGGGGCTCAGAACGGCTTGCAGGGAACAGTATAGCGTCTACTTAGAATGACAAGGCCTTCTTGGGAAAAATGCATAGCACTTACTTGTGACTTAACTTCCACGTCATACACCAGGCTGTCCCACAGACCATGGAACTCCACTGTCAACACAGAACAAGGTGTGATTTTAGAGGTGTGAGCATCAGTCACATCCCGTGTACCAGTTTGCACCTGGGCTCCTAGCAGCCCTGATGTGGTCAGACAATATCTGATTATGAGAAGTTACAAGTGTTAAGTTTTTCTTAAAAGCTTAATTTTCTTAAAATTAAAGACACAAAATAAACGTCAGTCGCATGTGACTGAGAAAAGACAGTAAAAAACCACGTCAGAGAATGGTTCCTCTGTCGTGTTCTCATGCACAGCTGTCTCTTAAGGAGCTGTCCTCGTAAACAAGCAATGACACTGACCCCCATCCGTCTGCCTCCACAGCGTGAGCGCTCAGCAGTGCAGGGTGGGAGCAAAGACCCCGACATGTTAACCCCAGGACCGGCTGCTGGCACGCAGGCAGGCTCCACGGAGGACATCAGCACGAGCCAGGGGAGGAGCCAGCAGAACCGCCAGCACTCGTAGCCAGACAGGCTGAGGACAGGCCCCAGGGCAGGGCTCTGACAGAGGAAGTCTGTGTCGTCTCCATTTCACAGGAGATGGAACGCTCTGAAACCCTGAAGCACGAACAAACCAGCAAGCACGCCCTGCTGCGTTGGCATGTCCAGGGCACGTGCAGCCCCTCTGCCCAACTCACCAGCACACTGCGCCCCACCCTGTACCTGCAGGCAGAACCCAGTGGTTTGCCGCAATGATGTTTTCTGTCTCTTCCTCCAGGTTTTCACTGCTGGGGCCGTCTTCATTCAGCTGGAAGATGTGCAGTGCAACTGTGCAGGTACTCAGATCGATGGGCTGCAGAAAGAGGAGGACGTC
>NW_004444008.1:767024-768491 GCF_000243295.1 Trichechus manatus latirostris | reverse complement strand
CCATGAGAGCCAAACTACGACCTTGAGTATATCCTACCTAAATCGAGACCATCTCAAAAATAGAGTTGATGCATTTAACACTAGTGACCGAAGACCATATGAGTTATGGAATAACATCAACGCCACTGTATATGAAGAAAGGAAAAAGTCATTAAAAAGACAGGAAAGAAAGAAAAGACGAAAAGGATCTCAGAAAAGACTCTCAAACTTGTTCTTGAATGTCGAGTAGCTAAAGCAAAAGGAAGAAATGATGAATTAAATTCAAGAACTGAACAGATTTCAAAGGACAGCTAGAGAAAGCGAAGTATTATAATGACGTGTATAGACCTGGAGATGGAAAACCAAAAGGGAAGAACATCCTCTGCATTCCTCAAGCTGAAAGAACTGAAGAAAAAACTCAAGGCTCGAGTCGCAATACTGAAGGATTCTACGGCGAAAATATTAAATGACGCAGGAAGCACCAAAAGAAGATGGAAGGAATACACAGAGTCACTATACCTAAAAGATCTGGTCGATCTTCAGTCATTTCAAGAGGTAGCATATGATCAGGAACCAATGGTGCTAAAGGAAGAAGTCCAAGCTGCACTGAAGGCACTGGCGAAAAACAAGCCTCCAGGAATTGATGGAATACCAACTGAGATGTTTCAACAAACGGATGCAGTGCTGGAAGTGCTCACTAGTCTACGCCAAGAAATTTGGAAGACAGCTACCTGGCCAATCGACTGGGAGAGATCTTTATGCCTATTCCCAAGAAAGGTGATCCAAATGAATGCAAAAATTATAGGACAATATCATTAAAATCACACGCAAGTAAAATTTTGCTGAAGATCATTCAAAAGTGGCTGCAGCAGTATATCAATAGTGAACTGCCAGAAATTCAAGCTGGATTCAGAAGAGGACATGGAACAAGGGATATCGTTGCTGATTGCAGATGGATCCTGGCTGAAAGCAAAGAATACCAGAAAGATGTTTACCTGTACTTCACTGACTATGCAGAGGCATTCAACTGTGTGGATCATAACAAATCATGGATAGCACTGCAAAGAATGGGAATTCCAGAACACTTAATTGTGCCCATGAGGAACCTGTTTATAGATCAAGAGGCAGTCATTCAAAGAGAACAAAGGGATACTATGTGAGTTAAAGGTGTGCATCAGGGTTGTACCCTTTCACCATACTCATTCAATATGTATGCTAAGCAAATAATCCAAGAAGCTGGATGTATAAAGAACGGGGCATCAGGATTGGAGAAAGACTCATTAACAACGTGCATTATGCAAATGACACAACCTTGCTTGCTGAAAGTGAAGAGGACTTGAAGCACTTACTGGTGAAGATCAAAGACCACAGCCTTCAGTATGGATTATACCTCAACATAAAGAAAACAAAAATCCTCACAACTGGACCAACAAGCAATATCATGATAAACGGAGAAAAGATTGAAGTTGTCAAGGATTTCATTTTAAT
>NW_004444008.1:763612-764836 GCF_000243295.1 Trichechus manatus latirostris | reverse complement strand
TCAAACCTGCCCCACCACGTGCAGCTGCCACACTCAGCTGCGGGGGCTCCAGAAGCTACTCCCTGCTCTGGGCCTGGGTTCCCCTTGGTAAAAGGTGAGCGTACATGCTGCGCTGGGCTATGCCAAAGATTGGTCAGCACATTACAGCATTCGGAACGATGCCTGCACAACGCCCGGTAAACGCCAGCTCTTACTGTTGTTATTAACAAAAGAATGGAAGTAGCCACGTCTGGGGGCCCAGGCACCTGCATCTCCCCACACCTGTGACAGACGCTGACATTGATGAGGTCCACAGTCCTCACTGCCACCCTCCTGCACCCAGAGCAGCTCTAGCTCGCCATTTGCACCTCCACCCTGCCGTCCCAGCTCCCAGCCCGGTCAGCTCCAGCCTGCCTCCCCAAGCCTCCCTGACCAGATGGTCCCTTGGAGGCAGGCACTTTGTGCCCAGCTAGACTGCTTCCAGCCCTCCACAGCCTCTCCTCTGGCACCCACAGCCAGAACTGTGCCCAACAGACAAGGCTGAGTTAAAGGAAGGGGTCTCCTCCTCTGCTTCCCTGAGACTCTGTTATCCTGTTTGCTTCTGACCCACCCTCCAGAACGGGAATGCTAAGAGAGGCATCCGTGTCACTCTGCTGCCCAGAGGTCCTGACCACAAGCAAAAGGGGCGTTCCTCGGCTGAGCTGTCTTTGTCAAGTTGTATGTGAATGGGGTTCGCTGGGAACCTTAGAGCTATTCAGCCCTGAAGAGAGGAGGAGATAGATGAAGGGACTGATAAGCAGTGGCTCAAAGTATAAGATCTATCAGCCAAAATTTACGATTTTCCCTAATCTGGGCCAACTTTTCCCCTGGTAGACCAGACTCCACTGGGGTTCAGGTGGGGCTCAGATCAGGGTTGGCTCTGGCTAAAAACCAAAAAAAACCAAACCCGTTGCCTTCGAGTTGATGCTGACTCACAACGACTCTATAGGTCACAGTGGAACTGCCCCATAGAGTTTCCAAGGAGCGCCTGGTGGATTCGAACTGCTGACCTTTCGGTTAGAGGACGAAGCTCTTAACCACTGCGCCACCAGGGTTTCCGGCTCTGGCTCAGGGCCAGGGTCAGGTCAGGATCTGAGCAGGGCGGGGTCTGGTCAGGGGCTTCCCTGGGCTCGGGTTGGGTTGGGACAGGGTCTGGGTGGATTCGCATCAAGTTCAGCCGGACTTCTCCGGGCTCGGGTCTGGTCG
>NW_004444008.1:762192-763285 GCF_000243295.1 Trichechus manatus latirostris | reverse complement strand
GGCCGGCTAGGCGGGGCGGCGCTCGCGCTGTTGTGCGGCGCCATGGGCAAAAAGCACAAGAAGCACAAGGCCGAGTGGCGCTCATCGTACGAGGGTGAGCGCGCGGGATGCTTTGTGACGCGGCCTGGCGCGCATTCGCGGGGTCGGGGCGGGGCGGCGGGGTCCCTGCGCTCGGACGTGAGCCCCTCCCCGTGGCCTCCGTCCTCCCGCGCCGGGGGGCTCGGGTGCTGCCGCCGGACGCTGAGGGGTGAACCAAAGGGCGCGGAGCTCTGGAGATGGGGCCAGCGCCGGGGTCCCGGGCCGCAGCGCGCCCCCACTGTGATGTCAGGTCCTCCCTGGGATCTTGTATTGTGGCCGGGACTGGAGGTCCTGGGAGGGAACGGGGAGGAACCCAGCGTCACCGTTTCGTGATGGTTTTGCAAGTCCCCGGACGTCACTCTTAGTAAGGCAGCCCCTTCGTCCCCCGACCCCTACCAGCGAGCTGAGCCCCTCTCCGCGGGGCGTCGCGCTGAGCCGCCGCTAAGCACATGCCTGAACCCTTGTCCGTGTCTGGCACAGATTATGCAGACAAGCCCCTGGAGAAGCCCCTGAAGCTGGTCCTGAAGGTCGGAGGAAGCGAGGTGACTGAGCTCTCCGGGTCTGGCCACGACTCCAGTTACTACGATGACAGGTCGGACCACGAGCGGGAGAGGCACAGAGAAAAGAAAAAAAAGAAGAAAAAAAAGTCAGAGAAGGAGAAGCACCTCGATGATGAGGAAAGGAGGAAGCGAAAGGTGGAGGCAGGCAGCTGCAGCGTCTGGGGAGGGTGGGGGCGGCAGCCGCATGGGGGGGCCTGTGGGAGACCCTGCAGCCTTGGGGTGGGAGGGTGGAGCCACAGGGGGCCCACAGGGTACACCTGCCCTGGGATGCTGCCACAGGGGGTCTGGACATGGCTCTTCCATGGGCAGGTATTGAGGGCAGGTATAGGACAGGTCTGAAGAGGTCTGTTCTTAGAGCCTGTTGACATGCCTGTGTCGCCCGTCTGGGGTCTCTGTGCCGTGCTCCTCACCTGGCTTATGCTGCCTACCTCACCTGGCCCATGCCTCCCTGCTCC
>NW_004444008.1:759160-761543 GCF_000243295.1 Trichechus manatus latirostris | reverse complement strand
CCACCCCCAGACAGGCCAGTCCGAGCCTGCCGCACGCAGCCGGGCAAGTGTCAGGCCAGAGGCACCAGGGTGTGGGGGCTCGACCCTGTGGAGTGAGGTTTGACACGCTGCCCAGCTTTTAGAAAGACTTGTGGAAAAGAGAGGATGATGCTCCTCCCAGGGCCTCACCGCGTTGTTGGGTCCTGTTGCCACTGGACGTGTGAAAAGCAGGCTGGCAAACCTTGCTTGTGGCCTGTGTGAGCTGAGAATGGCTGATGCGTTTTTAAAGACTTGAGAAAACAAAGCTGAAAAGAACGTGCCACAGAGACTGACTGTGTGGGCACAACCCCTAAACTTCTTATCTGACCTTGACCCCTGCCCCAGATCCAGCCCCGTCGGCCCTTACCTTCCTACGGGTCAGTCAGACTCGCAGGAGCTGGTGTGTCAGGATGTCGCAGGTGGTTCCCGCTGGGAGGAGGGGTCTCGCCTCTGCTGGGCAGTTGCCACCTGGTGCTGGTCCACCTCAGGGCCCGAGTGATAGATGCGTAGCCACTTAGAGTGGGCACTGACCGGTGAGGAAGGAGCTGGACATTCTTCAGTGAGATTTGGCAGGACCCCGGAGGGAGCATGTGGGCCAGGGTTGGCATTTGGCTAGAATTCCTGGCTCACAACCTCTCCTGACCCTCATGCTCACAGTGCCCAGTGCTGGCTGCAAGTGGGGTGCCGGCTGCAAGTGGGACATTCCTATCATGCCAGGGGTGGCTCTTCCTAGTGGCCCACGGCATCCTGTGGTTGGGAGCATTTCCCTGATTGCAGAGGCTGAGGCAGCAGGGTTAGGACCCACAGCCCCAGAGAGGCGGGAGGTGGCTAAGCTAGCTTCACGAGGAGAGGGTCTAGGGCCTCCGTTCCTCTGACTAGAGGCAAGTTTTCCCCTCAGCCTTTGAAACCAGGCTTCATCCGTCTGACTGGGGGCGAGTTTTCCTCTTGGCCCTGGCCCAGCAGCAGCTTTGCTCTTCAAGCTTTTCTTGACTTTGTGTCTGCCACCTCCGATTTGTGGGGATGGGGAGGAGAGGCATTGTGTCACTGCTGTGTGCAGCAGCGACCCTCCTGCCCCAGGAGGTCACCATCATGTGAGCAGGTGGGGCTGGTGGGGTGGTTGCTGGGCGCAGTGGAGGTGGAGAGGTCGGGTACAATGTGACAGTGGTTACATGCACACGTCTGCAGAGTCAGCACTGTAGCTGGTCATGGGCAGCTTAGCCCACCTAGCACGTGTGAGGTCATGTGCCCGTGACCCCTGGTTACCTGCAGTGCTGTCAGGATCTGCCCAGGTCACCTCAATTGTTCGCTTCTTTACGTGGGTTCCCTCTCACTTTTGGAGTATTTCTCATGTTACTCAGAGCCGATCCTGGGGATGCTTGATCTCCTCCCCCAGAGTTTCCCTGACAAGTTCAGGCTGCCACCCACTAAGCGGTGTATCCTGGCGGGACTGTCCTCAAGGGCCAGCAGGGGGCCCCGAGATGTGGTCACACCATGTCCTCGTGGAGGCTCTGTGTCTTCACCCCAAGAGGCAGTCACCCCACGTCCTTATAGGAGCCCCATGCCCTGTGCATGTTCACCCCAAGATGTGGCCGCACCATGTCCTTGCAGTGATTTTGTGTATGTGTTCACCCCAAGATGTGGTTACACCATGTCCTTGCAGGAATCTCATGTGTGTGTGTGTTCACCCCAAGATGTGGTCACACCATGCCTCGTGGAAGCCCCGTGTGTGTGTTCACCCTGAGATGTCGTCACACCACATCCTCATGGAGGCTCTGTGTCTTCACCCCAAGATGCAGTCACCCCATGCCCTTCTAGGAGCCCCATGCCCTGTGTGTGTTCACCCCAAGATGTGGCCACACCATGTCCTTGCAGGGATTTCGTGTATGTGTTCACCCCAAGATGTGGTCACACCATGTCCTTGCAGGAATCTCATGTTGTGTGTGTGTGTGTGTTCACCCCAAGATGTAGTCACACCATGCCTCGTGGAAGCCTCACGTGTGTGTGTTCACCCTGAGATGTGGTCACACCACATCCTTGTGGAAGCCCTGTGTGTGTGTGTCTGTGTGTGTGTGTGTGTGTCTGTGTGTCTGTGTGCACTCTGAGATGTGGTCACACCACATCCTCGTGGAAGCCCTGTGTGTGTTCACTCTGAGATGTGGTCACGCCACATCCTCGTGGAAGCCCTGTGTGTGTGTGTATGTGTACACTCTGAGATGTGGTCACACCACATCCTCATGGAAGCCCTGTGTGTGTTCACTCTGAGATGTGGTCACACCACATCCTCGTGGAAGCCCTGTGTGTGTGTGTGTGTGTGTGTGTGTGTGTGTGTGTGTGTGTACTCTGAAATGTGGTCACACCACATCCT
>NW_004444008.1:756920-758710 GCF_000243295.1 Trichechus manatus latirostris | reverse complement strand
GTCCATGAGGGCCTTTGGGGACCTGTCAGAGCTGTGTCTGTGGGGGCCTTTGGGGACCTGTTAGAGCTGTGTCTTTGAGGGCCTGTGGGGACCCGGCAGGGCTGTGTCTGTGAGGGCCCGTGGGGACCTGTCAGAGCTCTGTCTGTGAGGGCCTGTGGGGACCTGTCAGAGCTGCGCGTGTGCGAGGGCCTGTGGGGACCTGTCAGAGCTGTGTCTGTAAGTGCCTATGGGGACCCGGCGGGGCTGTGTCTGTGAGGACCTGTGGGGACTCAGCAGGGCTGTGTCTGAGGGCCTGTGGGGACCTGTCAGAGCTGCGTATGTGCAAGGGCCTGTGGGGACCTGTTAGAGCTGCGCGTGTGCGAGGACCTTTGGGGACCTGTCGGAACTGTGTCTGTGAGGCCCTTGTGGAGGATCCGTAAGCACTGTGTCTGCGAGGCCCTTGTGGGAGACCTGTCAGAGCTGTGTGTCTGCAAGGCCCTTGTGGGGGACGCGTCAGCACTGTGTCTGCGAGGTCCTTGTGGGGGACCCGTCAGAGCTGCATGTCTGCGAGGCCCTTGTGGGGGACCTGTCAGCACTGCCTGTCTGCGAGGCCCTTGTCAGGGACCCGTCAGCACTGCATGTCTGCGAGGCCCTTGTGGGGGACCCGTTGGCACTGCTTGTCTGCGAGGCCCTTGTCAGGGACCCGTCAGCGCTGCATGTCTGCGAGGCCCTTGTGGGGGACCCGTCGGCACTGCTTGTCTGCAGGGCTCTTGTGGAGGACCCGTCAACACTGTGTGTCTGTGAGGCCTGCATTGGGGACATGTGGACACGTCACTGCTGCGTGTCTGTGAGGTCAGTTTTCAGGAACGGGGCTGACTCGTATCTCTGGGTTTTGCCTCGTGTCCCCTTGTCCCTTCACAACTCGTTAGCTAGGTACGGTTTATATGTTTTTAAGGGCTTTTGAAAAGAAACAAACAAAAAAACACGCAGCAGAGATCGACTGTGCGACCCACGAAGCCTGAATGTCTTCTCTCCAGCCTTCACAGAAGACATTTGTCAACCCTGGTTTAGCTGTGTTGGCAGTTTTGTGTCTGGCATAAACAAAACAATTTCTGCTTTACGTATGGGGTCTGAGAACTATTGTATCAGCAGGTGCTACTCTGGTATTTGTTTCTGTCACGTGGCTTGTGTGCGGTGTATGATGTTCAGGGAGAGTGTGCAGTCCTGAGAAGCCTTTCCTTCACGCTACTGGTGGTTTCGTGTCCGTCAGTGTGTCGTACAGTGGGGGCTTGCATGTTGCTTTGATGCTGGAAGCTATGCTACCAGCATTCAAATACCACCGGTGTTACCCATGGTAGATAGGTTTCAGCTGAGCTTCCAGACTAAGACAGACTAGGAAGAGGACCTGGTGGTCTACTTCTGAAAAAAATTAGCCAGTAAAAACCTTATGAATAGCAGTGGAACATTGTCTGACACATTGCCAGAAGATGAGCCCCCCAGGTTGGAAGACACTTTAAATACTGGGGAAGTCCACTTTAATGATGTGGATGGAGTCAAGCTTTTGCGACCTTCATTTACTGATGTGGCGTGACTCAAAATAAGAAGAAACAGCTGCAAACATCCATTAATAATTAGAACGTAGAATGTATGAAGTATGAATCTAGGAAAATTGGAAATCATCAAAAATGAAATGGAATGTATAAACATCGATGTCCCGGGCATTAATGAGCTGAAGTGGAATCATATTGGCCGTTTTGAATCGGACAATCATATGGTCTACTATGCTGGGAATGACAGCTTGAAGAATGGTG
>NW_004444008.1:753275-754464 GCF_000243295.1 Trichechus manatus latirostris | reverse complement strand
GCTTGGTAAAGTAGAGGGTCAGCAAAAAAGAGGAAGACCCTCAATGAGATGGACTGACACAGTGGCTGCAACAATGGGCTCAAGCATAACAACGATCATGAGGATGGTGCAGGACCAGGCTGTTTCTTTCTATTGTACGTAGGGTTGCTGAGTCAGAATAAACTCGAGGACGACTAACAATAACGGATGCTTTATGATCATGTTTTCTTCAGATTTATTACGCTGAGACTGTTTGGTGAAGTTACGTTTAGTTGTTTGTTTAGTAGTTGTGATGATGTTCTAGCAACAACAGTTAAGAAATCACAAGAGGTAATCTCGGTAGGTAAAAGAGATTGTCATGCGTAACATCAACAGATACATCCATCCATACATAAAGTCATCCAAATAAGCTTGAGAAGCGTGAAGAGCTTTTATTAAAGAAAATTAAGTTTAGTGACAAATGTAAGATTTGAGTAAATAGAAGGGAAATGAGCTGTGTTGGAAACTGTGTTAGTTGATTGTTGCTGCGTAACACCCACCCCCCACCCCCATTTAGTGGCTTCAGATGACCACAGCTCAGGATTGGGAGGACTCGGCTGGTGGTTCTGCCAGCGGCCCCCCTGCAGTCAGCTGTCAGCAGTCTCCGCATCCCCTGAGGTCAGCTCTCAGTGGGTCTCGTCTCCACATCCCCTGTGGTCAGTTGAGCACTCAGCTCACCCTCAGGAGGCAGCCCGGCTAGCCCTTGAGTCCTACTCATAGGAGAAGGGACCCCAGGCCATTGCTGCTCAGGTTTTAATACCTTCAGACAGCTTTTTTTGATATTTCACCGATCTTCTTTAGCTTGTCTTGGCCCACAGGTTAATTTGATGCCAGCTACTCCGTGATGCTCAAAACAGAAGTCTTGCTTCAGTTTTATAGTTTATTTCCTTCTGCAGCTGAAGTTCCGAAATGACGGCCTGCTGGGGAATTGTCTTCCGGCAAGGGCCAGATGGGATTGAGTCGCTCCCACGAGACAGGTGTTGAGATGTGTGGACTCTGTTTTACACTGAGGATTTGGGGCCCAAGGTTCTTCCATTCAGATTATTTGGCTTCTCTCCCCATTTCCGTGAAAACTGGCACTTGTTCAAGTCCTTGGATTTGCTGCCGCCAGGGGGAGCAAGCTTCTGGATACAGCTAAGCCTGCGTGTGGGATGAAGAGGAAAAGTGATGA
>NW_004444008.1:746905-751945 GCF_000243295.1 Trichechus manatus latirostris | reverse complement strand
GCTTCAAGTCCTCTTCACTTTCAACAAGCAAGGTTGTGTCATCTGTATAACACAGGTTTTTAATGAGTCTTCTTGCAATCCTGATATCCCATTCTTCTTCATATAGTCCAGCTTCTCCTATTATTTCCTCAGCATACAGATTATGTAAGTATGGTGAAAGGATACAATCCCAACGCATGCCTTTCTTGACTTTAAACCATGCAGTATCCCCATGTTCTGTTCAAATGATTGCCTATTGGTCTAAGTAAAGGTTCTTCATGAGCACAATTAAGCGTTCTGGAATTCTCATTCTTTGAAATGTTATCCATAATTTGTTATGGTCCACACAATTGAATGCCTTTGCATAGTCAATAAAACACAAGAAAACCTCTTTCTGGTATTCTCTGCTTTTAGCCAGGATCCACCTGACATCAGCAGTGATATCTCTCCTTCCACACCCCCTTCTGAATATGGCTTGCATTTCTGTTAGTTCCCTGTCGATGTACTCCTACATCCGCTTTTGAATGATCTTCAGCAAAATTTTACTTGTGTGTGATATTAATGATATTGTTCGATAACGTCCACATTCTTTTGAATCACCTTTCTTTGGAATAGGTACAAATATGGATCTCTTCCTGTTGATTGGCCAGGTAGCTGTCTTCCAAATTTCTTGAGGCAGACAAGTGAGCGCTTCTAGGGTTGCATCAGGTTGCTGAAACATCTCAGTTGGTATTTTGTTAATTCCTGGAGCCTTGTTTTTCAGCAGTGCCTTTAGTTTAGCTTGGACCTCTTCCTTCAGTACCATCAGTTCTTGATCATATGCTCCCTCCTGAAGTGGTTGAATGTCAACCAGTTCTTTTTGGTGCAGTGACTGTGTATTCCTTCCATCTGCTTTTGATGCTTCCTGCATTGTTCAATATTTTGCCCATAGAATTCTTCAATATTACAACTTGAGGCTTGAATTTTTTCTTCAGTTCTTTCAGCATGAGGAATGCCAAGCATGTTCTTCCCTTTTGGTTTTCTCAGTCCAGGTGTTTGCACATGTCATTATAATACTTTTCTTTGTTTTCTCGAGCCACCCTTTGAAATCTTCTGTTCAGCTCTTTTACTTCATCATTTCTTCTGTTTGCTTTAGCTACTGTGCATTCAACAGCAAGTTTTAGAGTCTCTTCTGACATCTGCTTTGGTCTTTTCTTTCTTTCTTGTCTTTTTAATGACCTTTTTCTTCATGTATGATGTGCTTGATGTCATTCCACAACTCGTCTGGTCTTTGGTCATTAATGTTCAATGCGTCAAATCTATTCTTGAGATGGTCTCTAAATTCCGGTAGGATATACTCAAGGTCATATTTTGACGGTTGTGGACTTGTTCTAATTTCTTCAACTTCAGTTTGAACTTCTGTATGAGCAATTGGTGGTCTCTTCTGCAGTCGGCCCCTGGCCTTGTTCTGACTGATGATTTTGAACTTGTTCATCGTCTCTTTCCACAGAGGTAGTTGATTTGATTCCTGCGTATTCCATCTGGTGAGGTACACTTGTTTAGTCACCGTTATGTTTGCCATGAAGAACTTGTTGGTCTTGCAAAATTCTATCATGCGATTTCCTGCATGGTTTCTATCACCAAGGCCATATTTTCCAACTAACGATCCTTCTTTGTTTCCAGCTTTCTCATTCCCATCACCAGGTATTATTACTGCACCTTGATTGCATGTTTGATCAATTTCAGACTGCAGAAGTTGGTAAAAATCTTCAGTTTCTTCATCTTTGGCCCTAGTGGTTGGTGCATAAATTTGAAGAATAGTTGTACTAACTGGTCGTCCTTGTTAAGTGTATGGATATTGTCCTGTCACTGACAGCAATGTGCTGCAGGATAGATCTTGAAATATTCTTTTTGATGATGAATGCCACGCCATTCCTCTTCAATTTGTCATTCCAGGCATAGTAGACATTGTGATTGTCTGATTCAAAATGACCAATACCAGCCTATTTTAGCTCACAAAACCATTGCTGTCAAGTCAATTCCTACTCATAGCGAGCCTATAGGACAGAGTAGAACTGCCCCTATAGGGTTTCCAAGGAGTAGCTGGTGGATTTAAACTGCCAACCTTCTGGTTCACAGCTGAACGCTTAACCACTGCGCCCCCAGGGCTCCATTTCAGCTCACTGATGCCTGGGATATCGATATTTTTGCTTTCCATTTCATGGTTGATGACTTCCAGTTTTCCTAGATTCACACTTCATACATTCTGTGTTCCAATTATAATGGATGTTTGCAGCTGTTTTTTCTTTTATTGTGATTAGAATTTTTAGTGTATCTAAAATTCCTATCACTGTAAAAAGGATGATTTTCATCATTTTCTGTTTTTAAGAAACAAACTTAAAATTCAGTCGATCGCATCAAATTTTTAACTCTCCACTGTTTTAAAATCCTTATTCTAATGTTTTTCCAGTTAAAATACTGATCTCTTTATTTTTAGGAAAGATCCTCATGGATTTTTTGCTTTCCCCGTCACGGATGCTATTGCTCCTGGGTACTCAATGATAATAAAACACCCGATGGACTTTGGCACAATGAAGGACAAAATCGTCGCTCATGAATACAAGTCTGTTACAGAGTTTAAGGTAGGTCGATGTCTGCTCCTGAGCTGGTCGTCAAGCTCTGTGTGCGCACGTTTCTGTCCCGGAAAACACTCCATCTGTCTTGGGCCGCCACAGCTACACACACAGACATACACACAGAGACACACACACACGCCCGTGCCTGCGTTAGTGTTCCCCAGACACAACGTGAAGGAAATGGTTGTGATTTTCCCAGTGTTGTCGTCTGGAATCTGGACTCTCTGTTGCATGCTATTAAAAATGTTTTGTTTATGTTCTTTTTTACATCACTGTGCTGGTATAAACAGCAGTGATGTATCCAGTGTGGCCTGGCACAAGAATGGGGACTAGGACACGTGGCTTCCTGATTCTAGCTTTGTCCTGTGGTCACTGGGTGTTAGTGTTGGGAGTCGTGCGTTTTTACGTCTACCAAGTATCTGGTCATAGCCCTGTCCTCGTCCCTGGCTCTGAGAACTGCAAACTGCTCTGTCTTTGAACTGGGCCTGGGCAGGAGTTGTCTTGTTGGTGAGCAGAACGAATACGTGGTAACATTGACAGCAGTGTCGTTTAGATAAGCCTGAAGGTCCTCTCTGAGGACCCGCTGGCTTTGGGTTTTGACGTGTGGGCACTTGCTACGGGGCTGCTGACCCCAGGAAGCCCAGCCCGCAGGCTGGAGGTGACCTGCATGTGGCTCAGTCAGGCCCGGCAGTCCAGCCAAGTCCTGCATGTCCCTCCCTGTGGCCCCAGCCTGGTCCCTCTCCTAGTGACAGCCATGAGGTGAGCAGCAGTCACTGTCACGTGTCCTCCTCAGGCGTGAGTTCTGAGCCCGTGGCCGCCGTGCCCACACTGATTAGCATGGTGGATAGCGGCCTCTCGTCCCGGGGACCCTGGTCCACAGCCAGCAGTGAGTTCAGACAGTGACGTCACAGGGCCCACGGCCAGTCAGCCAAGGACAGAACTTAACACACCTGCATGCTCATTCTCCATCCTGACGTCAGCTCACCTGTGACAGGTGTGTGCTGAGCAGTGTGGTTATCATAACAAAATACTGACGTCTCAGATGATTGACTTTTTCAGTGTGCATTGTTATTCAGTAAGGCTCTCCTTGTTTTAGGGAGGTCTTTCTCTAATAGCATTAGGGTGGCTGTAGACAAGAATTCAGCCTGTATTCTGCAAAGGAGCCCCAGAGCTAAGGGACTTCACTGCCCTGCCCATGCCTCCAACGCGGACCCTCCCTCACAAGAACCGATTGTTGGGTGTCCTTTTCCTCTTATTTCTGAGTTCCTCCCCAAGCGAGTGAAGACGGCCCTGGAGGGGAGAAGCAGAGGAAACCCTTGTTTGTCCTCTCATACGATGATTAAAAAGCAGTCACAGATGGTGACCAACTCTTTACTGGACAATTTTTCATGCAAGTAAAGACCAGTGAAGAGTAGGAAAGCTTCCCTGAAAGAGCTTACCTCTGAGAGCCAGGCTCGCTCGCCCCCCTCTATTGAGCCTTTTCCTCTTGGCCTCCCGCGGCACGGCTGGAACTCTGCCGCCCGGTGAAGTCTCCTTTCTCTTTCTCTCCAGGCGGATTTCAAGCTCATGTGTGACAACGCCATGACCTACAACAGGCCCGACACCGTGTACTACAAGCTGGCCAAGAAGATCCTGCACGCAGGCTTCAAGATGATGAGCAAAGTAAGGAGGCTCCGGCAGCACATGCCGAGAAAGCCTGTCACCCTCCTGCGGTTTTGTGTCACCTCCATCTGCCTGTCCCCGTGGTTGTGTGTCGGTCCTTCTGCTCCAGGGTAGATGCCCAGGCCGCCCCCTCACGCCCCCTCCTCCAGGCACACCCCTCTGCGCCTACTCACCACCCAGCCACCGCGGCCTTTCAGGGTGGTCTCAGCCTGCAGGTCACCTCACTGGATGTGGCCAACCCGCAGCGGGGTCCCGCATGGCCACCACCCTGGGCCCGTCCTGAGTTCTGGGTGCACATCTGTCCTGGGAGCCAGGGTGCATGCGTGTGGGACATTTCCTTGGGCCTGACTAGCCTGTAAGGTAAGGTAAGGGGAGGACCGGGCTCTGTCCTCTCATCGCCGGGCCTCCACAAGCCAGCCCCAGCCCGTCGCGCCGCGCCACGGGAGGTAGCATTAGGCAGGTGAGGGCGTGCACCATCCCATCCCATCGTCACGCACCTTGCCGTGAGGGAGAGTAAAGGCCGCGCCGCTCTGTCCTTTCTGCTTCTAGGAACGGCTGTTAGCTTTGAAGCGCAGCATGTCGTTCATGCAGGACATGGATTTCTCTCAGCAGGCAGCACTCCTGGGCAGCGAGGACACGGCCGTCGAGGAGCCTGTGCCCGAAGTCGTGCCTGTGCAAGTAGAAACGGCCAAGAAATCCAAAAAGCCCAGTAAAGAAGTTCTTAGGTAAAGGTCCGCCAGCACGTGTCCCGTGCTGATGCCGCTGTGCTGGCCGGGCAGGCCGC
>NW_004444008.1:743535-745194 GCF_000243295.1 Trichechus manatus latirostris | reverse complement strand
CCACCTGGGGGGCTTGGTCCGGCCCACACCACTGTGCCTTCCTGTTGGTGGTGACCGCGTGACCAACCCCAAGACCAGCCCCTCAGATCATACGACTTCTGGGGTCATTAGCAGTTTGCTGGAGCTGAGTGGCCGGCAGAGCCCTATATGAGCTCTGGCATCGAGGGTGCTGCCTCCACGGTGTCCGCCTGCATGAGCAGCACTCCGCCGGGCTGGCTCGTGCCCCGAGAGGAGACACACACTGGCATTTCCGGAGCAGTGTAGGGCCTGACACTAGTCCCCGCTTCATGGGGCTGGGGACTCTGAGGGAAGCTTTCTGTGTGTTGCTGGAATCTGAGACTACGGTCTGGTCAGCAGTGCCCACTGGGCTTTAGTGTTGGTGTTTACCACAGCAAACCATGACTGGGCCCGGTGCTGAGCTCCCTGTCCTCTCTGCTGTCTGGGGCCAACCCAGCTGCTCAAATGGTAGGGCCCCGAGCGCTGGCCCTGGTGAAACACGGACGCCCTCAGCTGGACTTTCAGAGTGTAGCTGCTGCTGTTGCCGGTCACTGGGGCTAGTGACACGAGTGTCAGCACGCACGGGACAAGTGGGGTGGGTCCCTGTGCAGACCCCCCACAGGGGCCACGGCCCCTCAGCCATCAAATTTATGAGGGGACAGCCCACCAGCTTGAACCCTTGAGGGAAGTAACGCCTCCCGCCCGCCCACACGCTCTCTGCCCTTGACTCCACCACTGCCAGCTCCCCTGTGAGAGCGTTCCTGCCGAGGCAGGGCCTTTGTCACTGTGTTCCCAGCGAGGCTCCTGTCCTTTTGGGGTTCTGAACCTGACTGAGGCATTTTCGTCGCCGTCTCTGAGGGGGCCGGCTGCAGTCTGGGGGGCAGGCCGGGCATGACCCCGCCCTCTGCCCGCAGCTGCGTGTTTGAGCCCGAGGGGAATGCCTGCAGCCTGACAGACAGCACCGCAGAGGAGCACGTGCTGGCGCTGGTGGAGCATGCAGCTGATGAGGCGCGAGACAGGATCAACCGCTTCCTGCCTGGGGGCAAGGTAGGGCGGCCACGTGGGGGCCCGGGGAGGCTGCGGGTGAGCGGGCCTCTTCCTGGCCAGCAGGCGTTTCACAACCTCAGACGTTAAGAAAGCTGCAGGTTTAGAGCCAAAGACTTATTATCCAGAATCATTTCCAAGTAAGCTGGGGACCCGGGGCCCATCAGCCTCAAACACTCGAGTGTACTTTCTGTGAGTCACGGTGTTTGCCGCAGTATGCCCATCAGTGCGTTACTGCCACCTTGCATCCCAGGAACATCCTTTACTCAGGAGAGGCTGGTTCAGAACCACACAGAGCACCCAGTCTTTTTCATCAGGATCAGTGTCTCGGCTCTGCTGGTGCTGTAGAGGCTACAGATAGTGGTTCTGTGCCTGTTCTGGAATGTTCCTTGTCTTCGGTTGGTGCTGTGGAGGCTGCAGGCAGTGGTTCCAAGGCCTGTTCTAGAACATTCCTTGCTTCCACTTGGTGCTGTGGAGGCTGCAGGCAGCGGTTCTAAGGCCTGTTGTAGAATGTTCTGCATCTATACTTGGCACTGTGGAGGCTACAGGCGGTGGTTCTAGGCCTGTTCTAGTGTGTTCCATGTCTCTATTGGGTGCTGTGGAGGCTTCTGCAGTGGT
>NW_004444008.1:739661-742811 GCF_000243295.1 Trichechus manatus latirostris | reverse complement strand
TTGGAACGCAAGTCACAGGTGCAGTGTAACGTTCTAGCTGCCATTAAAGTTACAGACATGGGCAAGATCGGCCTTTATGATGTGTTGTATTGGAGTGATGTCACTGAAGTAGGCAGTATAAAGAAAACATTCATTTAACTTTTCCTTTTTGCGTGCTAAATCTTTAAGGGGCATATTGAATGGTATGTAAAGAGTACTAAAATGATGAGATTTTTTGTATGTTGGGTTAAAGTTATCGGAGATGATTTTTACCTGTTGTTTTCCTACAAACGTGCTGATAGGAAGCTTAAAATGGACTGCATGGCTGCATTTTAGCCCCAGGGCTGCGTGGTCACGCCTGTCCTGTACCCCAGCCCCAGGTCATGTGGTCACACCCTCCCTGAGCCCCAGCCCCAGGTCACATGGTCACACACACCCTGTACCCCAACCCTGGGTCACATGGTCACACCCGTCCTGTGCTCCAGCCCTAAATCACGTGGTCACACCTGCCCTGTACCCCAGCCCCAGGTCACGTGGTCACACCCACCCTGAGCCCCAGCCCTGAGTCACGTGGTCATGCCCGCCCTGTACCCCAGCCCTGGGTCATGTGGTCACGCCCGTCCTGTGCTCCAGCCCTGGGTCGTGTGGTCACACCCGCCCTGAGCCCCAACCCTGGGTCACGTGGTCATGCCTGTCTGCGCCCCAGCCCTGGGTCACGTGGTCATGCCCGCCCTGTGTCCCAGCCCTGGGTCACGTGGTCACGCCCGTCCTGTGCTCCAGCCCTGGGTCACGTGGTCACGCCTGTCCTGTGCCCCAGCCCTGGGTCACGTGGTCACACCTGTCCTGCGCCCCAGCCCCGAGTCACGTGGTCACACCCATCCTGTGCTCTAGTCCTGCACTCCTGCTCCAGGGCCCTGCCCCCTTCGGTAGGGAAGAGTGTTAGGACACAGTGGGTGCTGCCCAGGCCCTCTCAGAAGACACAGCCAGGAATGGGGGCGCCATGGACACATGCCCCGTGACGTCCACACAGTTGGTAGGAGGAAACCCGTCTACCTGTACAATAGCACATGTGCCCCGGAGACTGTGCCCTGTCAGAGCAGTTATCACACGCGTCCACACAGAAACCCCTGCTCCACCAGTACCACGGGGCTATGCCATGTCCTCCCCTCGTTTTCTAACGCTGTCAGTCCGAGGCCTCGCCTCGTCACCCTGGTCTGCTCATTTCCTGATCAATAGCTGATCCACCCAGCTGCCCCTCGGCTTCTGCTCAGATGTCCACCCTCTCTGTCCGGCTTCAGCACCTGGGCCAGGCACCACCACTGTCCCCTGCATAAATGTCCTCCTCACCTTGTGCCCAGCCACACTTCTGCACACCGCCCTCCTCACCCCACTGTCCTTACACACCCACCTGCTGTTCCAACTGTCCTTACCCACCCCGCCGTCCCCGCGGTCCTTACCCACCCACCCACTGTCCCCACACACCCACTCCACTGTCCCCACACACCCACTCCACTGTCCCCGCTGTCCTTACATACCGACCTCACTGTTTCCAGTGTCCATACACATCCATCCGCTGTCCCCACTGTCCATACACATCCATCCCCTATCCTCACTGTCCTTACACACCCACCCCGTTGTTTACACACCCACCTCACTATCCCCACTGTCCTTACCCACCTGCTGTCCCCACTGTCCTTACATGCCCACCCCACTGTCCTTTCTACACACACAGCCTGCTGTTCCCGCACACTTCCTGTTGTCCCCGCACACACACACACATCTGTCTCCTTTCCTGGGTCTGCTAATGGCTTGTGGACGGGCAGGATAGCAGGAGGGGCTTGGCTGGTTGGCTGGTTTGGGTTCTAAACGGAAGTCAGCTTCAGTGCTGGGGATGCCCGGGCTGTTTATGGGGCTGCCTGGCTGCATCTGCTCCAGCCTCCGTTGGTTCAGGCCCAGGAGCCTTGCCGGGCGTTTGTGTCGGTGAACTCTGCTCCCCGAGGGCCCCAGGCGGGGCCGCGAGGAGTCTGCGCAAAGGCCCTGCCACACACCTGTGCTCTGCCGCCTGCAGGCTGGTCTTGAGCTGAGCCTGGGCGTGTTGGCGAGAGAAGAGCTCTACCTGTGTGGCCGTCGGTTTGTCTGTGCCAGGCTGCCCTGCTGGCCTTTGTTCCTCTTGTGTTGCCGCAGAAATCCTGGTGCGGCCTTGACTGGGTGACTCAGCCACGCTTCCCTTGCAGATGGGCTACCTCAAGAAGAACGGTGACGGGAGCCTGCTCTACAGTGTGGTCAACGTGGCTGAGCCTGACGCTGAAGGTGAGTGCCCCGGCCGCCTCCCCTGCACCCACAAACCAGTCTGCTAGCCACCACCTGTAGACAGTGGGTGAGGGACACAGTGACATGATCCTCAGAGTGCAGGGTGGCCGGCAGGGACCCAGCACAGGTGGGCAGAGGTTCTAGGAGACCTCCTCTGATGGCGGGCCCTCACAGGGGCCCGTAGGACTCCGCATTGAATCTGTTAAAGCTGGGGAGATGCCTGTAAGGCTCAGCTTTGTGAGCGGCTCAGCTGACGGCATCAGGAAGTTTTGCGTTGAAGTTCAGGAAGGGCTTGCTTGTTAAACCCATCCACTAGAACTCTCTTCCCTTTCAAATGTCAGCCCACACAAGAGTTCTAGAAGAAAAACCTCATCTGTTGATTGTATCAGGGAAGAGGAACATTCACGCTATTTGGTCATTTTTATCATCTTTTAAGAAATATTTTTACGCTTTTCTATTTCCGTGATGATTTCAAAAGCTTGTCCGTTGAAGAAACACAGTATGCACTCGGTTTTGAACCACACACACGCTTGTACTCTCTCTCTCACGCACACGTTCATGCACACGCTCACACATTCACATCTACATATTCACACACTTACGTTCTCACATACTCTAATGCACTCACGCTTTCAGACACACACATTCACACATTTTCACACACACACTCAAACACATTCCCATTCTCAGTCTTACACGCACTCAAACACATTCACACACTCATTCGCACACTGTCACACTTCCACACACACTCATGCTCACATTCTCACATTCATACATTGGAACACACATTCACACACACACTCAAACACATTCACACACTCACACCGCCTCACACATTCACACACACAGGAGAGGGCT
>NW_004444008.1:734693-736975 GCF_000243295.1 Trichechus manatus latirostris | reverse complement strand
CCCCCATCTGGGGGCTCACTCTCATAAGAGCCTCTCTTCTGGAGGAGCATCTGGGAGCACCAGGCAGCTTTTGGTGACAGACAAGTCCCCACAGCATCCGAGCACAGTGTTTGTGCAGTGCGCTGTCATGCGGCCCATAGCACCCGAGCACGGCGTTCGTGCAGAGCACTTGCAGACGGCCTCTTTCAGCCTGCAGGAGTTTGTGAAGGATGCGGGGAGGTACAGCCAGAAGTTGGTGGATGACCTCCTGGACCAGATCACCGGGGGCGACCACTCCAGGATGCTGGTCCGGCTGAAGCAGGTGGGTACCTTGCCCCGCCAGGCTGCACACTGGGCCCTGCTGCTGGCGTCTTCCTGGTCCACACGAGTGGTCAGAGAAGAACATGCCGTTTTTAGGGAATCACTAGCTATTCTTCCCTTGCTGGCTTTGGTTTCTTTTGCTTTAAACAGTCATTTTTACCTTTTGGAGAGACTTGAGATCGAGAAAGGAAAAGTCCTGTATGTGTGCCACGTGTTTGCAGTCCGTGGCGCTCTCCCTAACTCCCTGGGTCCAGCTTCTTTCCTCTGCTGGCAGTCTCCTTCACTCCAAAGCCGTTTCTCAGAGTGCAGGTCTACCGTCCGTAGATTCGCTCAGCTCGTTTGCCTGAGAGTCTGTATTTCGCCTTCGTCTGGGTCCGTTTTCCCTGCATGGAGCACTAGACCAGCAGTGTTTTGCTCTCGACTTTAAAGATGCTGTTTCTCTGGCTGGCGTTGTTTACGAAGAAGTGTCCGCAGTCGTTCTGTCTGGTTTCCGTAAGCAGTGTGTCTTTTTGTCTGGATCAAGGGCTGACAAACTATGACTCGTAGCCAGAGCTGGCCTGCAGCCTGTTTTTGTACGTTCCACGAGCTAAGAGCGTCTTTTGTATTTTTTGAAGATTGTGAAATAGAAGACTGTGTAACAGACCACATATGGCCCTTGAAGCCTCGAATACATAGTCTCTGGCCTGTACAGGAAGTTTGCTGACCGCTGCTCCATTGTTGTCCATTGCTGTCGAGTAGATTCCGACTCATGACGACCCCATGCACCTCAGAATGGAACTGCTCCATAGGGTCTTCAGGGCTCTGATCTTTTAGAAGCAGATCACCAGGCATGTCTTCCGAGGCACCTCTGGGTGGGTTTAACCGTTTGTGCCACCCGGGGACTCCGTGACCACTGCTCTGCATGCCTTGAGTTTCTGCCTTTATTGCTGGTTTTCAGGAGTTCTGGAAAACTTCAGGTTGGATGTGCTCTTACATCATATTTCTGTCGGACAGCACTGGTCTGGATTTTTTGTTCTCCTTTAAAGAAGTCGGCATTTGTTTTGGCCAAGAGTTTAGTCATTTGTGGACCGCTTGATCTTTCCAGGGTTTGTTTTTAAGCTGTTAGGTCTCCAGGGTAGCCTTGGTTCCAGGGCTAGTTTGGCCTTAATGCTAAGGAGCAGATGTCCTTTTGGGCTCTTCTGATCGCCTGATTTCAGGGAGGCCACTGCTCTGGCTGATGGGGTTCGGATGTGTCAGCACTGCGTGAGCGCCGACACGTTTTGGTCCACAGCTCCCTGGTGGGTGTCCTTTGCCTTTGAAGTTTCACTCGGCACGCGCACGTCACATCCCATCAGCTTGAGGGGCCCCCGCAGCACGTCCTTCCCACCAGTGCTTCTTCCCACCCATGGTCTGGGAGTCACCCCAGGAGGGATCAGGTGACCAAAAGCTCCCTGTGGGTCGCTCTGCACTCCAAGTCCACAGTCACAGCCACCTGTCAGCACAAGGCCTGGAGCAGGCACTCTATGCTTTTCCTCCAGCTTTGCTGGCAGCTCTGCGTGAGGCATTTGCCCCCATGGTCCCTGGAGGCTGGCTGTGCCTGCCTTCGGTTTACTGTGACTGCAGCTTGATCACTTTTCTGGAAGGAGACTCATGTTAGGGTCAGGATAATCACATACATGCTGCCTTCCATTAAATAATGAGATCTAGCACGGAGCACACTCCGGGTGCCTTTTAATGTTTAACGTTAAGTGAAGCTTACTTGAGAAACAGACATTAAAATAACGGCCACGTTTGCTTTTTTAATTAAAGGTTTGTAGAGAACCGTAGCAACACAGATAAATCTTGACTTTATTTTGAGCCAGAGATCCCAGCTACAAAAGCGTGCATACTGTGTGCGAGGTACATGTGCAAAGCATTCAGGTGATGTCTCTGCCAGAACTTGGGGCAGTGGCTTGGCTGTGGCGGGCCTGTTCTGGCTGTGGCCACCACAGGGCAGAGGCACA
>NW_004444008.1:728165-733618 GCF_000243295.1 Trichechus manatus latirostris | reverse complement strand
GGGGTGTGCCGTGGGGGGCAGCCGTGAGCACCAGCAGGGCCCCAGCCCACTCGCCCGCACGCCCTCCAGGTACGGACAAGCGCCCTGTTGAGACAGGATGCACTTTGCTCAGGTCTAGTCCCGAGGGTCTGTGTGCTCCTCCACGTTGCACGGGGCCCCGATGAGCGGTGTCTCGCTGGGTCAGCTGCCAGGAGGCCCCAACGAGCAGTATCTCGCTGGGTCACCTTCCAGGGGACCCTGATGTCTCGCTGGGTCAGCTGCTGGGGGTCCCGATGAGCAGTGTCTCGCTGGGTCAACTGCAGAGCTAAGCCTGAAGAAATCGACTTGTGGCTTGGTCTCGTTGCCCCTTCTCTGACAAGTGCCGTGCTGTAGGCCTGGCCCCCAGTTAACGTCCAGTGCCAGGAAGGTAGTACGTGTTTGGCAGGAGAATTTGGAGGGTCTTAGGTGGAATCCCTCCCTGAGAACACTAGAAATGATCTCTCAATTTATTAAAAACCAACACCTACATGTCTACGTGTTACTCCTAAAGTCTTGGTTTTTAAGAGCAAGGAATCGAGGTGGGAGGAGATCGAGGTAATGGGGGAACATCTGGGCACAGTCTGGAACCGTGGCTGTGTCTGCAAAGAAGCAGGTGTAGGAGGTGCCACGCGGCGGGCCCGACATGCAGAGAACGTCCAGGGTCAGTGGCACATGCGTGGGCAGGTGGTGGAGAGAGAAGCTCTGATGGAGCGGGCACTATGGGAGCTGTGGGTGGGACCCAGGAGGTGGGGTGCTCACTGGATGAGTCACGGGAGCCGTGGGTGGGACCGTGGGGTAGGAGAGCGGGGGTTCCCTGGGTGAGTTATGGGAGCTGTGGGCCGGACTGCAGGGTGGGAGGGCGTTGGGGTGGTTCCCTGGGCAAGTTATGGGAGCCGTGGGCGGGACTGCAGGGTGGGAGGGCGTTGGGGTGGTTCCCTGGGCAAGTTATGGGAGCCGTGGGCGGGCCTGCAGGGTGGGAGGGCGTTGGGGTGGTTCCCTGGGCAAGTTATGGGAGCCGTGGGCGGGACTGCAGGGTGGGAAGGTGGGGGGTTCACTGGGTGAGTCGTTGAGCCATGGGCAGGACCGAAGGTGGGTGGGCGGGGGCTCACTGGGTGTTTCATGTGTGGCGTGGGCTGGCTGCATTGCAGAAGTCAGCAGGGGGCGGCCATGAGGGCTCAGCTGCACTCAGGATGCTCCGTGGAGGAGAAGAGATTAGTTTGGAACCTACCCCAGGGTTTGTTAGATGAAGTCCCTGAGAAACATTCACAAGCCATCAGATCCATGTATCTCCACCCTCTGCAGTGTCTCCCGTTTTCCTCAGCGCCTTTTGGAAGGCCCCTCCCCAAGAGCCAGTGGCCTTTATCTGTCTGGTTGACGTTGCTGGTCTGAGTGAATTTGCACACCCATCTGTGCGCTCAGACCAGTGGTGGTGGGCCACGGCATAAGCCAGGTGGCGTCTCTGTCTTGTCCACTCACTAGAGGGCTGAGGAGGAGGCTGTGTGGCCTGTGGGGAGGTGCCGTGCATGAGGCCGTGACTCGGCACATGAGTAAGATGACATCAGCAGCCAACACCATGTGCCCCATTAATAGTGCGTTCATTTGTGTCCCTCCACCTCATGTCCTAGCAGGTTGGAGACTCGCTTGGAGACGGTGGCGGCTCCGTTCTGGATTTCATGTCCATGAAGCCGTATTCTGACGTCTCTCTTGATATCTCTATGCTTAGCTCTCTGGGTAAGTCTCAGCAATGCGTGTCTGTGTGGCTTCTCACATGGACACCACCCTCCCCGGGCACAGGACCGGGCTTGACCAGAAAGAAGTGGCCCATGTCGCTCATCGCTGGTAGCCTGGGTGCTCACTGCCCTCAGGAGCTCCTGCCTTTTGGTTGGAGCCTGAGACCGTTTGTGTGTAGTGCAGTCATTGATATGGTTGGGTTCAAGTCTGCCATCTTGCTGTTTGTCTTCTCTCTTTCTCAATTGTGTCAGTGGTCCTGAAGACCACCCCCGTGTTTGATCAGTCACCAGGAGGACTCCCAGAACTTGGCAGATAGTTATATTCCCTATGGTTTATCACAGTGAAAAGACAGAGCAAAATCATCCCAGGGGAAAGGTGTGTGGGGAGAGCAGAGAAACCAGGCAGCAGTTTCCAGAGTCCTCTCTCGGTGGGGTGACACGGGATGTGCTTCATTCCCCCAGCAACAAGCGTGACAATGCATGTGAAGTGTCGTCCACCAGGGAAGCCTATTAGAGGCCCAGCACCCAGAGTTTTTACTGGGGGCTGGTCAGTTGGCACCTCCTCCAGACCCAGAGGAGAACGGGTGTTCAACATAAACCACGCTGTTTGTACCGTCTAAGCACAGGGAGCCACAGTCCTCATGGAGCAGAGGGACCCCCTGGAATACTAGACGCTAGCTGGGGGTCCCCATTCTGGCAGGCCTTTCTGAGGCAGCAGGAGGCTACTGTGTGAGCTTTCTCTGCATACCTGTGATACTCTCTGGCTATTTGTAAGGTTCTCTCTGTACTGCTAGTTTTCAGTAGTTTGATGATGATATGCCCTGGTCTGGTTTCTTTGTATTTTTTCTGGGGTTTTGTTACGCTCGGATCTGTGGTTTATAGCTTTTATCAGCTCTGCAGGTTTCTTGGCTGCAACCCAGCCTTTTCCTGGGCTCCACTTGCACACATATTGGACCCTCTGCTCCCCTCTGCTTGAGCATCTGTCACCCTGTCCTGGGCGCTAACCTTCGCTCTAATCAGCCCCTGGAGTGGCTCATTTCAAACACTGGTCTCTCTCTGAATACTGTCCCCCATGTGCCAGCACCCCCAGCCCTCAGAGTACACAGAGCCCACTGCTTTGCTGCGTGCATGTCCTTGTCTGCGAGTCCTTCATCTCTCACTAGGTGCTTCCCGGTTTGGCCACCTTCCCTGCTTCTTTGCATGACTGGTGATGTTTACTGGCTGCTGGCACCATGCGTCTGCACTGCCAGGTGCCAGGTGTGGTTGCGCTTCTTGAGTCCTAGTGACTTTGTCCACAGGTGCTCAGGTGACCTGGGCCGCTGGGGCCTGTCACGGCTGGTGGTGCAGTGTGTGGGTGGACCCAGAGCCACTTAGTCCCTCCAGGAGGGACCCACACCACCTGAGTGAGCACCAGGCCCTGAGGCATGTGTCCCACCGTGTGGCTGCACCCTCCTGAGGGTTTACTGAGGCCCTGTCTGCTGGGACACTGCATGCGCACCTGATGTGGTTGTCTCTTTCTGGGCTTGGAGCGCTTCTCACACACAGATGGGGGAGCGTGTGTGGGTCTAAAGCTCTCCACGCAGCTCCTCTCCCTGGTTTGCACCGGATGCCCTGTGCCATGGGACCTGCCCCTGGGTGGCCATGAGGACACACTCGGCACTGTGTCCAATGTCTGTCCTCAGTGTCCTTGTTCATGACAGGAGGGCAGAGCTGGCTGTAGCTCCGTCTTTGATGCCCCATGCTCGGTATTGTCTGGACAGGGGCTAAGGCTCAGTGTGCCCCGCCCCCCATCCGTGCCTCTCGTCTCCCTCTCCCAAGACCGTGTGGCTCACCCTCTTGACGTCTGGAGTGGTCTCATCCTGGCAGTGTTCATGCATGAGAGAGGAAACGTAACACAGAGAAGGAGGCGCTGGCCTCCGGAGCACCCACACCAGCGGTGTGTCCTACCCGGCTTGACCTCTGTGTTGTTGTCTTTCCATCCCATCATGATGGTGTTGTATGTCTGCACAGGGAAGGTGAAGAAGGAGCTGGACCACGATGAGGGCCATCTGGGTCTGGATGAGACAACGAAGCTGCTGCAAGACCTGCACGAGGCACAGACTGAGCGTGGTGGCTCCCGGCCCTCATCCAACCTCAGCTCCCTGTCCAACACCTCTGAGAGGGATGCACACCACTTGGGTAAGCTCCAGGCCCTGCGGCAGTGCTGGTTCTTCAGATTCCACGCAGCACCCACCTTAGGTACAGAAGTAGCAGTAGTTGGCGTTTGGGAATAGGGTGAAATGCTGGTGTTTCGAAGACCGATATTCCAGAGGCTGGACTTGTGCATGATGATACATGGTATGAATGTGGTGATGTGTGCATGATCTGAACATGGGAAGTGGTGTGTGCATGATGTGAATGTGGGGAGTGGTATGAATGTGTATGTGCATAATGTGAATGTGGTATGTGGTGTGTGCATGATGTGAACACAGAGTGGTGTGAGCATGGTGCATGGTGTGTGCATAGTATGTACATGGTGTCAACACGGAGTGGTGTGAACATGGAGAGTGGTGTGTGCATGGTGTGAACACAGAATGGTGTGAGCATGGTGCATGGTGTGTGCATAACATGAATGTGGTACATGATGTGTGCATGGTGTGAACGTGGGGAGTGGTGTGAACATAGTGCATGATGTGAGCATGGTGTGTGTGTGGTGAATGTGGGGAGTGTGAACGTGGTGTGTAGTATGTGGTGTGAATGTGGTGCATGGTGTGAATGTGGAGACTTGTGAACGTGCATGGTGTGGACATTGTGTGTGATGTATACATGGTGTGAATGTGGGGAGTGGTGTGAACGCGGTGCATGGTGTCAACATGGTGCATGGTGTGTGCATGGTGTGAATGTGGGGAGTCATGTGAATGTGTGTAGTGTGTGCATGGTGTGAACGTGGGGAGTGGTGTGAACGTGGTGCATGGTGTGGACAAGGTGTGTGATGTGTGCATGGTGTGAACATGGTGCATAGTGTGTGCTTGGTATGAATGTGGGGAGTGATGTGAACATGGCATGTGGGGTGTGTGTGGTGTGAATGTGGCACGGTATGTGCATGGTGTGGACGTGTGGGGATGGTTTGAACAAGAGTGGTGTGTGTATAGTGTGAACGTGGTGTGTGTGGTGTGAGACTGGTCCCAGCTTTAGTTGTCCGCTCTGCTCAGGCCGCACAGACTTCCAGGTGTCCTCCCCCCGGGGTGGGCTGCCTCAAGGGGGCATTTTCAGGTGGAATTTCATTTTTACTAATTTTAGGCCATGCGAGTAGATTGTGGTCTTCTAGGGTTTTAGAAAGCGCCTCCACTGTCATTGTGGGCGTGGGTATGTCTGTCCACCCAGATCTGTCCGCAGTTCTCCCAGTGTCTCTGGCCCTAGTCGTAGACATGCCGTGAATATGCTGTCCCTGGGCCCATGTGACCACTCTAGCCGGGGGTGGGGCAAGTGGACTCTGTGCCAGCCCCCGGCCGCACAGCTTATCTGCTGTGTAACTCCGTGGGTTCGCTCGGTTGCTTTGCTTCCCCTGCTGTTGTTCTAGTCATCAGAGGTAAGTAGTCATTTTTTCTTTCAGCATGGTGAATCTTAACATTTTTTCGAGAAAACACTAATCAGCTACAGAGACTTGTTAAAGCTAGTGGAGGTGCAAGTCCTCTGGTCCAGCTTCCCTGTGACTTAGGCATTCCT
>NW_004444008.1:725954-726842 GCF_000243295.1 Trichechus manatus latirostris | reverse complement strand
GCATGTCTGTGCGGACCTCCTCCTGTTCCGGGCTCCCATACCCCACCGTGAGATTGAGGTCCCCACTGTCTTTAGGAAGACGGTGGGGGAGGGACTGACCTCGGGGGGACAGGGGTGCAGGGACTGACCTCAGAGGACAGGGGTACAGATGGACCTCGGTGGGGGCACCAGGGAAGGCTCTCCAAGAGTTGTGAGGGAAGGGCCGGCAGTGCTGCTCCAGGAAAAGGTGCTCGTGGGGGAGGGAGACACGCACCCAGGCTTCTGCATCTGTTAGTCTCCGGTGATGAAGCTTGCACGCCAGTCTCCCGTTTAGCCACTTTGAAGTGTGGCGTTCGCAACGGGTACCCGCCACAGCAGTTCCAGAACTTTCTCCTCCATGCCCCTCAGGAACCTGTGTCCACCAGCAGTCATCCCCCAGTCTTGGTCACCACTGATCACCTTTGGTCTCTGCATTTGCCTGTTCTAGATGTCGTGCGTAAGTGGGATCCTGTGATGCTTCTGTCTGCCTCCTTTCACCAGCAGGGTGTCTGCAGCCGGGGTTGGCAGGGCAAAACGTTGGGGGAGAGGTCTGCAGGCAGAGCCGCAGCGCCCCCCATTCCTGCATCGGGTTCGCACAAACCCAAAGCCAAACCTCGCTTTGAAGACGGGGAAACCGAGTTACAGGGAGGGTCTCACCTGGCCCGCACGGGAGCCAGGGTTCAGGGATTGGGGCCCGGCCATCCCCCCTTCCTGTCTCTCATCCTACGCCTCCCACCCACCCCCTGGGACCCCTGAGGGCAGGCGGGAATGACCCCACTGTGCAGATGGGGAATCTGAGCCGTGGCCCCACGGGCTGTGCCCTCTGCAGTGGCTGACCTTTGGGGGGCTGGCCCTCTGTGTGGGGTCTCC
>NW_004444008.1:720346-722024 GCF_000243295.1 Trichechus manatus latirostris | reverse complement strand
TGCAACAATGGGCTCAAGCATAACAATGATTGTGAGCATGGCACAGGACCGGGCAGTGTTTCGTTCTGTGGTGCATATAGGGTCACTGTGAGTCAGAACTGACTTGATGGCACCTAACAACGACGACAACAAATGTGCTCATGCAGAGCTTGTAATAGACCAAGAGGCAGTTGTTACGAAGAGAACAAGGGGATACTGCATGGTTTAAAATCAGAAAAAGTGTGTGTCTAGGTTGTATCCTTTCACTATACTTATTACATCCCTATGCTGAGCGATAATCCGAGAAGCTGGACAATATGAAGAACACAGCATCAGGATTGTAGGAAGACTCATTAATAACCTTCAATATGCAGATGATGTGACCTTGCTTGCTGAAAGTGAAGAGGACTTGAAGCACTTCCTGATGAAGATCAAAGACCACAGCCTTTAGTATGGATTACACTTCATCATAAAGAAAAATCATCACAACTGGACTAATAAGCAACGTCATGATAAACGGAGAAAATATTGAAGCTGTCAAGGATTTCATTTTGCTTGGATCCACAGTCAACACCCAGGAAAGCAGCAGTCAAGAAATCAAACAACATATTGCATTGGAGTTCTTCCTGCAAAAGACCTGAAAGTGTTAAAAAAAAGCAAAGACGTCACTTTGAAGACTAAGGTGTGCCTGTCCCAAACCATGGTATTTTCACTCACCTCATATGCATGCGAAAGCTAGACAATAAGGAAGACCAAAGAAGAATTGATGCTTTGAATTATGGTGGTGGCAAAGACTATTGACTCTACCATACACTGCCAGAAGAACAAACAAAGCTGTTTTGGAAGAAGTACAGCCAGAATTCTCCTTAGAAGAGAGGATGGCAAGACTTCGCCTCACGTACTTTGGACATGTTTTCTGGAGGGGCCAGTCCCTGGAGAAGAACATCATGCGTGGTAAAGTAGAGTGTCGGCAAGAGAGAGGAAGACCCTCAAACAGATGGATTGACAGGGTGGCTGCCGCAATGGGCTCAAGCAAAACAACCATCATGAGGATGGTGCAGGACTGGACAGTGTTTAGTTCTGTTGTACATAGGGTTGCTATGAGTCAGAACTGACTCGAAGGCATATAACAACAACATTAAATAAATTAGCTTTTTATCGTGTATGTTAAAAATATAATTTATTTTGGTCATTTTAATTTATTCTATTGTCATTTTATTTTTAATATTCTTTTTATTTTATTAATATGTATTGCTTCATTTGTTCTTTTTATTGCACTTATTCAATTTTTATAGTTACATTAATCTTTGAAAATTGTATTTTTATTAAGTATATTTCATATCATATAGTCTGTTGTTAGATGCCATCCAGTCGATCCCAACTCAGTGACCCTGTGTACAACAGAACCAAACACTGCCTGGTCTATATAGTCTGTGCTATAGACTGTATAGTCTGTGCGGAACAGACCATCAACTGCTTATGTGCAAGTTCAAGTTATAACTGAAGAAAATTAGAACAAGTCCACTAGAGCCAAAGTACGACCTTGAGTATATCCCACCTGAATTTAGAGACCAGCTCAATTATGGATTTGACGTGTTGGGCGCTTATGACTGAAGACCAGACGAGTTGTGGAATGACATCAAGGACATCATACATGAAGAAAGCAAAAGGTCATTAAAAAGACAGGAAAGAAAGAAAA
>NW_004444008.1:718031-719251 GCF_000243295.1 Trichechus manatus latirostris | reverse complement strand
CCTGCGTTATGCAGATGACACAACCTTGCTTGCTGAAAGTGAAGAGGACTTGAAGCACTTACTGATGAAGATCAAAGACCACAGCATTCAGTATGGATTACACCTCAGCATAAAGAAAACAAAAATCCTTACAACTGGACCAATAAGCAACATCATGATGGATGGAGAGAATATTGAAGTTGTCAAGGATTTCATTTTACTTGGATCCACAATCAGTACCCATGGAAGCAGCAGTCAAGAAATCAAAAGACGCAATTGCATCGGGCAAAATCTGCTGCAAGAGACGTCTTTAGTGTTGAAAAGCAAAAATGTCACCTTGAAGACTAAGGTGTGCCTGACCCAAGCCATGGTGTTTTCAGTCACCTCTTATGTATGCGAAAGCTGGACAATGAATAAGGAAGGCTGAAGAAGAATTGATGCTTTTGCATTGTGGTGTTGGAGAAGAATATTGAATATACCGTGGACTGCCAAAAGAACGAACAAATCTGTCTGGGAAGAAGTACAACCAGAAGGCTCCTTAGAAGCAAGGATGGCAGGACTACACTTTACATACTTTGGACATGTTATCAGGAGGGATCAGTCCCTGGAGAAGGACATCATGCTTGGTAAAGTAGAGGGTCAACAAAAAGAGGAAGACCCTGAAGGAGATAGATGGACGCAGTGGCTGCAACAATAGTCTCAAGCATAGCAACAGTTGTGAGGATGGCGCAGGACCGGGCAGTGTTTCCTTCTGTTGCACATAGGGTCGCTATGAGTCGGAACTGACTCAATGGTACCTAACAACAACATTTTATTTATTCCATATATTTTATTTATTTTTATTTAAAGTATTTATTTCCTTGTATTTACCTTACACATTTAATTAAAATTAATTTTTTCCGTTTTATTTTAACCTATGTTGTTTATTTTACATATTCTATTTCACTTTTTTTTACTTTTATTTCACTTTATCCTCCCTTGTCATTGAGTTAATTCCAACTCATAGTGACCCTATAGGACAGAGTAGAACTGCCGTAAAGGGTTTCCAAGGCTGTAAATTTTTACAGTAGCAGACTGCCACATCTTTCTCCATCTGAGCGACTGATGGGTTTGAACCACCAACTTTTCAATTAGCAGCCTAGTGCTTAACCACTGTGCCACCAGGGCCCCTCTATTTCACTTTATTTTTATTTGTTTAATATATTTGATCTCAATTTATATATTCTTTTTATTATTATTGT
>NW_004444008.1:711741-717602 GCF_000243295.1 Trichechus manatus latirostris | reverse complement strand
TAATTTTCTACTTTATTTTACTTATTTTACCTTAAGTTATTTATTTAATTTTACTTTTTAATTTTATTTTATGTTTTCTCTCAGGGTTAGAATTTTTCTTGGTGCTCTAGAACATTCTGTGCACAGAGTGGGGGCTGGAGTTGCCATGGGTGAGAAGTGTGAACTGGTCAGCTTTGTGTTCATCTCCAAGGCTGGCAAAGTACAAAATTTGTTTTGTAAAACACTTGAAAAAGCAAAGGTTTTGTTTTCATGCTATAAAAACAGACAGTGGCTGTTTTCTGAGCACACCCGTATGTTCTGCGCAGGAAGCAGGTGCAGATGGACCTCGTGGAAATGTGCTTTTGTTCCTGGGTGATATCTATAACGTTGTAAGTTTATGTTATTCTTAAGGAAAGTTTTCAGAATTCCTTGGGAGTTGTATAGGAAAGAACAAAAGTTTGTTTTAATGACAATAAGCTTGACTTGGTCTTGGTCAATGGAGCCTCTCACCTACAAGCAGATGGCCCTGGGCAAAGGCTCCTGGCTCTCCGTGGGTGGTGGCGCAGGCCTGGGGTGTCACCTCAGGTCCCCTGTACCAACCTTGCTGATGTGGACATGGGCTTCTGGACGCTGGGACACTGGAGCCCGTGGGACCCAGCCCCTGTCCAGGTGATGGCAGTGCCTGTGCCCCAGCGGCCCTGCTCCCAGGGACTGCAATCTCGTGAAGGCTGCACCCCGACAGGCCCATTCTCCA
Source organism: Trichechus manatus latirostris (assembly GCF_000243295.1). Classification (NCBI taxonomy): domain Eukaryota; kingdom Metazoa; phylum Chordata; class Mammalia; order Sirenia; family Trichechidae; genus Trichechus; species Trichechus manatus. Next base: position 716,869 of record NW_004444008.1, on the reverse strand, counting down.
CGTGCCCCCCCGCCCCCCGACCTAGTCCTGCCCGGGCCTCATCCTCGCGGCTCATGGGGCTTGTGGACTGCACTGGTCTCCCCGAGCCGTGCCCACGGTCATTGTCACACACCAGCTGGTGATGGGAACTGCCTTCCAGCTCTGTGCCTGGTTTCCCTCCATGAAGTGGGAGGGTTACAGAGGCAGAGAGCGTCCAGGGCCTGGGTTGGCCAGTGCACAGCGAGTTCTCCGAGGAGGCTCCACGTGGGTCGTCAGGGTTGTTGGCACAGCGTCTTCTGGGGTCGCAAGGAGTGAGAGGTGGGCTGCGTCCCTCTAATCCTTCCTGATGGTTCTTCTGGCCTCAACTAGTTTTCTCACTTCTGCCACAGGAACTGCTGCCCCCCATGACCCAGAACTAGACTGTGGGCCGGTGTGGCTGCTGCCCAGGCCTTCAGCACAAGCCCCTCAGAGGTCACCCAGTCTTGATGAGGACCCAGTCACTGTGGACCTCACCTTTAAGGAAGGCGATCCTCAGCTTCCCATGGGAGGCAGGCCCTGCCAGAAGATTCCCCAGACAGGGGGCTCAGGAGGTGGGGGCCAAGAAGAGTGGCAGAGAGTGACAGCCATGGCCACCTGGGCACTCAGCTGGACATGTGGGTGTGGTGTGGGGCCATGGTGGGCGCTGCCGTCTGGGCACCAAGCCAGACATGTGGGTGCGGTGTGGGTCATCACAGGCGTGCACCCAGAGCAGACTTAGGAAGCCGATTGTGAGGAAAGGATTCCGGCTGCCCGGTGCACCTCCCACCGTAGAGCAAGGAGCTCGGACACAAATGTGCACCTTTGTTGTGTTCTGGGTTCTTAGAGGCAAGGGAATCCTCCAGAGAGTGGAGAGAGGAGAGGAAGTGAGAGACGGTAAGAACTCGAGAAAGAGGGCTCCTCTGAAACCAGGCCTTAAGACAAAAGCAAGGAGGGAGAGCCAAGTGCACGATTCCAAGGTTAACCCAGTCCTCTAGAAGGAGATAGAAGAGTTTCAGGTTAGTAGAGCCTGGCCCTGGCAGAGAGAAACTGAAATAAAGTGATCCAAGTCAAGAACTTAAATTTCTCATAGGTTAAGATCAACCAAAATAAGCTCACAGTCAGAGATGACCAAGAAAACCAACCACCACGAGTGAGAGTCAGCAGAACCAAGATTAAATGGATTTGTTGTTAGGTGCCGTCAAGTTGGTTCCAACTCAGCGACACTGTGCACCACAGAATGAAACACGGCCTGGTCCTGCACCATGCTCACGTTGTTGTTACGCTTGAGCCCATTGTTGCAGCCACTGTGTCAGAACATCTTGTAGAGGGTCTTCCTCTTTTTTGTTGACCCTGTACTTTACCAAGCATGATGTCCTTCTCCAGGGACTGATCCCTCCTGACAACGTGTCCAAAGTATGTAAGATGTAGTCTCGCCATCCTTGCTTCTAAGGAGCATTCTGGTTGTACTTCTTACAAGACAGATTTGCAATCCTCAAATGTTGTTGTTAGGTGCCATCGAGTCGGTTCCCACTCATAGCGACCCTGTGTACAACAGAACGAAAAACCACCAGGTCCTGCGCCATGCTCACAGTCGTCATGCTTGAACCCGTTGTTGCAGCCGCTGTATCAATCCATGTTGTTAAGGGTCTTCCTCTTTTTTGCTGACCCTGTAGTTTACCAAGCATGATGCCCTTCTTCAGGAGCTGATCCCTCCTGATAATATGCCCAAAGTATGTGAGACGTAGTCTCACCATCCTTGCTTCTAAGGAGTATCCTGGTTGTACGTCTTCCTAGACAGATTTGTTTGTTCTTTTGGCAGTCCATGGTGTAGTCAACATTCTTCACCAACACAATTCAAAGGCATCAGTTCTTCAGTCTTCCCTATTCATTGTCCGGCATTCGTTGTCCATCAAATACAGAATATTCAATAACATGCATGGAATATTTAAAGATAGGAGATGGAATAGAAAGCTAAGCAACAAGAGGATTTAAAAAATGATCAGCAAGATGTATGCAAGAACCAGATAGAACTAGGACTCTCTTTTCCCACTACTAGGAAGACCCCAATGTGCACTCTACCCAGTGCCCTGTGAGTTTGGTGTTCTCCAGTCTGGCGGGTGGGAACAGGCCCTATTCCTGGCCCTGTGTGAGCTCCAGGCATTGCTCCTGTAATCCTTCCAGATGGTTCTTCCTGGCCTCAGCTAGTTTTCTCGCATGAATGAGCTGGTCAGTATCCAGCTAAATACTCGAGGGGGCCGTCTGCAGACTTCTGGGTTCCCTTTGCAGCTTCCTCCTAATACTCTGCCTTGTGAACTCCAACGTTTGGGTCTCCCAGTCTCTCGCTTTGTGTCCGCAGCCCAGAGTGCCCGCCGGGCTCTGCCTGGGGTGTTCTCCTTTCCACTCTCAGGGATCGCTGCCCTTCATTGCCTCATGTCCAGTGTTTTGCAAACCATTGTTTCGTGTTTTGTCTGCTGTAACAGAAACACCACAAGTGGGGTGGCTTTACCAAACAAATTTATTTCCTCATGGTTAAGAGGCTAGAAGGCTGAATTTAGGGTGCCAGCTCCAGGGGAAGGCTCTATCTCTGTCAGCTCTAGCGGAAGGTCCTTGTCTCTGTTCAGCTTCTGTTCCTTGGTTCCTTGTCAGTCTTCATGTGGTGTGTATCTTCCGTCATCTGTGCTTGTTTCCCTCTGTGCCTGATCTGCTCTTTTCTATCTCAAAAGTGATTGGCTTAAAACACACCCTATAGTAATACTGCCTTATTAACATAACAAAACCCTATTCCAAAATGGGATTATAACCACAGGTGTAGGGGCTGGGATTTACAATATGTGTTGGGGAGACACAATTCAGCCTAACAGAGGGTGAGTCCAGCCTGAGTCTCCATCCTGCCTGAAAGCAGAAGTCTGTTCTGTCACGATCTGATGGGCGCTAGATGTTGCTATTACAGCCCATCTGCATTTGCAAATCAGAAACGTAATCACGGGGCAGAAATGAGACCCCAAAAGGCCCAGACTCCTCATGTCATCATGGGAGGCAGAGAAACACCACTCCCGAGGGCATCAGAGGCCGTTGGCTTCAGCAGTGAGACCCCCCTCAGACCTCTGCCCCACTCTGAACGGCAGGACCGATGGTGGACGCTGAGTGTGGGAGCTGTCCAGAAGTGGAGGGAAAGGGGTTGACGGCATGACAGTTGGTATCTTAACCACGCTGACTAGTACATACACTCCATGGGCTGAGAAGACAGCACAAAAGGCACTAGTTTAAATTAACTTGGAAAGATTCTGCCTGTGTCAGAGGAAGCTTCTGTTACGACAGGAGGAAAAAACACCCCAAAACCCTGATGTGCGCTTCCTGGGGGGCTTGTGGCTCCTCTGCCCGTGGTCCCTTTTCCACGTGATTTACCTTCTGCCTGGAACTCACCTCTCACATGCCAGTTAAATGTTGGGAGCAGATTATCTTCTGGTAGTTCTTTGTGTGTTTTTTCTTCCCCCCACAAACACTCGTGAGAAACTTGTGAAAACATCTTGATTTCAATGGTGGTAAATTGTTTCTACTTTGTGGCAAACTTCGTGACTTGTACCTCCGTGTTGTTTCGAAGGGACCAGGCAGAAACCCACCTTATCCACATACCCACCTTGGGTGCTGTGCTCTGCAGCATCTTCCCAGCGTGAGGGATCCAGCTTGTAGGAAGGCCCCCATGTGTCTCCCCTGCCTGTGAAGACGGTCTAGAGCCCAAAGTGGGCATTAAACAAAAATGGGGGGAACCAAGCTGCAGGAAACCTCCAGCGCTCTCTGGACTCACCATGCAGCCACGGCTTTGTGCACCGTCAGAATAAACGGGAAGCCAAGATGCAGCTGCCTTGCAGGGACACACGCGCAGCACCTAGGGCCTGAGTCACAGCCGGTGGTGATGATCCTGAGCCTCCCATCACCCAGGTGGACCCCTCTCCAACACACCAGGCTTGGCACCATGAGCTGGCATGACTAGACGTCTGGAGGCCGGGATCGGGGGACAGGTGGAGGGATCCCCAAGCTCAGGGGAAGTGCTGCATCTTCTGCCCCCTAGCTGATGGACTGGAAGCCTTGGGAAGCCTCTCAAGATCTTCTTATGAGCAAAGTCAACGTCAGATCCACTGCTGAAAATCTTATTAGAATAAAGGTCAAGGAGTCATTTTAACCATGAAAATTTGTATAGCTTTTAGAAGACTTTCTGCCCAGTTTTGTGATGGCAAGGACAAGCCCATGAGCCCGTCGGTAAGGACTGAGCAGTGATAGAAGCAGGTACAGCATAGGCACATGTGGGCTGTGTATCCGTGAGCAGATCAGCATCTTCTGAAAGGGGGCCAGGATCACAGCCGGCTTCATGGGACCCCACACTCAGAAAGGCCCCGAGCTTGGTTGAACGCTCTGCTGAGGTAGGGTGGCACACAGACAAGAGCCCAAGTGGGGGTGTCCAGGGGGTGCAGGGCAGCACATGTCCCCCGTGTGTGGCGGCCGCCCGGTCCTCGTCCTCCAAACCAGTATGTGACAGGACACGTGAAGCACTCTCTGAACCCAAGGTATGCCCACACCTGCCGTGCCGGGAGGGGCAGTCGGGTGGAGAGGACGAGCAGCGGGGGGGCTGCTCCTCCCGGAAGAGGTGTGAAAGTGACAAGAAGGGGGGGTCCCCTCCCAGGCCAATGTTGTTGTGTAGACGCCACACTAAGGGGCCACTGATGGGTGGAGGTCTTGGTGTGTGGATAGGAGCAGAGGGGCAGGGCTGTCCCCACAAAGGGTGCTTGTCCCGTGTCCATGGAGGGAGGCCCACCAGCTCCCAACCTGTACTTCACGGTCAGTTCCATTGCAAAGCAGAAGCTTTCCAGTTCAGGTGAGACTTGGGCCACCATTACAGGGGATACTGTAAAGTAATCGTGGAGTGAGGGGACTCCGTGCTGTGTGATAGCACACACCTGTCTCGGGGACTGTGAACGAACTTTCTTTCCTAGGCAGTGTCTCAGTCATCCAGGGCTGCTGTAACAGAAGTACCACACGTGGATGGTGTCTCAGTCACCCAGGGCTGCTCTAACAGAAATACCACACGTGGATGGTGTCTCAGTCACCCAGGGCTGCTATAACAGAAATACCACAC